>NC_044562.1:106408249-106713606 GCF_007565055.1 Rhinopithecus roxellana
AGTGACTTTGAAACTGGGTAAAGACAGAGAGGTTGGAAGAGTGCAGAGAGCTCAGAAGAAGATAGAAAGATGAGGAAAAGCTTGGAATTTCATAGAGACTTGTTAAATTGGTTGTGACCAAAATGCTGATAGTAATATATGGACAATGAGGCTGATGTGGTCTCAGATGGAGATGAGGAACTTATTGGGAACTGGAGCAAAGGTCACTATTGTTAGGCTTTCACAAAGACAGACAGCATTGTGCCCCAGCTCTAAGGATCTGTGGAACTTTGAACTTGAGAGAGAAAATTTAGGGTATCTGGCAGAAGAAATGTCTAAGCAGCAAAGCATTCAAGATATGGCCTGGCTTCTTCTAACAGGATATACTCATATGTGTGAGCAGAGATGATCTGAAACTGGAACTTCAAGCTGGCTGCAGAAATTTGCCTAAGTAAAGAGGAGCCAAATGTTAATAGCCAAGAAAATAGGGAAAATGCCTTCAAGTCATTTCAGAGACCTCATGGCAGCCCCTCCCATCACAGCCCTGGAGGCCTAAAAGGGAAGAATGGTTTCCTGGGCTGGGCCCAAGGCCCTGCTGCCCTGTGTAGCCTTGGGACACTGCTCCCTGTGTCCCAGCCCCTCCAGCCCCAGCCATGGCTAAAAGGATCCCAGATATGTCTCAGGCCACTCCTCCAGGGGGTGTAAGCCACAAGCCTTGGAAGCTTCCATGTGGTGTTAAGCCTGCAGGTGTACAGAGGACAAGAGCTGAAGCTTGGGGGCCTATGCTTAGATTTCAGAGGATGTATGGAAAATCCTGGATGTGCAGGCAGAAGTCTACTGAATGGGTGGAGCCCTCATGGAGAACCTCCACTAGGACAGTGCAGAGGGGAAATGTGGAGATGGAGCCCCCACACAGAGTCCCCATTGGGGCACTGCATAGTGGAGCTGTGAGAATAGGGCCATCATCCTCCCGACATCAGTATGGCCTGAATGTGAGACATGGAGTCAAAGGAGGTTATTTTAGAGCTTTAAGATTTAGTGACTGCCCTGCTGGGCTTTGGACTTGTACAGGGCTTGTAGTTCCTTTCTTCTGGCAGATTTCTCTCTCTTGGAAAGGGAGTAATGCCTATACACCCATTGTATTTTGGGAGTAAATAATTTGTTTTAGATTTTACAGGCTCATAGGTGGAAGGGACTTGCCTTGTCTCAGATGAGACTTTGGAATGTGTGGACTTTTGAGTTAATGCTGAAATAAGACTTGGGGGACTGTTGAGAAGGGATGATCGTATTTTGCAATTTGAGAAGGACATGAGATTTGGGAGGGGCCAGGGGAGAATGTTATGGTTTGGATTTGTACCCCTGACCAAATCTCACCTTGAATTGTAATCCCTAATGTTAGAGGAGGGGTCGAGTGGGAGGTGATTGGATCAAGGGGGTGCACTTACCCCTTGCTGTTCTCATGATAGTGAGTGAGTTCTTATGAGATCTGATTGTTTAAAAGTGTATAGCACCTCACCCTTCACTCTCTTCCTCCTGCTCCAGCCATGTAGAATGTGTCTGCTTCCCCTTTGCCTTCTGCCATGACTGTAAGTTTCCTGAGGCCTTCCTAGCCATGCCTCCTGTACAGCCTGCAAAACCATGAGCCAATTAAGCCTCTTTTTTTTTTAAATGAATTACTAAGTCTCAGGCAGTTCTCTGTAGCAATGTGAGAATGGACAAATACACACTTAAATACTTAAATTATGGCCCCAAACTATGGACTCAAATTTATCACCTTGAGTTTGGTAAGTAATACATACCAAATCATTGCTAATTGTGATACTGTTGCCATTATCTCTTTATGGGTGACAGATACACTTATACTTTTTACATTCATATCTATCTCTGTGAAAGCAAGGAGTGTCAGACTACTGGCTCTAGGTTTGTACCACAAACCTAGGGTATGGATGTACCTATTTTTCCTTAGGAGAAATGCTAAAGTTTCAGATCATGGATGATGGAAACCAAATTTCTGGATTAATGTCATCATTCTGGCACTGATTGACTGCTTGACTATAGCAAATTACTTCATCCCTCTGTCTTACATTTCTCATTTCTAACATTGCACATAATCATAATAGTGTCTGCCTTCTGCAATTGTGGGAAGGATTCAATGAGATGATTTCCAGAAAGCTCCTCATATTGTGCCTAGCACACATTATTCTTATGGTGATAGGCTATTGGGCATTGGGCATTGCAGTTTGTCCCACTTGAGCAAATTCAGCACTCTAAAATGTGAACTTTGGGAGTGAATGAATGGATTAAGCTCTGATCCTATCTGATCCTATAAGCTGCAGAAGAATCCTATGAAGACTTGGCTCTTCTAACATATTTGAAAACTTTTTTAGTAAAACAGTAGTGTTTCTGGTTTGGTAAGATTTGAGGAGATACTTGTTTTTTTCTTTGGGCTTATTTGTATTTTTAATTATAAAATTATGCATTATTTGTATAATTAAACATTTTAGATTTTATGCCTGTTTAACACATCTGTTTTTAAAGCAAGTTAGAGCTATAAAGATGATTTTACATAGAAGTGGATTATTTCGTAATATATTACTATTACTGTTGTTGCATATATGTTTTAAAAGTTTTCAGATTTCCCCTAGAGAGCTTGACCTTTATTGATGTATCACTTTCTGTTTGGGTGACACTGCCTTTTCTCCTTTAACAACTTCCTTGATTTGTCTCAGTCTGTTTTTTCTGTAATTCCTTTTAAATTTCCTATCTTCTTGGTATAGCTACTTTTCACTATTTCTGGTATAAATATTTTAGTAAGGCAGATATGATAAAAATTTGAAATATTAAATAAGCACTCACAAGTTATTTAGTCCAGTGGTAGCAAATTACAGCCCAAGGGACAAATCTGGCCAGCAGCCTATTTTTGTTATTAGAACCATGCTTTTAAAATTACACATTGGCTATACAATTCTCATGCTACACAACTGAGTTGAATAGTTACAACAGAGACTGAATGACAAGCAAAGTAGAAAATATTTACTGTCTGTCCTTCTACAGAAAAAGTTTGCAAACACCTGATTTAGTTTCCTCAAAATAAAAAAAAAGACAAGAGAAAAAAATGTTCTAGAGCAAGATACTTCTTTGAGGGTAGGAACTGTGTCTTACTCATCACTTTATCCTTAGTAGCTAACCTACAGCCAGGCTTATTTGTATGAGATAATAATCAAATATTTGTGGAACTGAGTTGACTATGGCTTTATTTTACATTAATTTTAAAAATTAAATGGCTTAAATTAAAAAGAGATTTCCTCCCAGTATGTTTTTATTAAAATGGCACTATAGAGTAAACTAGCTGGGATAGCCCACTGAAGTGACCATTATAAATAATCTCTCTGGGGTGATTTGTAATACATTGGACAAACATTCCTTTTGTGAAAAAAAAAAAAAAACTGTTAGTTTAATGGGATAATATGTTTGAGAGAGACTGCTTGACCACCTTCTGCTTCTTTTAACATTTTGCTCTTTATACTAAGACTCCTTTATAATTTCTTAATACTTTAGGGATGAAAACTCATCAAATTACTAAACTCAAATGCATTTTTTACAAATATTTTCTTTAAGTTTATTTTAGTACCTTGTTTGGAAAAATTGTTGAGGTAGTAAAACCTTTGTATGTGGCTACATGTGAATTACAAAATTAATTTTTAACACTTATATTGCTATAAAGGTCAAAATGTTTTAAACAATTATAATTTATTAATCATTTGTATTATGCAGAATTTCACAAAGTAACAAACCTAGCATTAAGTGGAAAATTGCTATGTTAAAATTGTTAAAATTGGGGCATAGATTTCTTGTTTTCTGTTTGTAATCCATTTGTTTTTGTTTGATGAACAACAACATCAATTATTAATAACTTTGGCAATTTTCCATAAAGTGCTTCCTATTGATAGAAATAATCTGAGATATTTCTTTCAAAAAATTCCTATGGCTCTCTCTTTTAAATTCTGATTCAGTATTTGTGGGCCAGGGACTGGGGAATTTTCATCTTTAGAATACAAGCACTCTGAGTTATTCACATCATAAGAGGAGTTTAGGAAATGTTGATTTAAAGAATACCTTCATGGGAGTGATGTCACCAAGATGACAGACTGGGAGTCCCATTCCTCATCTCCTTCAAAAACAATGACTTACTATCCACAGATGAAAATAGTTCTAGGAGAGTTTTAGAGTACAATTTAAAAGCTACAGCAACCCAAGGAGCACAACAACTGGGGATAGGCACATAGAAAAGCACCGGAAACAATATACCTGTGTTATCCCATCACTTAGGCCACCACAACTCAGTGCCAACAAGTTTCCTTGGCTGAAACTTCCTGATGTAGTGGAAAAGGAAAGCAAGAGGACCCCAGTAATCATCACCATCATAGACCCTTCAGCTTTTCAGCCAAGGATCCCCACAGTCTTTGTCAGTAAAACCCCAGCTGACAGAGCTGCACACAGCCCACACCACTGCACCACCCCGAGCCAGAACTGCCTCTATGACCCCTGGAGCTGGAGCCACTGCACTACTCCCAGCGCCAGCACTGATGCACACCTATGCCCCTGACCTGATTCCACTGTGCACCCATGCACCCAGCACTGCTGCATATCCCACCTAGTTAGTACCCTTGCAGACACTCACAGGTTAAGGCCTCTCCCCACCGAAGCCTGATCATAAAGTATAGAAGAGGTAACTCCTTCAAATGCACAGACACCAACACCAGACTATAAGGAATGTGAAAAATCAGGGAAACATGATACCATCAAAGGAAGACAATAAATTTTTAGTAATTGACCCCAAAGAAATGGGGATCTACAAATTGCCTGACAAAAAATTTAAAATAATTTGTTTAAAAGAGCTTGATGTGCAACAGGAGAACACAATTAGACATCTTAATGAAATTAGGAAAACAATACATAAACAAAATGAGTTCAACAAAGGGATAGAAATAACAATGAAGAACGAAACAGAAATTCTGGAGTGCTTTCTGGTGCTTTTCTATGTGCGTATCCCCAGTTGTTGTGCTCCTTGGGTTACTGTAGCTTTTAAATTGTACTCTAATGCTCTCCTAGAGCTATTTTCATCTGTGGATAGTAAGTCATTGTTTTTGAAGGAGATGAGGAATGGGACTCCTAGTCTGTCATCTTGGTGACATCACTTCCATGAAGGTATTCTTTAAATCAACATTTCCTAAACTCTTCTCATGATGTGAATAACTCAGAGTGCTTGTATTCTGAAAATTCCCCAGTTCAGGCCCACAAATACTGAATCAGAATTTAAAAGGGAGAGGCATAGGAATTTTTTGAAAGAAATACCTCAGATTATTTCTATCAATAGGAAGCACTTTATGGAAAATTGCCAAAGTTATTAATAATGGAATGAATGAAATGCAATAGTTTCTACAGCAAACTCAATCAAGCAGAAGAAACAATCAGGGAATTTAAATACAAGTTACTTGAAGTTATTTAGTCAGAGAAGGAAAAGAAAAAAGAATGAGAAAGAGTGAAAGAAGCCTTCAGGATTTATGGTACATTTTCAAGTGAACCAATATACAAATTATCAGAGTCATAGGGAAGGAGAAGAGAGAGAAAGAATAGGGCAAAAAGGTTACTTAAAGAAATAATGACTGAAAACTTCCCAAATCTGGGATAGGAAATAGATATCCAGATTTTAGAAACCCAAAGGACTCCAAATAGCTTGAACATAAAGAGGTCTAGCTCTGAGGCACATTATAATTGTAAAAAGTCAAAGACAGACAATTTTGAATGCAAACAGAAAAGGAATCACATATAAGAGAATTCCATAACTGTACCAGTAGACTTCTTAGCAGAAACCTTGCAGCTCAGAGAAAAGTGGGATGGTATATTCAAAGTACCAAAAGAAAAAAAAATTGCAAACCAAGATGATACCTTGCAAAACCATCCTTTAAAAATAAAGGAGTAGTTAGAGTAGTTCTCAGACAGACAAAAACTGAGGGGTTTATCATCACTAGATTTTCTTTTTTCTTTTTTTTTCCTGTTTTTTTTTTTTTTTTTTTATTATTATTATACTGTAAGTTCTAGGGTACATGTGCACAACGTGCAGGTTTGTTACATATATATACATGTGCCATGTTGGTGTGCTGTAGCCATTAACTCATCATTTACATTAGGTCATCACTAGATTTTCCTTTGAAAAATGCTTAAGGGAGTTCTTCAATTTCAAACAAAAATATGCTAAACAGCCACATAAAAGCATATGAAAGCATAAATCTCACTAATAAAGATAAATATATAAACAACAAATAATTTAACATGGTAATGGTGGTATGTAAATTTTAACCCTAATATTAAAGTTAAAAGACAAAATATTTGTTAATGGATACACAGTACAAAAAGAAGGAAACTCTGACTGTAAGAACACAGTGTGTGTATGTGAGGGGTGATAAAAGTATAGAGATTTTATATGTGATTGAAGTTAAGTTGTTATCAACTTAAAATAAATAAATACAAGATATTTTTTGCAAGCCTCAAGGTAACCACAAAGAAAAAAAACCTATAATTGATACACAAAAGATAAGAGAGAAGGATCAAACCAAATTACTATAAAAATCATCTCGTAACAAAAAAAGACATCAAGAAAGCAAGAAAGGTAGAGAGGCAACTGCAAAACAAACAGAAAACAACTAACAAAATGACAATAGTTAGTTCTCACTTATCAATAATTACATTAAATATAAATGGATTAAACTTTCTAATAAAAGGCTAGAGTGGCCGAATGGATTAAAACCAAGATCTAGCAATATCCTGTCTCCAAGAGACTTACTTTGTTCTTAAGCACACACATAGGTTGAAAATGAAAGGTTGGAAAAAAATATTCCATGCAAATAGTAACTGAAGAACAGCGGGGGTGACTACACTTGCGTTAGACAAAATAGACTTTAAATCAAAAACTGTTCTAGAGGAGATCATTGTATTAGTCTGTTTTCATGCTGCTGATAAAGACATACCTAAGACTAGGGAAAAAATAATTTTAATGGACTCACAGTTTCACGTGGCTGGGGATGCCTCACAATCATGGCAGAAGGTGAAAGGCATGTCTTACATGGTGGTGGCAACAGAGAATGAGAGCCAAGTGAAAGGGATTTCTTATAAAACCATCAGATCTTGTGAGACTTATTCACTACCACAAGAACAGTATGTTGGAAACTGCCCCCACAATTCACTTATCTCCCACCAGGGTCCCTCCCACAATACATGGGAATTATGGGAGTACAATTCAAGATGACATTTGGGTGGGGACACAGAGCCAAACCATATCATTCTGCCCCTGGCTCTTCCAAATCTCATGTCCTCACATTTAACAACCAATCATGGCCGGGCACAGTGGCTCACGCCTGTAATCCCAGCACTTTGGGAGGTCGAGGCGAGTGGATCACAAGGTCAGGATATTGAGACCATCCTGGCTAACACAGTGAAACCCCGTCTCCACTAAAAAATACAAAATAGTAGCCGGGCGTGGTGGCGGGCACCTGTAGTCCCAGCTACTTGGGAGGCTGAGGCAGGAGAATGGCGGGAACCTGGGAGGTGTAGCTTGCAGTGAGCTGAGATTGCGTCACTGCACTCCAGCCTGGGAGACAGAGTAAGACTCTGTCTCAAAAAAAAAAAAAAAAAAAAAAAAAAAAAATCGTGCCTTCCCAACAGTCCCCCAAAGTCTTAACTCATTTCAGCATTAACTCAAAAGTCCACAGTTCAAAGTCTTATCTGAGAAAAGGCAAATCCCTTCCACCTGTGAGCCTCTAAAATCAAAAACAAGTTAGTTACTTCCTAGATACAATGGGGGTACAAGGATTGGATAAATACAGCCATTTCAAATAGGAGAAATTGGCTGAAACAAAGGGGCTACAGGCCCCATGCAAGTCCAAAATCCAGCGGGGCAGTCAAATCTTAAAGCTCCAAAATGATCTCGTTTGAGTCCATGTCTCACATCCAGGTCACCCCGATGCAAGAAGTAGGTTCCAATGACCTTGGGCAGCTCCACCCCTATGGCTTTGCAGGGTGTAGTCCCCCTCCTGGCTGCTTTCATGGGCTGTCATTGAGTGTCTGTTGCTTTTCCAGGCTCATGGTACAAGCTGTCAGTGGATCTACCATTCCATGGTCTGGAGGATGGTGGCCCTCTTCTCACAGCTCCACTAGTCGGTTCCCCAGTAGGGACTCTGCATGGGCGGTCTGACTCCACATTTCCCTTCTGCACTGCCCTAGCAGAGGTTCTCCAATACATAACCAGAAAAAAATTATATGTACATATATATATTTCAAACAACTCAACTCACTAGCAAAAGCACAAATAATCCTGTGAAAAAATGGGCAAAAATCTGTATAGACATTTCTCAAAAGAAGACACACAAATGGCTAACAAGTATTTGAGAAGTTGCTCAACTTTAATAATTATTTGGAAAATGCAGATCTAAACTACAATGAATTATTACCTCACACCAGTTAGAATGGCTATTATCAGAAAGTTGGTGAGGATGTGGAGAAAACAGAACCCTGGACATTATTGGTGGGGATGTAAATTGGTACAGGCATTATGGAAAACAGTAGGTAGTTACCTCAGAAAGTTAAAAATAGAACCACGTGATGATCCAGCAATCCCACTTATGGGTATATATTCAAAGGAAATGAAATCAGTTAATTGCAATATTATTCAGATAGCCCAGATATGGAAACAACCTAAATGTCCATCAATGGATGAATGCATAAAGAAAATGTGGTATATATGTGTGTCTATATACGTGTGTGTGTGTGTGTGTGTGTGTGTGTGTGTGAACATTATTCTTAAAAAAGAAAGACACTCTGTCATTTGTGACTACATAGATGAAACTGTAGGACATTGCGCTAAGTGAAATAAGCCAGGTACAGAAAGACAAATAAGACAAATGCTTCATGATCTCACTTATATGTGGAATTTAAAATAGTCAAACTCATAGAATTAGAGTGTAGAATGGTGCTTGCCAGGGGCTGGTGGAAGAGGAAATGGGGAAATATTGGTCAAAGGGTACCAAGTTTCAGTTATGCAAGATGAATAAATTCTGGAGATCTAACATACAGCAATGTGACTATAGTTAATAATACTGTATTGTATATTTGAAATTTGTTAAAAGGGTATATATTAAGTGTTCTCACCACAGAAAAGAAAAAAGAAAATGGTTATGTGAGGTGATAGATATATTAATTACATTGTGGTACACATTGTATGTATATATCAAAAGATTCAGTTGTATACCTTAAATATTTATAATTTTGTCAACTATACTCCAATAAAGCAGAAAAATACTTTCACATTTTCTTATTCATATATAAAGTGTTTTGAAGGAAACTTGAAAAACTTACTTGGATCCATAGTGTACTCCCACCAATGAATGGACCATTTTTATATTTATTCAAAGAATTTAGTGTTTGTACTTAAAATAGGCTAAATATTAGATAATTTTATCAGTACTTAGAGTAAGTTTCTTTTAATATTTTAGTGACTGACTCTCCTTCAATATCTTAACCTTATTTGGGTCACAGATTCCCTCTGAGAAGTTGATGAAATCTGTGTGATCTCTCCCCAGGAAAATTAACACATGCAAATTTTGCATATAATTACAAGGCTTCTACAAACCCAGACATACAACAGTGGATTCCAGCCATGAACCAGTTTAAGGTCTATTCTTCAGTTAGGACCCACATTATTTTTAATTTTGCTCTATGCTAAGTATTTTAGCCTTGCCCTTTAACTTTTTTTTCTTGCCGGATGCTATATTGCCAAAATTTAATAACTGGTCCAGGGTTCTGGCTGAATATACCTCTCTTTCCAGTTAAATATGACATATGTTACCATTGTACTTCTTTTCCTTAATATGTCAATTTTTAAAATCTCATGTATTGTGGTACAACTCCAGTTTTGGAGAAGCTATGAGTAAGAAGTTGACAATTTATTGGGGGAATAATAGAGGGAAAAATACCTTAAGATAGGGTGACTCCTAATAGACTACTGATCGTGCAATCCAAGAAGGGAGATGCCTGGGGGAAGAAGGTAAGGTGACCAGAAGCTAGCCACAAAAAGCCTAGTGCATACTGGAATGAAAGGGATGAGTTCAGAGAGCTGGCAGCATATGCCCTTGGTGCCTCCCTAGTTTTAGAAATGAGAATTCGGGGAGGAATGAAAACAGCTTGGGTGGCAGATGGCTGCAGAGAAAACTGTTTCAACCCAAATTTGAGGATTGTATCAAAAAGCCCAGGCAGAAATAATTTTATTTTCTTCAAGGTCTTAGAGTTGACATCCGGGGGTAGAAAGAGAGAAATACTGAGTGGGGAAGAAATGGAGTAGAGGGGAAAAAAGAGAGAGACAGAGGGAGAGAGCAGCTCAGGAAAGAAGCCACACTTGTATTAATCTATACAAAAGTAGTCTAATTGATTATCTCGTGGAAATATAAAGTGCCAGGCTGAGCGTGGTGGCTCACACCTGTAATCCCTGCACTTTGGGAGGCAGTGGTGGGAGACTCACTGGAGCTCAGGAGTTCAAGACCAGCATGGGCAACATGGCAAAACCCTGTCTCTACAGGTAATACGAAAATTAGCCAAGCATGGTGGTTCCCACCTCTAGTCCCAGCTACTCAGGAGGCTGAGGTGGGAGGATCACCTGAGTCTGGGAGGTCGAGGTTACAGTGAGATGTGATCATGCCACTGCACTCCAGCCTGGGCAACAGAGGGAGACCCTGTCTCAAAAAAAAAAAAAAAAAAAAAAGAAAAGAAAAAGAAAAGAAAAAGAAATTTAATCTGTTTAACTGGCTGTAACCTCAAGAGTGTGCACTTTAAAATTAGTTACTGAAAGTGTATATGTACTACTTTATGCTTCATTGTGAGAAGAGGAATATTAGAGAAAACAAAAGGGCCAGCATCTCCCCTGTATGTCAAATTGTGGCTCAGAGCTCACAATAGCCCACAGGACATTTTATTTTGAACTAGAAACATACAGGTCCAGCCCCCCACTAGGACTTGTGGCCTAGCGAGCACAATGCTGTTGGGATATCAGTGCCAATTTCTCTCCATTGCCATCCCTCTGTGTTAACCCTGTTAAAAAGAACTGAATTTCTGCTTAGGCTTCAGGCAGCAGAGGGGATGCGGACAGCCTTTGGGTATGTGTAAGCATATTCAGGTCTCTTGCAAGGCCAGAGCCCCTACAATATTATTCATTTCTAGCATTCCAGCTATCCATGTAAATGTGAATCTGGGTAGGAAGGTTACAGGTTACAGAACAGCAATTTGGGAGAGATGCAGGTGGAGAGATCAAAAAGGAAAGAGGTGCTGGTTCAGCAAGCCATACCACATAGGCAGATGTTTCAGCCAGACTTGCTCGTCCATCCAGAAACTACTTGTAATTTTAATCTTTTCATAAATAATCATAGAAATCATTCCAGAATTATATTTGTATGTATTTATACACATACATTTATATATGATTCATATACATTTTTCCTATATTCATGAATGCTAGCCGTTCTTTCATATGAGATACTTTAAACTATTACAGTATTCAATGAATGTACTATCCAATAAATGCAATTAATGTCAATAATTCCTATTATGTCTACTCTAACAAAATATGAAACATGTAAATTAGGTAAATCATTAACTTATGTGAGGAATTTTGAAACCATGATCCAATCTTATTGAACTGTTCTTTAATGTTTAATGCTAATTAACCAAACATTCACATAAATGATTATGCTAAAAATATTTTACACTTATTTTCAATATTTAGCTTTTGCTTTATCTTCTTTTCCAAATTCAGTGAAAATCTGGGCAATAAGATATTGCTGATCAAATATGATTTGTGTCCATGTCTTTATTTGTATCAGTTTGGATTGTCCTCAATTAAGGCTGCTTCATTTCCTTCATTTAGACTTACTGAATGTCACATATTGCCACTAGTAAAGCTTACGGTTATAAGAGGTATACAAGCACTATATCTTCCTTTGTATTTAAACCCTATATTACTGTTTGCAGGTTCAAGATAATCTGTAGGGCTTTTTATTTTCTTAAAATAGGCAATTTAAAAATTCTATTACTGTTTTGAATATGTAATACTTGATAATGGTTCAAAATTAAAATGTCAGAATGTATACAAGGAGAAGTCTTGTGACTACTCCTTTCCTGTTCCCCTGTTCCTCCTAGTCCCATAAGGAACCATTTTTAGTAGCTTCTTATTAATCATTTCTGTATTTCTTAATGAAAATAAAACACAAATATATGTTCTTATTTTTCTCCCTGTCTTTCAAAAAGAGGTGATGTTTAAAAATTCTGCCCACAATGCCTTTTAACCTTGCGGCTGACTTATTTTTCCAGTTGGTAACTTACTTCTTTGCAAAGAGAATTCATTAAATCATCTGTGTATGCATTCACAAGATCTCTATAAAGTTATCGAAATTAACAGGATGATTTTAAATATTTATTAATTGATTCCACTCTTACAAGTTTTCAGAATGGATTGGTTGATTTGCTGGGAACACAGTGCTTGAGTTAAGGACGTCAGAGAGGGAGTCTGGTCCTCCCTAGTGACTGGAATGTTCTGGCGCACTATGCAGGTTACTGCCTTCCTGGTTTGATGATCTGGATAACTGCTGAGCTACTTTTTTCATAGTTTAAAAATTAGTTTAATTTCTAGCATAAAAGCTGTGCTAAAGGCATGACATAGGAAAGTATATACAGATGTAAAAAATGATTAAGGATGTTTTACGCTCAATGCAAATTTTAAAAACTTGTAATTTCAAAGTCTTGTAAAAAGTGACGTTTCAAGAGTTTGAACTGTTTAGAATGCTGAAGAGGAGTTTGATGCTAACAATTATCTCTCGTGTGATCATATCACCAACTAATTACAAAATTGGAAGTTTTTATTCACTCAAGCACTTTCTTCTTCTCATTGCTAATATTTCTTTTCAGGGTCTCTAGGCATCCTCATTCACTAATACGATTTTGTATTTCATGTTGTGTAGCATTAGAACCTTGCTTCCAGTCCTCAGCATTCCATGATACACGACTATGCTGCACAGACCATGGTTAGGGTGTGCTTCCACCCTTGCCACTATGTTGCAAATAGAGCCCTCTTTCAACCTCAGGAGTGCCCTGGATTTGGTGTTAAATTCTGTGGTCACTCTGTGAGATTTGTCAATGATAATAATGGCTTTTATTGAGCATTTGCTCTATACCAGGCACTGTGTTAAGGTCTTTGCATGTATTATTTCTTTTATTACTGCATAGAGCATAACTCTTCCATTAGGCAACTGTATTAGAATGCTATTTTACAAAAGGCAATGGGAGCCAAGAGAGGTTAAGTAATTTACCCAAAGTCAAACAGCTAGTAACTGATAAACTGGGACTTGAATTCAGACTTGTATCTGCACAGTAACTGTTTGTGCCTTTGCTGTGTTATGAGAACAAGTCTATGGCCACCGAACCCAAGTTAGGTTGGTAACAACTTGTGGTGCTGGGACAACTGAGTTTCTTTTGATTGCCTTAAATTTATTCAGCCCATTCATCTGTCAACTAAATAAATACATTCTTTTTATTTTTATTTTTTAGTAAATGACAAGACAAACGATGTTGTGTGTGTGTGTGTGTGTGTGTGTGTTTGAGACAGGACCAATAATCTTGGCAGTGTTATGTTACAATGGCTTTTTAAATTTTGTACTAAATGCCAATTTAATTGTTTAGTTTGATGGGTGCATTAGGAACAGTGGTTCACTGTTTCACTTTGGAAAAGCTGCTCTCTGTCAGGTTTGTGAACAGCTTTATTGTTTAGTTCATATAAAGGTCAGTAGCTCTAAAAATACACACTTTAATGTGTGATGTAATAGACATTTTATATGTGTTGCAGGTACTTTCCCTCAGTGGTTGAAATGAATACCTTTTGTGCCTTCTGGAGAAGGTGTCTGTATGTATGGTGTGGGAATATGTGTATGTCTGTATATGCACCCATCTTGTTTGAAAGCCCCAGTCTTACAAACTTACGAACTGGATTCTTCAATCTCTTTCTTGTGAAATATCAACATCTACTGTGAATCTATCATATATCATTGGATTTGACAGACATTTTGACTGTGTAACTTGCAAATATAGGCTTCGGGTTGGAAAAATAAAGAAAAAATATTTGTGGTGGATTCTGTTTGATTAAAAAAAATGGAATCAATTGATTCAATTTAGCTTGGCAGCCTAACAGGTGACTTCAGCTTCTGCATCTTCAGACCTTTCTCAGCTTTTCCCTTGCTCAATAAACTATTTCTTTTCTTGTGTTTCTTTTCTTAGCTTGAGGAAGTGTTAAGATTTGTTCATTTCAAAACAGATCATTTAAAAATGAAGAAGTCACATTGTTTAGTTCACTGGACTGGGAGCCTTAGAGACATGTTCTAGTCTCAGCTCTGGAAAATATCTTAAAACAAAATCACATGATCTTCAAATAAAGATATTACTCTAGTTTGAGATAGTATACTTTACTTTCTAATCAGCCCTGAAAGCACAGTATTAACTGGAAAGACCTTGGCAAAGTTATGCTGTCTAATAGGAAAGTTCCAAATCCTGGCAGAGAATATTCCTTTGAGTTACATTTTTCAACAACTTTTAAAAGTCTCTTCTCAACTGTAATCCTTCACTTCCAATAGGATAATACAAGATTAATATATCTATTACGAGAATGAAGATATTTTGGATGAAGTTATTATAAATCCCTTATGGAAATATTACCACATTATTATCCCCAACTGGAGGCTGGAGTAGTGGTGGTGGAATTAGGGTTATTCTGATTTGTAGCTGAGACTGTTGATGATCCCATACCTGACACCTCAGGAAAACAGATCTCTTTAGCTATGTTGGTCCAGGTTCTGATATACCTTTTTTTTTTTTTTTTTTTTTTTTTTTTTTTGCTTTTTTCTCTGTATTTAACAAAGCTAATCTGTATTACAAACAAAGAACAAACAACAACACAAACTTCCTTAATCATATAAGGAAAATTATAAAGAAAAAACAAACCAGGAAAGTATGTGGTGAATGACATGAAATTTCTGAACATAGTGCAATGAACAGTACAAAGTATTTGGTTTATGAAAAATTTAACTCTAGTCCTTACCGTTTAACTGATTTTGTACCTTTAAACAATTGAGTTAATCTTTTGGTTCTTTACCTTTAAAATAGGAGAATAACACTTCATATGGCTAGTTTAGGATCAAATGATAACTATGAAAGTACTTTGTAAAAGACAGATGTTAGTTATTGTGTTGATGATACAAGTCCCGCCTATGGGCTATTAGGTACATTAAGTACACAACTCAGTTGTTTTTCTTCACTCTGTGGAAGCCCTAAGGAGATAAATTTCAGATTGTGTGCACTTATGCTTCATGGGATTCTCACTGTCTACATGGTCATCCTTTTCTTCTGGTCTATTCTTTGGTTCTGTAGCTGAGGTCTGGGCTGCTCTGCTCTGGCCACAGTTTACACTCCATTTCCACTTTGCAGCAATTCTGCTATTTTCTCCCTGTCATTTCCTTTGCCCTGCCCTCTCTCCCTCATTCCCAAAGAGAAAGGCTTGTCTTGCTTGAGTCAGAATCAACTTCAGGACATTTCCTTTTTCCCTCTGACATTTTCTAGCTTCAAGTCTTTTTATATTTTTATTTTCATTTTTCTACTCTTTATACTTATTTTTTATTTTTATACTTTAAGTTCTAGGGTACGTGAGCACAACATGCAGGTTTGTTACATAGGTATACATGTGCCATGGTGGTTTGCTGCACCCGTTAACTTGTCATTTACATTAGGTATTTCTCCTAATGCTATCCTTCTCCCAGCTCCCCGTCACCCAACAGGCCCAGTGTGTGATGTTCCCCTCCCTGTGTCCATATGTTCTCACTGTTCGACTCCCACTTATGAGTGAGAATATGCAGTGTTTGGTTTTCTGTCTTTGTGATATTTTGCTGAGAATGATGGTTCCCAGCTTCATCCATGTCCCTGCAAAGGACATGAACTCATCCTTTTTTATGGCTGCATAGTATTCCATGGTGTATATGTGCCACATTTCTTTATCCAGTCTATTACTGATGGACATTTGGGTTGGTTCCAAGTCTTTGCTATTGTGAATACTGCTGCAATAAACATACGTGTGCATGTGTCTTTATAGTAGCATGATTTATAATCCTTTGGGTATATCCCAGTGATGGGATTCCTGGGTCAAATGGTATTTCTAGTTCTAGATCCTTCAAGAATCGCCGCAGTGTCTTCTACAATGGTTGAACTAATTTACACTCCCACCAACAGTGTAAAAGCATTCCTATTTCTTCACATCCTCTCTAGCATCTGTTGTTTCCTGACTTTATAATTATTCCCATTCAAACTGGCGTGAGATGATATCTCATTGTGGTTTTGATTTGCATTTCTCTGATGACCAGTGATGATGAGCGTATTTCCATGTCTGTTGGCAGCATAAATGTCTTCTTTTGAGAAGTGTCTGTTCATATCCTTTGCCCACTTTTTGAGGGTCATTTTTTTCTTGTAAATTTGTTTAAGTTCTTTGTAGATTCTGGATATTAGCCCTTTGTCAGATGGAAAAATTGCAAAAATTTTCTCCCATTCTGTAGGTTGCCTGTTCACTCTGACGATAGTTTCTTTTGCTGTGCAGAAGCTCTTTATTTTAATTAGATCCCATTTGTCAGTTTTGGCTTTTGTTGCCATTGCTTTTGGTGTTTTAGTCATGAAGTCTTCGCCCATGCCTATGTCCTGAGTGCTGTTGCCTAGGTTTTCTTCTAGCGATTTTATGGTTTTAGGTATTACATTTAAGTCTTTAATCCATCTTGAGTTAACTTTTGTATAAGGTGTAAGAAAGGGATCCAGTTTCAGCTTTCTACATATGGCTAGCCAGTTTTCCCAGCACCATTTATTAAATAGGGATCCTTTTCCCATTTCTTGTTTTTGTCAGGTTTGTCAAAGATCAGATAGTTGTAGATGTGTGGTGTTATTTCTGAGGCCTCTGTTCTGTTCCATTGGTCTATATATCTGTTTTGGTACAGTACCATGCTGTTTTGGTTACTGTAGCCTTGTAGTATAGTTTGAAGTCAGGTAGTGTGATGCCTCTAGCTTTGTTCTTTTTGCTTAGGATTGTCTTGGCTATGAGGGCTCTTTTTTGGTTCCATATAAACTTTAAAATAGTTTATTCCAATTCTGTGAAGAAAGTCATTGGTAGCTTGATGGGGATGGCATTGAATCTATCAATTACTTTGGGCAGTATGGCCATTTTCACGATATTGATTCTTCCTATCCATGAGCATAGAATGTTCTTCCATTTGTTTGTGTCCTCTTTTATTTTGTTGAGCAGTGATTTGTAGTTTTCCTTGAAGAGGTCCTTCACATCCCTTGTAAGTTGGATTCCTAGGTATTTCATTCTCTTTGTAGTAATTGTAAATAGGAGTTCACTTATGATTTGACTCTCTGTTTGTCTGTTATTTGTGTATAGGAATGCTTGTGATATGATAGAGTTTTGTACATATACAATCATGTCATCTGCAAACAGAGACAATTTGACTTCCTCTTTTCCTAATTGAATACCCTTTATTTCATTCTCTTGCCTGATTGCCCTGGCCAGAACTTCCAATACTATGTTGAATAGGAGTGGTGAGAGAGAGCATCCTTGTCTTCTGCTGGTTTTCAAAGGGAATGCTTCCAGTTTTTGCCCGTTCAGTATGATATTGGCTGTGGGTTTGTCATAAATAGCTCTTATTATTTTGAGATACGTTCCATCAATACCTAGTTTATAGGGAGTTTTTAGCATGAAAAACTGTTAAATTTTGTCGAAGGCCTTTTCTGCATCTATTGAGATAATCATGTGGTTTTTGTCATTAGTTCTGTTTATGTGATGGATTACATGTATTGATTTGTGTATGTTGAGCCACCCTTGCATCCCAGGGATGAAGCCAACTTGATCTTGGTGGATAAGCTTTTTGGTGTGCTGCTGGATTCGGTTTGCCAGTATTTTATTGAGGATTTTTCCCATTGATGTTCACCAGGGATATTGGCCTAATAGTCCCTTTTTGTGTGTGTATCTCTGCCAGGCAATTGTATCAGGATGATGCTGGTCTCGTACAATGAGTTAGAGAGGATTCCCTCTTTTTCTATTAATTGGAATAGTTTCAGAAGGAATGGTACCAGCTCCTCTTTGTACCTCTGGTAGAATTCAGCTGTGAATCCATCTGGTCCTGGACTTTTTTTGGTTGGTAGGCTATTAATTATTGCCTCAATTTCAGAACCTGTTATTTGTCTATGCAGAGATTTAACTTCTTTCAAGTTTAGTCTTGGGAGGGTGTATGTGTCCAGGAAATTATCCATTTCTTCTAGATTTTCTAGTTTATTTGCATAGAGGTGTTTATAGTATTCTCTGATGGTAGTTTGTATTTCTGTGGGGTCGGTGGTGATATCCCCTTTATCATTTTTTATTCTGTGTATTTGAGCCTTCTCTCTTTTCTTCTTTATTAGTCTGGCTAGCGGTCTATCAATTTTGTTGATCTTTTTAAAAAACCAGCTCCTGGATTCATTGATTTTTTTTGAAGGGTTTTGGTGTCTCTATCTCCTTCAGTTCTGCTCCGGTCAAGTTATTTCTTGTCTTCTACTAGCTTTTGAATTTGTTTGCTCTTGCTTCTCTAGTTCTTTTAACTGTATTGTTAGAGCATCGATTTTATATCATTCCTGCTTTCTCTTGTGGGCTTTTAGTGCTATAAATTTCCCTCTACACACTGCTTTAAATGTGTCCCAGAGATTCTGGTATGTTGTGTCTTTGTTTTCATTGGTTTCAAATAACATCTTTATTTCTGCCTTCATTTTGTTATTTAGCCAGTAGTCATTCAGGAGTCATTCAGTTCAGTCAAACTGAACAACAACCTTGTTCAGTTTCCATGTAGTTGAGCGGTTTTGAGTGAGTTTCTTAATCCTGAGTTCTAGTTTGATTGCACTGTGTTCTGAAAGACAGTTTGTTGTGATTTCTGTTATTTTACATTTGCTGAGGAGTGTTTTACTTCCAATTATGTAGCCAATTTTAGAGTAAGTGCGATGTGGTGCTGAGAAGAATATATATTCTGTTGATTTGGGGTGAAGAGTTCTGTGGATGTCTATTAGTTCTGCTTGGTCCAAAGCTGAGTTCAAGTCCTGAATATCCTTGTTAACTTTCTGTCTCATTGATCTGTCTAATATTGACAGTGGGGTGTTAAAGTCTCCCATTATTATTTTGTGGGAGTCTAAGTCTCTTTGTAGGTCTGTAAGAACTTGCTTTATGAATCTGGGTGCTCCTGTATTGGGTGCATATATATTTAGGATAGTTAGCTCTTCTTGTTGAATTGATCCCTTTACCATTATATGATGGCCTTCTTTGTCTCTTTTGATCTTTGTTGGTTTAAAGTCTGTTTTATCAGCGACTAGGATTGCAATCCCTGCCTTTTTTTGTTTTCCGTTTGCTTGGTAGATCTTCCTCTATCCCTTTATTTTGAGTCTATGTATGTCTCCTTGTGGGAGATGGGTCTCCTGAATACAGCACACTGATGGGTGTTGACTCCTTTTTTTTTTTTTTTTTTTGAGACGGAGTCTCGCTTTGTTGCCCAGGCTGGAGTGCAGTGGTGCGATCTCGGCTCACTGCAAGCTCCACCTCCCGGGTTCATGCCATTCTCCTGCCTCAGCCTCCCCAGTAGCTGGGACGACAGGCGCCCACCACCACGCCCGGCTAATTTTTTATATTTTTAGTAGAGATGGGGTTTCACTGTGTTAACCAGGATGGTCTCGATCTCCTGACCTCGTGATCCACCCACCTCGGCCTCCCAAAGTGCTGGGATTACAGGCGTGAGCCACCGCACCCGGCCAGGTGTTGACTCTTTATCCAATTTTTCCAGTCTGTTTCTTTTAATTGGGGTATTTAGCCTATTTACATTTAAGGTTAATGTATGTGTGTATATATGTGTATATACACACACACACACACACACATATGAGGTTAATATTGTTATATGTGAACTTGATCCTGTCATTATGATGTTAGCTGGTTATTTCACCCATTAGTTGATGCAGTTTCTTCCTAGCATTGATGGTCTTTACAATTTGGAATGTTTTGCAGTGTCTGGTACTGGTTGTTCCTTTCCATGTTTATTGCTTCCTTCAGGAGTACTTGTAAGGCAGGCCTGCTGATGACAAAATCTCTCAGTGTTTCCTCATATATAAACAATTTTATTTCTCCTTCACTTATGAAACTTAGTTTGACTGGATATGAAATTCTTGGTTGAAATTATTTTCTTTAAGGATGTTGAATATTGGCCCCCACTCTCTTCTAGCTTGTAGGGTTTCTGCAGAGAGATCCACTGTTAGTCTGATGGGCTTCCCTTTGTGGGTAATGCAACCTTTCTCTCTGGCTGCACTTGACATTTTTTCCTTCATTTCCACCTTGGTGAATCTGATAATTATGTCTCTTGGGGTTGCCCTTCTCGAGGAGTATCTTTGTGGTATTCTCTGTATTTTCTGAATTTGAATGTTGGCCTGCCTTGTCTAGCTTCAAGTCTTTAGAGGTCTTATCCTCTCCATGCCATGGTTCTGTCTCCTTAGTTGGTTTACCTGAAACATATTTCTTACTGAGATTTTGAGACAGATTTTTGCCTTCTTCACCTGGGCTTAAGTGTGGGTCTGGCTTGCTAGTGGTCTTGCTGACTGGAGAGTGGGAGTGCTCTTACTTCATTCTGAACCCTATATCCCTGTTCTGAAGGTCAGCAGCAGATAGAAACTGCTCTTTCTCACTTTTGAAAGACTCCATATTCCATAAGGGTTTCCAAATGAATTTCAAGTTCTAGCTTGAGAAAGCAGAAATAAGATGGAAGAAAGCCAGTAAGTGTTTTTAACCTTCCCACCTAAGAGTAGTAGTAATTTTGGTAGTGCTGCTAGAAGTAATTTTGGTAATAGCAACAAAGCAATAATAATAGTAGTAGTAGTAGTCATCATCTTTGTCTTAGTAGTAGTTAACATTTATTGCCCCTTTTTACAACCAAATATGATTAAAAGTTCTGAACATGCATTACATGATTTAAACCTTGCAATGACCCTGTGAGGTGAGTCTGTTACTGTTTCTCTTTTAGGGTTGAAGACGCTGAGGCTCTGCAGGTGAAACAACTTGCCTGAGTAATAACATGGAGAATCGGTATTCAAAGCCAGGTTTGATTTCAGAACCTGAGTGTACCACTCCACATTCTGGAATACACTAATTGGCTCTTGGGGCAGAGGCTACTGACTCAAATGCCTATAGGAGCCAGGTCAGAAGTAAAAGTTGGTGGACAGGGCCCACAATTAGGAAGACAGCAGTGTAAGCTAGATGATAAATGGCAATTGACATTCTTCCTCAGTGTTGGGGTGCTATGAGGCACAGTGGGGACTGGGGTTTTTGGAGAACATGTGTCCTATCCAAAAAAAAATGATAGCTACTTAATCCAGCAGTTGTTCTCACAGAGAAATAAACTTTTTAGTAAGAAATTTAAAAAGATGATGAAAACATGGATTTTATATAATATTTCTCAATTATTAAATATTGGCATTGGATGCAAATGAAAAGCTAAACAAAACACTGTGAAGGTTAAAATAATTATGTCTGGGGACCAAGTAGGGCCTGATGTGTTACCTCTCTCAGGGAAAAATTTTGGAACATTCAAACCATGTGAATGAGTGATGACACAATACAATAAGAGATATAATGTTCCGTATTGGCCAGTAGTTGGACTGTCCTTAGCCATCCAACAACGATTTATTTACAGAAGACTCTGGGGAAATCCCAGTTTATTAAATGCTGTATAAAGACTGAAAGAAATCACATAAATAATAATGATTCTATTCTTAAGCCCCTACTGTGTGCCAAGCACTTTGTATAGCTATTTTATTAATTTTAATTCCCATAACATTCCTGTTAGCCATGTGAGGATAGATATTTGAGAAGTCAAAAAGTAACAGCAGCAACTTGCCAAAACGTATGTCTCTAGCAAGGGGGCAGTGTGGGGTGTGAATCCAGATATGCATGATTCCAGAGCCCTTTGTCTTCCTGCGCAGCTCTGCTGCCTTTACAGTGACATACTGCTGTGAAGTTTGCATTATGCTGGATCTCACATAGGCAAGGAAAGGCTATCCATGTTGTTCAGCATGACTTTCAGTTTCAACAAAGAGATTCCTCTAATCAAAATTATCTTTGTACACTACCAGAAGTTCTTCCCTTTCACATTATCACTCAGCCTGAAATTTGAGCCTTTACAGATTTTTTAGTGTTAGCAAGCATACTCCTGTGAAAGTGCCTGCTTAAGCAATCTTTCCTTCATTCACGTGTTAACATGAAGTTAATCAGATTATATCCTTCAAACAACTAGCTGAGATCATGGGAATTTCTCTGGACAGCAGGGAGGAGGAAGTGGCTCTTCAGAAGTACGTGTCATTGATTAGATGGAGTGACCAGACTGTGGAAGTTGGGATAGGCCCTGTGTGCCATGTGCAGGTTTCTGGCTGCTTCAGAAGCAGGAGAGTGGGCACAGAAGTTTGTTAATTATGTTACCTTTTGCCTAGATCTGTCTTCTCAACTAAACAAAACCAAAACCACATTATTGGCTGGTGATTTTTATCCTATTATATTTATGGTACAGAAATGTAGCATTCTTTTTTCTTTTTTCCCTGTGAATTAGATTTTGAATATCTTTTATGTTTCTAAAAACTATTATCTTTAGAAAATTAATGTTCTTTTTTCCCAATTAAGGAACAGACTCTGTCAATAATTAAAGAGAAAACAAAGCTGAAGAAATACTCACAAAATAGCTGTCTCTAAGGGATAGGATTATGGACTTTTAATGTGTTGTTTGAATTTTTTTATAATAAGATAACTCATTTTAGAAGGAGAACAAACAGTAGAGTTTTGGTGTTGGAGGAGGGTGAATGAAAAAAAGTCTTAGTTGTCAGGGTGTAGTCAGAATGAGGTGGGCAAGTTTTGCTGCCTGTGAGTTAGAATCTGTAATTACCTCAGGGAGAGGGGCCCTATTGAGGATATGAGGCTCATGAAAGGGAAGAGAGGAGGGGCCGGCTCTCCAAGTTTTAGTTGGTCTCTCCTTCTCCCTACTCCTGAAGCCCCAAGGAATATGGGGTTTCTCCACAGTTTTTTTTTTTTTTTTCCTTCTGGAAGTGAGAATGAGAATTCGGAAGAATTCAGGGTGATTCAGTGCTTAGAATTCCCTGACATCTGTTAAACCTTAGCACTGACTGTTATTTATTAGACAGCTTTGCCCAAAACAGCCCCTAAATGTTTACTATGCAAGCCTTGCTAGAGTTTACTCCTGCCTTCTTGTAACCTGAATCCTATCTCCCAACTTTTCAGAAGTCTCAGAATAGTTCTATTTTCTTTCCCTTTTTGTTCATTTTGGATATCAGCTATGAAAAATTCTATTCTTTCATTTGGTTCAGATGCAGCTTGGGATCCTCAACTCATTTCCCTATTTATCTGTCATTGGAAATTGTTGCTTTGCCTTACTATAGTATACTGTCTCTCTGCAAATTCTGAATTTTCCAGGAGTAGAATATATGCAAATATTTTGCATTTATTAGTGTGTAATAACTAAGCTTTACCCTCTGTAAATAAACTCAAAACTGGTGAACATTCGTTGTAAGTGGAATGAATCAGGTGATACTGACTTATCCATTTGAACCTTAAACACACCTCTTTGGTCAGTCCTCAGAATCCCTTACTGGTATTGAGGAGTAAGAGCTCTACAAAGAAGAATATTAGGGTCTAGGAACTCAGAAGGCTCTTTGGTCATTAAAGGCAAAATGACAATCACATCCTTTAAAATCAAATTTGTTATGTAATTATTCCATTTGTCTATCCCACAGATATCTGGTACCAGGAAAGACTTTTATGGGTGAAACTGTTCTATTCTTTGTAATACTGTTGGAGAAAAGACCCATTTATTTAGTGCCCAAGAAAGCTTTTCTATAGCAGTGTCTTTTAATATGACATATTCCTCAATGATTTCTCTTTAAAAATCCATCCACCTCTGTGATCTGCTCTCTTGTCAGCTCATCTATTTAATTTTGGCTGCCCTTTCCGAAATTGAAGCCATCAGTGTTCTAGGCATCAGCAGATTTCTGTCAATCCTCTTTTTATCAATTTTTTTCTCTGTCTATATCTGAGGCTGCCCACTTGGCCCCCTAACCTGTAGTCACACAGAATTGCTTGCTTGTACTACTTCAAGCATATCCCACCATATCTCTGTTTTCTAAGACCTTCTCTTTCCCTATAATTGGTGAAGGGATTAGAGACTGCTGTTAAAGACTCACCTTATATATCACCTGTCTATCTTTCTCCACCTTGTCCCTCCATCCTAAGCAAAATTAGGCTGTCTGCCTTTTGTGCTCCAGTAGCATAGCTACGATATCATGATCTCTGCCTCACTCCACAGACCAGAATTCCTTCATGTAGAGTACAAGATGATCCAGGCAGTGTTAGACCTATTTATATTGATTTGAAATCTAAGGCAATACAGTAAGCTTTTCTAATTCTTTCATGTATACATCCATCCTGGCACCTTCACTCAGTCCCGCCATTATTCCAGGTTTGCTCTCACACATTTCCTCATATTCAGTGTATTATGAAATGTTATAGTTATTTTTATCTGATTTTAAGAGGATTTACAGATTATGTTACCTTTTTGTTTAAAACTAAAACTACCTTCACAAGATGGACAAGTATCTTAAATACATTCCTACAAAAACACCCTGACTTGTAGATAATACTTGTAATGTAAGCACAACACATGACAGGAAAAAGCCAGAGCTGACTCCTCTATACTGCTACGAAGACTTTGTCAGCAATAGCGTGGCATGTGGTTGTGTGAAGTCATGTGCAGTGTCTCTGACATCAGGCGCATCACAGTAACAGCAATGGTAGCAATCCAATAACATCTTATAGAAGATTTAAAATAACTCAGGTAATTTAAAATATAGATTTATATCTGTATTTCACTATTGCTGTCTAGTAACATTATCTTAAGGGTTTATTTTGCCCTGAGAGAGTAGATAAAAGTAAGATAGCAATACAAATAATTTATATAGTATATAGTAATGCAAATAATTTATAATAATTATAATAGTTTACAAATATAGGTTTAGTATCCTTTATCCAAAATGCTTGGGACCAGAAGTATTCTGAATTTTGGATTTTGGAATATTTGCATTATACTTACCAGTTGAACATCCCAAATCCAAAAATCTAAAATCTGAAATACTCCTCCAGTGGACAATTTTTGAATATCATATTGGTGCTCAAAAGTTTCAAATTTTGGAGCATTTTGGATTTTGAGATTAGGATGCTCAACCTGTAATATTCATTATTGACAGAACATGCTAAAAAGTATATTAGTAGGCATATGTAATAAAAAAGTAACAGACCACCACTATGAATTTAGAGATGAATGCCCAGAGCTGAATAGAAACTGTATTGTTTTCATCTTTGTAGCTCAAGCACCTAGCACAATGACTGGACCATATTATGTGCTCGGTAAATATTGAGTGAGTGAATAAATCAACAGAAGAACAAGTATAGGTCAGGGAGTGTTCTGCAGAGAGACTCTACCTGGTATAATATCCAACTAGAGGTGACAAACCAAGATGAAAGAATCTGATGACTCAGATGTGGGAAGTGGATTTATGCCTGAGTATGCAGTGAAATTATGACCCTACTGCAGTGTGAATTTATCTGGTGAAGTCATCACTTCCTATCTCATGGGGAAAGAGAGATACTGCTAGTTGGGAAGAATCAGGGACTCTTCTTCATTTGATTTCACCCTAAAACTGCCCCCTCTTTTTCAGATCCTCCTCCAGGTCTCATCCCCTCACACCACCACTTGTGCCCCTGTTACCAAGGAAGCTTTATTGTCTGAAATGCTCACCTGAATTACTGAGTGGTTTTGCTTATGTCTGTGTAATCACAGTCCCAAAGCTATTTTCTGATAAATGATTGCAACTTTACTTACATAATTCTGCAAGCCTAGGCCTCATCCTTCAGTATAAGTGAAAAGAATCTCTCTAATTCATGTCATGATATTGCAATACAAATTTCACCTTAGGACTCAATTGTTTTACTTTTTAAGAATTACTTATCCTTGGATGTTGTGGGTTCCTAATAGAGGGATCCGTTAATTATTTTTATTAATAAGTAATAATAAGTGCTGAGGCAAGCAATATGGACTAGCAATATACTTGTGCTTTCAGAAATAAGGAAAGATATCATTTTTCTAATATTTTAATAGAGCAGAACAATTTCAGCATCTAGTAGTAGAAAATAAAGCCTCATTACTTGGGTAGCAAATGTTTAATTCATCTGTGTCATCTTGATTAAATGTTCTCTAAAATTTTATCGTTATAAGGTTATCATATATGTTTCAGGAGTAGTAATATAGGCATTTCACAAGTAATACTGATCTTTTAATTAAATGTTCATGATAAATATAGAATATACATTTTGAGCACAAATATTTTTTATTGCATTATTGGGAAAGAGTTGCAACCATCAATAACAAACGGAGCTTGCCCTTCTGTAATTTACTCTTCATAATCACAAGAGGCCACTGACAGTAAGCACCATGAAAGCAAGAAGCATATCCTTTCACTCACCATTGTAGCCTCCATACATAGTAGAGTGCCTAGCATGTAATAAGAATACAACAAATATTTTGTCAAATGAATGAATGAAGTATGTGTATGTTCACCCCGGCACTAGCCATGTGTTACACCTTTGCTTGCCCATAAAGATAAGTCTCAAATAATATTGTATAGGGCAGGGTTTTCAGTTTCTGATCTGGGGAACCTTGGTGCTCTGTGGAGATGCTGAGTGGTTCTGCCAATAGCAAATTGCTTTCTGTCGAACCTTTACACTGCTGGAGTGTTATTTGTCAGGATTCTTAGTTACAATGCAATCTACCTTAAGAAAAAAAAAAGATTTATTGCCTTAGAAATACCAAAAAAGGTAGAGCAAAAGACATCAGGGAAAGGCTAGAATGCAGCCTGGGTCCCAGAATAAACATCACCTTTTCATCTCTCAGTATGTTGGCTTCATGCTCACTGCACACCAGTTTTTTCAGTGGGAAACATAACTTATGACAGCTGTTAAGCTTTAGTATGTCTTAGATCCCTAGTCACTGGTTAAAGACTGACTTCAGGCTTTCTTTGGCCTCAAGTTTAAAATTTTGGAGAAGGAATTTTGTTTACAAGAGTTTGGCTATTTAAAACGAGTTTCAGAAATTTCTGCTATAACAATTAATTTGCAGCCCCACCACTCTTTTTTGAGTCTCCCACTTTTATCCCCATCTGTTCTTTCTCAGCATCATTTCCTTAATTCCAAACTTGGACTCTTGGCCCAGTCTTCCTCACTTCTTAACTCTCTTCCTGGCCTATTTGGCTCTTAGCTTTCCTGTTCTTTGTGTCTTGGTATGTTGTTTGGTCCTTCTATCCCTTTGTCTTGACTGAAGACTCGTTTCCCAGAGAATCCCCTTCCAACATTTTGTCTGGGAGGAATTGAGCCATATAATGTGTAAATTTCAAGATTATATAAACCATGCTGTTTTAAGTCTTCCTTGTACTTTCAAATGGTTTTCACTAAAGGACAAAAGGCAGTTATTTTATATCTACTGTAGTCCTAAGCAGCATATAGGGTAGAAGTTCTTAAAATAACTTCTTTTGTAAAGTGGGACACCTTCAGTCATTAGGCTAGAATTTTCTCTGATGCAAGTGCTAAGAAATGACCTTGATCAGTAAAAAGGTACATACATATTGAAGCATGGGAATTACCAATATAATCTTTCTTTTCTGTTTCTGGAAAGGCAATTAAGGCTTCTACTCCTCCAGCAGCCAGTGCAAAGCCTGCCCTGAGTTGGATTTGACAATAAATAGTATTTTAAAATGACCAGAGGAAGTGTAAGACTAGTTTAGAGCAGGACATTTTATCTGCACTACTCCACTTAAACTTTTGTGCTGATTTTTTTTAATGTGCAAAAATTGTCATGGAAATACATTTTGAATCTTGAGAAAATAATTACAAATAAAGTCAGAGAGAGAGCAGGATGAATTCTAATCAAAGAGGACATCTTTACAAATAAATAGGTAATGTTGTGCTCCTACAGAGCATTTTTCACTTAGCTCTATGGTGAAATGATTTTAAAATGAAGAAAGATGAAGTTTTACTTTAATTAGTTTGTGAAGACATGGATAAGTGCTTTTGAAAGAGTAATTATCTGGCCCTTCTTTTAAGAGAATGTGAATTGAGAATAGAAGTTGATCTGGGATCAGCCCCATTGACTTTATCACAGTTTTGTCATGTTCTGCAGTAAATTAGCATGAATTCTGTCATACATAAACTTCATTTGATTTTCTTTTGTTTCTTTTTCATTCTTGTTTTGTGTTTTATTCATTTAAAATAGTTGAAAGGAGTTCTGGCTAAAACCAAATTCATTGAAGGACTATTTGGTCTTTTTATATATTTCCTCGAGTCATAGAGAGAATGAAAAATATATTATTATGTTATACAAATGTGTTTCTCATACTGGGGACCACCAACATATGCTGTGAGGTTTTTAAGTTCTCTATGAGAATTTAAATATTTTGTGTTGTTTCAAACATAATTTTTAAAGAAGAGTATGTGTAGTTTAAATCCATCCACAGAATATTGATGCCTATTTTTGTGTCTGTGGATTTATGACATTAGTGCCAAGACAGTCACCTATGTGACAGTATCTACATTTTAATATATTGCTTCTCAAATCAGGCTCTAAGAATCACAGAACCTCTGGACAGGTTTTCAGGCATCTGCGACTACCTTTGTAATAACATTAATAACTAATATTTTCAGATGATATTTTTGACACCAGATATCTTCTAAGAAGTTTTTATGTATTATCTGCTATAATCCTCACAACTCTAGAAAGTATTACTATTTTCCTCATTTTAAAGACAGGAAGAGGCCAGGTATGGTGGCTCACACCTGTAACGCCAGCACTTTGGGAGGCCCAGGCGGGTCAATCACCTGAGGTCAGGAATTCGAGACCAGCCTGGCCAACATGGTGAAACCCTGTCTCTACTAAAAATGTAAAAATTAGCTGTGTGTGGTGGTGGGCATCTGTAGTCTCAGCTACTTGGGAGGCTGGGCCAGGAGAATTGCTTGAACCCAGGAGGTAGAGGTTGCAGTAAGCCAAGATTGCACCATTGCACTCCAGCCTGGGCAACAAGAGTGAAAATCCATCTCAAAATAAATAAATAGATAAAATAAAGATAGAAAAACATAAACACAAAGAAGTTAAGGAACTTGCCAAGGGTGTTAGAGCTGGGGTTTGAGCCCCCAACTCTAGCTCCAGAGTTCATGCTCTTGAATACTGTGACCTTTTCCTCCCTGGTGGGGATAATGGGTACTGTCCCCTGCCTTTGTCATTGGTTACCCATAATTATGAGGACTTAAAAAGTAAGTGCTTTCATTAATTTGATGAATATGGGTTTCAATTTCTTGGAATAACAAGACTTCGGAAAATGTTGACTGGCTTCTATTCTAAGGGTATGACTACTTATAGAAGGAATTTGTGCATCAAACATTTTTAGAGTTGTCAATAGAAAACTGTTAAGCCATAATAGCAACAAATTAGAGAATTTCTGTTGTTGTGCATTATCCATATAGGAAGAAAACAATGTTTCCTCTACCCAATTTCCTTCTCTTCTTCCTCCCTTCCTAAACTTTCAGTCCTAAGTCCGTTATAAGGAGCAGAACAGTGCTGGTCTCTACACTGGAACTAGGAGGGAGCTGCAGTGGCCCGAACTGTGGTGTTGGAGCCCAAAAAGGGGAAAGGAGGGCATTTGTTTAGGAAGGCTGGCCTTCAGTGGGTCAGAAACCAATGCGGGTAAGGATCATGTTTATGTGTAAGGGAAGCCTGATATGGGTGTCAGAGCTCAAGCAAAGTGGGGGTGGAAGAGGTACCATGAATGGGTGTGTCAGTGCCCAAGCAGAGTGAGAAGAGCATCATCATGGAGGCACAGCCTGACATGGGGTTTTGAAACTCAACTGGACTGGGAAGCATGTTCATGCAGTGGGGTAGGGGCCAGAATGGGGAGTCAGAATGAGGACGAAGTATATTTGGAAGGGTAGAATCTGCCATGGAATATTGTAGCTCATGTGAGTGAGGGCAGGGGAGCACCTGCTATGGGCTGTTGGGACCCAAATGGGATAAGGGAGGCATCTGTGTAGAAGAGAGGTGGTATTAGAGATGAGGGATGAGATTTTATATAGGGAGTTGATCAAATAAAAGATAAAAAGTTAATGGCAGCTGGGCGTCTCACTGTTGGAGAAGGAAGTTACAAATATAGGAGAGGAGACAGCTATAATGAACCCTACATTGTTGTATTGCAGTTGGAGATATCAGTGTATGTTCATAGATATAGATATAAATGTGTGGGCCTGTGTTTTCTAGCTTTGCCTACTGGGTGGGCCTAGAAGTAGTGACATCTCAATGACCATGAACACATCTAGTGCCCAAATTTTGCCTTCTAATGCCATTCTCCAAGGAACCAGAGGTCCTTGGAAAAATATTTGATCTGGACTATGACCAGCAAAGACCCAGAAGAGCCTGGAAAATTATGTTGTGACAGAGAGAAAGAAAGGAAACGTTTAAAGAAAGGTTTCAAAAGAACACAGAACTCCACAACTAGATATGTATTTTTTATAGTCCCATTTTTGTCCCTGCAAAGACACTTGTTATATGGCTGGAATGTAACCATGAGTTTGAATTGACTGCCAGAGATTCACTGGCAAAATCTAGGACAAGAATGGGGCAGATTGTTGGAGCTAGAAATGGGTGAAAATTAAAGGTGAATGAAGGTGAATGCAGATTGAATATGGGGGGAGGTACCATATGTAGGAAGGGGTATGGAAAGGATGAGGGGAAAGTCCCTGAAGGAGAAATGGACAATTTGGTGACTTCAGGGCCCCTAGGCATTGATTTTTTTAAAAATCAAGAATTGTGTCAGAGAATAGTATGAGGTAGAGAAAACTAGCCTGGTTGTTGAATCTATGAAAAGATGATAGTTCCAAAGATTATGGAGTTTGGAGCATCTCTCTTTGGGTTGAGATGATGGGGAAAAAATTGTTCAAGCTGAACTTGTAGTACATCTGTTAATTTGAAATTTAAGTTGTGGGAGGCTACAGCTGAAAAAATACTTAGGAGAAAAATTAATCTGTATTGCAACCACAGTGTATATGGTTAATTTGCCTTCAGGTACAGGGAAGCAGAGATGGTTACTGCAGTAGTTCTTAAACTAGACTAATTATGAACATTGCTTGGTGAGCTTTGAAAACAAATACACAATCTCAGAAATTAATAGCAATCACTGGTATGGTAAAAAGGGTGAAACCAGTTGTTTCAAAACATGGTTTCTCCATTTTCTAAAGGTGCATCCTTGAACAAGTTGCTTAACCTCTTTGAGCCTCAGTTTTTTCACCTGAAAAATGAGACTAATAGCAGCTGTTTTATAGTGTTATAATGTATGCAACAGGTGGTCTCTTAGTAATTACCTCCTGCATCAACTCCCCGCACTGCCCCCCAACCGCTGATACATACTTTGTATTCTGGGATGCTTCATATTGTTGCTAAAACCAAGCAAAAGCCATACCCTAGTATCTTGGCTGAGAGTATAATATAACCAATTTAGTATAAAGGGGACAACACATTAGGAGTGAGAGGCCAGACCCCACTATTTTGCACTTTAAGGCTTGGATGAAGCTGTAGCACAGAAAACCAGGGAGACAGTGCAGAGGCTTCCTTCCCAGGATGCCCTTGTTTTGGCAGATAGGCATGACCTAGATGTTACCATAGACAGATGGCAACAGGGTATGCTCTCTTGCTTTTCAAGAGACCCTATCTTGCAAAAGGCCACCTCACATTCCAGGAAGAAGGCTGGGTCTCCCTAAGAAGTTGCCAGATGCCTTGTTTGACCTACAGCAATGTCAGGAGGCTAAGACCAATTGTGACATGCCACAGAAGCTTAACTGTAATTAATGTCTTCTTTTATATATCTTTGTGTATACCTTTGGTTATATCATTAGGATGAATTCCTAGAAATGGAAGTACTGGGATTTCTATATACATTTTAGCAAATTGCCAGAAGTTTCTACCAATGTCTATTTCCTTAATGGTTCATTGGAATGTTATTTTGCTCTGCCCTTGGCTTGCTGTGGCATTGCTATTTTAAAGATGTTTGTGAATTTGTTCAATTATACATCATAATATCAGTTAATACATGTATATAGTGCTATGTGCCATGCCCTGTTTTAGTACTTTACATGTGTAGTATAATTCTAGGAGGGCCCCCAAGATTTCCTGCCCTCTAGCACATACAGTCTGTGTGATTCCTAGTAGCGTGAATATGTTGAGCTATCTCTGCCATGACTGTGTTACATTGTATGTCAAGAGATTTAGAGATGTAATTAAGGTTCCTGATAGTTGATCTCAAAATAGGGGAGATTATCCAAGTAGGCCTGATCTTGTCACAAGAGCCCTTTAAATTTAGTTCTAGAGAAAATTAGAGATCCAAAGCATGAGAAGGAATTGGCATGAGGGTGATTATCCATGGCTGCCTTTGAAGATGGAGAGGGCCACATGAGGAATGCAAACAACTGTGGTCACTGACAACTGTCCCTGGCTGACAGTGAGCAAGAAGTGGGAACTTCGGTCCAATAGCTACAAGTAACTGAATTTGACTGACTGTAAGAATGAGCTGGAAAATGGGTTTTCCCTTAAGGTTCTGGAAAATAACTCAGCCAGGTGATACCCTGATTTCAGCTTTATCAAACTCTGAGCAAAGTCACACCATGCCAGACTTCCGACCTGCAGAACTGTGAGCTAATGAATGGGTATTGTTGTTTAAAGACACAGGGCACAGAAACCAGCTTGAAGGGGTTTCCACTGGCCAAATTTGGGATTTGAGCATCAAATAAATAAATACAGTAACAGATTATAACCCGTTTGTTTTGGTCCCTTCTTGCATTACTATAAAGACCTACTTGAGAGTGGGTAATTTATAAAGAAGAGAGGTTTAATTGACTTGCAGTTCCACAGGCTGTACAGAAAACATGGCTGGGGCAGCCTCAGGAAACTTGTGATCATGGTAGACGGTGAAGGAAAGGCAGGAATGTCCTCATGACTGGAGAAGGAGGAAGAAAGAATGAAAGGGGAGGTGCTACACGCTTTTAAACAAACAGATCTCATGAGAACTCACTCTATCACAGAGCAGCAAGGGAGAAATCCACCCTATGATTCAATCACCTCCCACCAGGCCCCTCCTCCAGCACTGGGGATTACAATTCCACATGAGATTTGGGTAGGGACACAGAACCAAACTCCATCACCATTGAATAAGACAAATCTACGCAGATATGAACAAACAAAAACATACATGTTTAACGAGAAATTAAATTTCATTAATTTCAAAGTACATCTCCACAAAATACAAGTAGGAAGAAACAGTAACTTTATAGTGGAGAAACCTGACAGGCACTACCTTAATTAAACAATCAAAGTCAACAGCATCAGTAATGGACAAAGGGAAATCAGGTAATACAATGAGAAGAGCACAGCATCACTTCTGTGATATTCCTGCCAGATGCATGTTCTGGGCCTAATCGTGAAGAAACATCAGACAAACCAAAATTGAAGGACATGCTACAAAATAACTGGCATGTAATCTTCAGAAGTGTCAAGATTCTGGAAGTCAAAGACTGAGTAGCAATTCTGGGCTGAATGGGACTAAAGAGACACGACAACGATATGTAATGCTTGTTTCAGAACTGGAGCCTTTTTCTATAAAGGACATTATTGGAACGTTGGCAAAACATAAATGAGATCTGAGGATTGGTTGATAGTAATATTATCGATGTTAAATCTCTTGTTGCTGCAAGTTGTCTTGTGGTTATGTAGTAGAATGTCCTTGTTTGCAGGAAAGACACCCTCAAGTATTCAGGAGGGATGGGAAATCAGGGCAACAGTTTCCTCTGAAATAGAACCTTCCTTCAGAAAAATAAACTTCCTTATACTCTACTTGCAACTTTTCTATAAGTCTGTGATTATTTCCAAACATAAAAACATAACAAATTTAAAAAAGAAAAAAGAAATTCTTTCACTGAAAATTTATAAAATATGGAACACAAAGAAGAAAATAAAAATAAATCTATTCACATTGATTACTACTACTCCACTTTGGTGTATAGCTTTGCTGTCATTTATTATACATCCACACACACACACACACACACACACACACACACATATACACTTTTAAAATAAAATTAGAATTTTCCTATCTCTGATCTTGCTTTAGAATTTTAATATTATATGTAAGCTATATGTCACTAAATAGTCATTTATAATTTTGTTTTTGAGATGGAGTCTTTCTCTGTCACGCAGGCTAGAGTGCAGTGGTGTGATCTCAGCTCACTGCAACCTCCACCTCCCAGGTTCAAGTGATTCTCCTGCCTCAGCCTCCAAGTAGCTAAAATTACAGGCATGCATCACCATGCCCAGTTAATTTTTGTTTTTGTACTTTTAGTAGAGACAGGGTTTCACCATGTTGGCCAGGCTGGTCTCGAACTCGTGACCTCAGGTCATCCACCTCAGCCTCACAGAGTGCTGGGATTACAGGCATGAGCCACCACACCCAGCATATAATATCATTTTTTATGGCAACTTTTTTACATGTAAAAATGTGTTATCATTGAAATATTCAGATTTGTTGTTGTTGTTGTTGTGTTTTTTTTGAGATAGAGTCTTGTTCCGTCACCCAGGCTGGAGGGCAGTGGTGCGATATCAGCTCACTGCAACCTCTGCCTCCTGGATTCTAGTGATTCTCCTGCTTCAGCCTCCCGAGTAGCTGGGATTACAGGCACCTGCCACCATGCGCAGCTTATTTATTTTATTTTATTGTATTGTATTTTTAGTAGAGACAGGGTTTTACCATGTTGGCCAGGCTGGTCTTGAACTCCTGACCTCGTGATCCACCTGCCTTGGCCTCCCAAAGTGCTGGGATTACAGGCGTGAGCCACTGTGCCTGGCCTCAGATTTCATTTTAAAATTATGTGAACACTTCTATTCAAGTTTGTCAGCTCTGTTACTTGGTCATGTCAAACTAGCCTTAGCTAGCAGTTACAAAATATGACTTGGAGCAAATAAGTTAATACATATGTCAAACAAGAATGATGCTAGCTGTTTACACACACTTTGCCTTATACACATTTCCCATTGGACAGGACTAGAAGCATCGTTTTCTAGACATAAGTCGGCACTAGTATTAATATTTCAATACTCACTCTCCCTCTCAGCCCTTTTCCCAACAACAAAAATATAATAGTGAATTTGTGAATATATGTCAATTTATTCTACTCTTGGTAGATACCTGGTGTGTTAGTCCATTTGAGCTACTATAACAAACTACTGTAGACTAGGTAATTAATAAACTTCAGAAATTGATTGCTTACGGTTCTGGAGGCTGGGAAGTCCAAGCCTGAGGTGCCAGCAGCATTTGGCGATGAGAGCTTGATGAGGCAAGATGAGGATTGTTCTCTGCCTCAAAGATGGGCCCTTGTTACTGTCTTCACATGGTGGAAGAGGCAAATACACACCTTTCAATCTATTTTGTAAGGGCACTAATCCCATTCGGAAGTAAGAAGCCCTCATGACTTAATAAGTTCCTAAGAGGCCCCAACTCTTAATACAGTCACATTGGGGATTCAGTTTCAGCATATGAATTTAGCCAGGGGGTGGGGGCACGAAACACCAACATTCAGACCATAGCATCTGGGTAGTTTCTTTTTGTTTGTTTGTTTCAGGTAGTGCTGTGGTGGATCGGGGCTCACTGCAGCCTTGACCTCCTGGGCTCAAGCCATCCTCCCACTTCAGCTTTCTGAGAAGGTGGAACTATAGGCACATACCACCATACTCGGCTAGTTTTTAATGTTTTTCGTAGAGCTAGTATCTGTTTGTTGCCCAGGCTGTGGGTCATTTCTAACATGGGTTACTAGAGGTAGCGCTGCTATGACCATTCTTATATATGTCTTCTGATGAATGTATGTGCAAATTTCTGTTGAGTATATAAAAGGTATAATGGCTAGGTCATACTAGATGAACTGCCAGTGATTTTTTTTCTAAAGAAGTTGTTCCAGTTTACACTACCACCAGCCGTGTGTGAATGTTCTGGTTGCTCCACTTTCTTACCAACATTTGGTATTTTCTATCTTTTTCATTTCAGCTACCCCAGTGTGTTTATAGAGGTATTACACTGTGGTTTTAAATTGGATTTTGCTAATGGATAGAGTTGAGCGCATTTTAATATGTTTATTGGCCACTTGGCTATCCTTTTATTGTGGAGTGTCTGTTGAGGTCTTCTGCCTCATTTTTTATTGGGTTGTCTGCCTTTTTCTCATTAATTTGTATATGCTTTAATATAGAGATACATATTCTGGATTCAAGTCTTTTGAAAAGATATATGGCAAATGGATTTTCCTGCTCTTCAGGCTCCCTTTTCACTCCTTTAATGATGTCTTTGGATGAATAGATGGTCTTAATTTTAGTATTTCCCAACTTATTACATTTTCCATTTAAGATGAACATTTTTTTTAAAAGAAATCTTTGCCAATTCCAAGGTCATGAATATGTTCTCCTTTGTTTTCTTCCAAAATGTTCATTTTTATCTTTCACATTTAGATCTTCTGTACATCTGGAATTGATTCATGGGACTGTTGGGAAGTAGGGGATCAAGAATCACTTTTTCCATGTGGATATCCAACTGACCCAGGACCATTTATTAAAGACTGTTCTTTCCATACTGCACAGCAGTATGACTCGCTTCTTCATAAACCAGGTGATCGTGTATGTATGGATCTGTTTCTTGAGACTCTTTATACTGTTCATTGACCTATTTGCCCATCCTTGCTCCAGTAACAGTCTTGATTATTAGAGCTTCATAATGGATCTTGATATATGGTACTATAAATCCTCCAGCTTTGCTCTTTTCATCAAGATTCTCTTGGCTATCCTTTGTCCTTGCATTTCTATACATATTTTTAAACCAACTTGCCAATTTTCACATGCACAAAAAAACTTTCTAGGATTTCAGTTGAGATCATATAAATCAATTTGGAAGAGTTGACGTTTTTACAATACTGAGTCTTTTCCACTCATTTAAGTAATTTGCTGAGGGTGCCAGTTTATAAGTGGTGGACCTGGAATTCAGTCTTTCACAGCCTTGACTCCAAAGACCAACACTACCCTAGAGTTTAGGTATACCTTAGTTTTGAGGATATGCTATTTTTATTTCAACCATATTTTAAATGAACCTATTTTATTGGTCTACTATAATGCTTTCTTTTACAGTACTATTGTCTTAAAACCTTGCATTGTATGGGTATCTCATAATTTAATTTAACCAGTCACCTATGATCACTAATTTTAAAGTCATTTCCAGTTTTTCTTCAAGTAGATAATTCAGCTACAACCATACTTGTAAAGATATCTTTTTGTACATGTTTTCTTGGGATAAATCTCTAAAATTGTCACTGGGTTAAATGGTATAAAAATGTTAAGAATTTTGGTACAGAGTTGGCTGCAGTCATGCACACCTATAGTCAGCTACTCAAGAGGCTGAAGTAGGAGGATCGCTTGAGCCAAGGAGTTCAAGACCAGCCTGGGCATCATAGTGAGACCCCATCTCAAAAGCAAAGAGAATTTTGGTACAGGTGTACCTTGGAGATATTGCAGGTTTGATTCCAGACTACTACAGTAAAGCTAATACTGCAATAAAGAAAGTGACATGAATCTTTTGGTTTTCCAGTGCCTGTAAAAGTTATGTTTACAGTATACTATAGTCTATTAAGTGTGCAATAGCATTATGTCTAAAAAATAATGTACATATCTTAATTTTAAAATCTTTCAGTGCTAAAAAATGCCAATGCTCGTCTGAGCCTCAGTTAGTCATAATCTTTTTGCTGGTGGAGGGTCTTGTTGATGGCTGCTTACTGATCAGGGTAGTGGCTGGGGAGGTTGGGGTAGCTGTGACAATTTTTAAAAAGAAGACAACAGTGAAGTTTGACACATCAATTGACTCTTCCTTTCATGAAAGATTTCTGTGAAGCATGTGATGCTTTTGATAGCATTTTACCCACCATAGAACTTCTTTCAAAATTGGAGTCAATCTTCTCAAACCCTGACATTGCTTTATCAACTAAGTTTATATAATATTCAAAATCCTTTATTATTTCAACAGTGTTCACAAGCATCTTCGCCAGGTATAGATTTCATCTCCAAAAACCAGTTTCTTTGCTTATCCACAAGAAGCAACTCCTCGTCTGTTCAAGTTATATCATGAGATTGCAGCAAATTCAGTCACATCTTAGGCTCTAATCCTAGTTCCTTTGCTATTTCCACCACATCTGCAGTTACTTCGTCCATGAAAGTGTTGAACCCCTCAAAGTTATTTACAAGGGTTGGAATCAGCGTCTTCCAAGCTCTTGTTAATGTTGCTATTTATTTTGACCTCTTTCCAGAAATCATGAATGTTCTTAGTGGCATCTGGAATAGTTAATACTTTCTGGAAGATTTTTAATTTACTTTGCCCAGATGCATCAGAGGAATTACTATCTATGACAGCTATAGCCTTATGAAATGTGTTTCTTAAATAATAAGACTTGAAAGTTGAAATTAGCTCCTGATCCATGGGCTGCAGAATAAATGTTATGTTAGCAGGCATGAAAGCAACATTAATCTCCTGTACATCTCCATCAGAGCTCATGGGTGTCTAGGTGCATTGTCAATGAGCAGTAAATTTTGAAAGGAATCTTTTTTTCTGAGCAGTAAGTCTCAACAGTGGGCTTAAAATATTCGGTTAATCGTGATGTAAACAGATGTGCTATCACCCAGGCTTTGTTGCTCCATTTGTAGAGCACAGACGGTAGATTTATCATAATTCTTAAGAGCCCCAGGATTTTCAGAATGGTAAAGGAGTACTGGCTTCAACTTAAAGTCACCAGCTGCGTTAGACCCTAACAAGAAAGTCAGCCTGTCCTTTGAATCTCTGAAGCCCCACATTGTTTTTTCATCTCTGGCTATGAAAGTCCTAGATGGCATTTTCTTTCAGCATAAGGCTGTTTCATCTACTCTGAAAATCTACTGTTTAGTGTAGCTACCTTCACCAGTGATGTTAGCAAGAGCTTCAGGATAACTTGCTGCAGCTTCTGAATCAGCACTTGCTGCTCCAGCTTGCATTTTTATGTTCTGAATACAGCGACTTTCCATAAACCTTATGAGCCAACTTCTGCCAGCTTCAAACTTTTGCACCTTCCTCACATCTCTTAGACTCCCTAGAATCAAAGAGAGTTAGGGCCTTGCTCTGAATTAGAGTTTTGCTTAAAGACTGTTGTGGCAGTTTTGATCTTCTATCCAGACCACTCAAACTTACTCCATATGAGCAATAAGACTGTTTTGCTTTCTTATCATTTGCATGTTTACTGGAGTAGCCCTTTTCATTTCTTTCAAGAACTTTTCCTTTGCATTCACAGCTTGGCTAACTGGCACAAGAGGTCTAATTTTCATCCCATTTTGGCTTTTGACATGTCTTCCTCACCAAGCTCAAACATTTTTAGCTTTTGATTCTAAGTTAAAGATGTACTCTTCTCCCTCAATTGAACATTGTAGTGTTATTAATTAGCCTAATTTCAATATTGTTGTGTCTCAGAAAAGAGGGACACCCCAGGAGAGGGAAGGACAGGGGAAAGCAGCTGGAATGAATTAGTCAGAATACACACAACATTTATCAAGTTTGCTTTCTTATGTGGATGCAGTTTGAGGCGCACTAAAACAATTACAATAGTAACATCAAAGATCACCAATCACAGATCACCATAATAAATATAATGAAGGGTTTTGCAGTAATTACCAAAATGAGACACAGAGACATGAAGCAAGGACATCTGTTGAAAAGATGGTGCTGACAGACTTGCCTGACACAGGATTGCCACAGACCTTCAATATCTGTGAAGTGCAATGAAATGAAGCACAAAACAAGGTATGCCTGTATGTTGCCAGATAGCCCCCTAGATACCCACCAACAATGTGTACGAGAGTTAATTTACTGCCACCTTCCCAATTACATATATACGTTTTATTTTTTGTTAATTTGATTGGGAATGTTGTGGTTATTTTACTTTGCATGTTTTTGACTGCCAGTAACAAGCGGTAGTCATATGTTAGTGACTATTTCATATGTTACTGACCATTATATTTTGAAACAAAGTATTCGCTGGTAGTTTTAAAGCCAAGTGGAATACCCTATGCAGCCACATTCTGTTTGTCCTTGTGTTACATGACAATTTGTCCCCCACCCACCATCCACACACCGTACCCCTTCAGGCAGAAAGGAAAACTCCCTTCCCTCTTTCTCTAAGGAAGAGCAGTTTTTTTTTTTTCTCTACTTCCCCTAGTTTTCATAGACATTGAGGTTTTTTTTTGTAAAAGGACTTCCAAATCATTGTTCAGAGAATATGGATCCTTGTGCAAAGAGATTATGAAATAAAGGATAGTGGAAAATTGTCCCCTCCTTGCCTCTGTGAAGGACTAGGTTGAAGCAAAAATTAAAACAACAGAAGACTGACATTATGAACACCCCCCCATTCAGCCCCTCTCCTCACATCACCTCCCTCTTCTCCAGGTAGCTGCTCATACTCAGTCACCACCTCTCCCTGAAAACCCTACCCAGACCTGAGGGCCCACCTTTCGTGCTTCAAAATTAGCCACTCTAGTTCCTCTGCAGTAAAAACTCTACCCACCTCAGTGCAGCTAACAGCTAATGTCAACTATAAATTTGCCTTTATAGGGAGGAAGATTTTCTTATATGATTTAAACTTGAGAGAATTGAAAAGACGAGATAGGAAGGGAAGGACATTTTTTTCTCTTTTTGTTCCTTCTGCGTTTCTTTTTCCTCCCTCTTCCTTTCCCTCCCTCTAAACTTTATCTTAACTCCTTTCATCTTCCCCTTGCATTTATTTACTTCCTAGGCTGGAGATCTTTTCAAACTTAACTGGCAATAATACAAAATGCATTAATATTTCTTACCTGTTATAACTATTTCATTTATTCAAAACATGTTAGTGGCTACCATGTTCCAGGCCCTGTAATTTAGTAGAGTTTTATAGTCTTTGTTGTTAAAGAGTGGTAGGTTGCTATTTTTTATTAAAAATTTTAAAAATACTCTTTGTGTCACATTTTAAAGGAAAATTACTCCTTGCATAACTGATCCTTCATGGAAAACTATTCTGGAGTATAGTAAACTCACAGATGTATTCTTTTGTGTTACTTTTTGGTAGTATACTTAAGTTTCTGAGGGTTTTCTTCTTTCCCCTTCCAGAACCACCTACATATCTCTTAACCTACTCTCGTTTAGCTATGTTAAAACTACATGTAAAATTCCATTGGAGTTTTAAGATAGGAAATTTTGCTAGATGTAATTTTCTCATGCTACTATTGAAAAGAAATGACAGTAATATTTTCTTGTATTTTACCTGTATCTATATTGATAGGTGTTTTTCTAGAACAATTTTTATACTGCTTTATGTAGAGAGACATCAGAATCTCCTGGGTACTTCATATTATCCCAGTCTATCTCAGTTGAGGATTTTGTTTGGCTGAAAGTTACAGAACCTGATTGCAGAAGCTTGAGGATTTATTTTTCTCCTTACAACAAGTCCAGAGGGAAAGAGTCCAGGGCTGGTACAGCAGATTCTTGATAACAACGTCCCAGGCTCCCCTTGGCTTTCTTCTCTGCAACAGTATGAATCTTTCATCCTAATACTCACTCCATGTCTAGCTTTATGTCCGCATTTCATGCAGGAAGAAAGGAGAAAGGGCAAGGAATAAGGAGGTGTGCCTGTATGAGAAAACATATCTTGCCGTGAAATTCCCAGCAGACCTCTGGTCATGTCTCATTGGTTGGAATTGTATCACATGGTCATTTACAGTCTCAGAGGTGTCAAAGGAAAGCCAATATTTTACCCTGAACAAAATTAGAATGTGTTAGAAAGGGAAAAAGTAGAATATTAGTACCTAGCTGTGTCTTCCACAGTTTTAAACTTCAGAGGATAAAATTTCCTCAGCAGTGATAGTGAAAAGCACATCAAAATGCCATTTAATTGTTGAACTCTATAACCTTGCTTGTGGCCTTTGCTTTCATGGTTTTCTTTTAATTATTAAGCTTGTAATCAAGGGAAAGACAATCCTTTTGTGATCATTAATCAGAAGAAAAACTGTGTTTTGAATAATTTTTGTTAAAGGTGTCAGAAGAAATTTACAAGGCAGAACAAATTTATTTAAAAATTATTTAATTATATACAAAATTAAAGTTAACTGGATATTTCAGGCTGGCCTTCACAGGGTTTGTGTGACTTGGTAGGGTCGAGGGGCTCTGAGAAAGTGGTCCAAACTTGGTGGGTTCAGAAATGTGAGTGACGAGTCATCAGACAGGGGTTGTCACCAGCAGAACCCACTTGGTTCTGCTGGTGACAACCCCATTTATAGACTCTAATGTTGTTGCATTAATTTTACAATAGAAATGAGAATTGCAGTCAGCCCTTCATCTCTGCAGGTTTTGTATCTGTGAATTCAAACAACTTCATATAGAAAATATTTTAAAATAAATAACATAGAACAACAAAATAAAAATACAGTATAACTATTTATATAGCATTTACCTTGTATTAGGTATTGTAAATAAGTTAGAGATGATTTAAAGCATACAGGAGGATGTGCATAGGTTATTCGCAAACACTACACTATTTTCTATGAGACACTTTAGTATCCATACACTTTGGTATCCATGGAGGTCCTGGAACCAGTTCCCTGCAGATACTGAGGGATGACTGTATTTAGTGATAGGACCCTCTGGGGCAATGTTGATTACTTTTAATTACATATATATACACACACACACACACACACACATATACAGATATATATGGATATATATACATATATAGATACACACACACTCATTGTAAAAATGCAATGATTTTATTACAGTTAAAGCTAAATTCCCCTTTGACACTAACCTCCAATTGCAATATCCTCTTCAGTTTGGTCTACGTGTGGGCCTTTAGGCTTTTCTTCTTGAGAGAGAGCACATGCACAAGGGGGGTGGGTAGTATTGTTTGAAGTCTGTTCATGTTTATATAATGGTATCATATGGTACGTATCATAGTGCAACTTGCTTTTTTCACTCAATAATATATGTTGGAGGTAAAACTACATTATTTGTGTCTACTATGCATAGAATCTCCTTCTTACCCCCAAGCTCTTGGAGAAGTAAGATAGCATAGATATCCTTAGATTACTAACAAAATGCAAGTTTCTCCATGCGGGGGTTGTGTGCTATGATTGACAGCTGAGTAGCTGGTCTGGAGCACTGGTCAACTGTAGTTAATGTGAACTTAGAGCCAGTGCTGAAAGTTTAAAGTGGGCATGTGTTTTCTTCCTCACTTCTTCACATATACCTCAATCTATGCCATTTTGACTTGGAGGTTGTTCTTGATAATAGTTTGCATCTCATACAGGTGAGCCTAGATTTAAATTAAGGGGAAAGCAGGTGAAAACTATGTGTTTGCTTCTAATACTACCATGCGTTAGGTGCAGGAGTGTGATCTATAATGTAATCACTTAATGCTGTTTCAGCAAATATGTATTGAATATCTAGCAGGTACCAGATACTGTTTTAGGCAGTCTGGAGAAACAGAGATGATCCGCTAAAGGCCTTGTTTTCATGGAGCATTTATCCTAATGGTAGACGTGAACAATAGGAAAGTTAATAAATATATAGTATAATGCCACACAGTGAGCTGTACCAGAAAGGAAAATAATTGGAATGAGAGGGTTAAGAACAATTGGGGTTAGAGGGAGCTGCTTTAGATGACATTGCGAGATGGTCTCTCTGCAGAGGCCTGAATAAATCTATAGCCCTTAATCTAGTATACAATAGATGTTTAATAAACATTGGAATAAGAGCATAAATAAATTAGAGAAACAGTGGGGACAAACACAAAGTATAATAGTAGCACAAGGTAAAGGAAAGATCATTTCTGTCTGTATTAGGAGAAGCTTCAGTAGGATGATTAAGATGAGACTGAAAAATAAGTAGGCATTGGTCAGAGAGGCAATGGTAGAGAAAATCCTTCCAGGCATAGGTAATAGTGTGTGTACTATTTCAAACAAGAGAGATATGAAAGAGCTTATCAGTTTCCTATTGCTAAAAAACATTACCACAACCTTAGTGACTTAATACAGATTTATGATCTTACAATTCTGGAGTTCAGACATCCAAAATAACAGCAAGCCGTGGGCAAGGCTGTATTCCTTTGGAGCCTCTAGGGGAGAATCTGTTTCCTTTCCTTTTCCAGCATCAAGAGGCTACCTGCATTCTTTGGGTCATGGTTTCATTCCTCTATCTTCAACGTCAGAAGTGTGGCATCTTCAAACCTTCCTGCTTCTGACCTCTGCTTCTGTCATCACATCTCTGATTCTGACCTTCCTGTCTCCTTCTAATACGGGCCCTTCTGACTACATTAGGCCCACCTGGATAAGCCAGGATACTCTCTTTATATAACATTAGCTGATTAGCAATCTAAACTATCTTTGCCACCTTAATTCCCCTTTGCCACATAACAACATATTCATAGGTTCTGAGGATTAGGGCCTACATGGACATCTTTGGGGCACTATTGTTCTGCCTTTCACAAGCGTTGTCCATTCAGGGATCTACAAATGGTTTGGGAATGCTCAAGAGTAATGTACAAATAAGGTAATGGGTAATGAAGGGGCTAGATAGTCAAGAGCTAGATTGTCCTGGAGAACAATGAGAAACTATTTGGTAGGTCAGGGAGTTCTATGATATATTTGGGTGTTTGAGACATCACTTATCCAGGCAGTTGTGTGATGGTAGCTGGCCTAGAAGAACAGATAAAAGGATATTGATAAAACTCTACATACAGGATATGGAGGAGGTGAATTATATAATACCCTGCAGCTGTCGGAGAACTTAGGCATAAAAGGGACCAAGAGGAAGCAGGTGAATCTCTTACATCAAGTACAGGTATGTAGGACGGGAAAGTAGACTCCCAAATTGTGTCAGAAAATTGACAAATCTTAAATTTAAGCATGTCCAAAATGGCAAGTCATGTGGGAGGATAAGTGGTAAGTCTTTCCAAAGCAGAGGATTACTTTCATTATTCTTTCTTTATGGATCCCACATTCAAGGGGAAAATTAGAGGCAAAACTGTATTTCTTCACAAATAAGTACTTAGTTTCCCTAAGGTGATTTGTCAAACTCAAAACTCCCAGTCATAGTTTCTGGTCAGAATTTCTGAGACAGTGGAAGCTGTGTGAATTCATCTATTTCCCCCCAAACAACATCTGGAAAATTCCCATTTTTATGTAGCATATACCTAATTTATACCTTTTCTGTTGGGGTTTTGGAATTATTAAAATAGTTTGGAGGATATATAGAGGGAGTAAGGGCATGAGACGCTCCACTGCAGTTACCTTCACTCTCCGTGGGGCTCTGAAGTCCCATGGAAAACGGGCCCTTTTAGGTTATTTGCTGTGGTTAAACTCTTCTTTCTCCCGTACTCTGTTCCTCAGACTGGAAAAGCCTATGGGATGTATAGAGCTGTATTTGAATTATTTTATTAGCAAGGTTGATTGAGGCTCTCTACTTTGAGCTGTTTTAAACATAAAAACTGAGAAAATCATATAGGTTGACTATATGTGGAATCGGTTCATAAGCAAATTTATATGAATTATAAAGAGGGCAGAGATTTGATAGATTTTATTTTTCTGATTATGAATTTTATTTTTCAGTAAAAAAGGCAGAATTCTTTGAGAAAAATTTCTGTCTTTATTCTTGTACTGGTTGAATGAATGTATGTATGTATATATGCCATTTTCAGTCATTAAAGGCACATATATGTGTGTGTATATATATATGAATACACAAATAGAATGATATGGAAAGATGGCCAAGTTACATTATTAAATAAAATAACTTGTGGAATTGTGTATATGTCATTATTATACCTATATAAAATAAATAAACTGGTGAATATTCTAATGTTAACATTTTAAAGTTCTATACCATGCAACAAGTGTATTTTAATATAGTCTGCGTTTTGGTAGAAGGTTAGTAAGAACTCAATTCAGTATCAGTATCATGAATTACACTTACATATGTTTATATCTTAAAGGATTCTTGATGTCACGAAATCCAGTTTCTTTTTTAATTGGTAAAATAGGCATACCATGGTAGTGTTTTTCCAGAATATAGTAAAATAACTATTGCCTCTGCTTAGTACTTTTAAAACTGTGTTGTTTTTTTCTTCCTATAAAATAAGAAAAATTTAGAAATTATGCTCAAGCATAAAGTAGCAATCAAAATTAAATATAATCCTACTACCCAGAAATTGCCAAAGTTAAATATTTGGTATGCAGTATTAGACTAGTTTCTTTCTGTTCAATTTTTTTTTAAATTTTCTGTAATCAAGTTTGATAGTTTTTTCACAGTATATGTCCTACAAACTTCTTATACAGTTTATTCCTAGATATTTTGTTTTTTGTTTGTTTTTAGTGAGATCTTTCCCATTGTATTTGAATTGGTCATATTTATTATGTGACTGAGTACTTTGTTTAACCATTTATATTAGTTCTAATAGTACATCTTTTGGTTCCATTAGTTTTTTCAGGACAATAAGTTTATCTTATACAAACTACAGTGCATAATGTTTTATAATAAAAGTGATATGTAACATTCTGCTTAAAATTTAAAAATGAATTCTGGATGTTAGAAAAATACCGCTTCAGCTGGACTTTGGCCATAATATTTGAACGAAAACACTTAAAATGTTATGGGATCTTTCATAAGAAAATGTCCAAGATCGCGTACCTAGTCAGTAGCAAAAGAACTTTAGTTTCAAAATCTTTCATTATAATACAAGAATCTCTAAAAATGAAGGTTTATTTTATAATCAATATCATGGCCAACTTTTATTATTGATAAGTTAATTTTTTACAATAATTTGATACCACATCCAAGATGTTTCTACATGTATATATTTTAAAATTTTAATTTAATTTTATTTTAAGTGCCAGGATATGTGTGCCGGACATGCAGGTTTGTTACATAGGTAATTGTGTGATGTACATATGGTTTGCTGCACGTATGAACCCATCACCTAGGTATTAAGCCCCACTTGCGTTAGCTATCTATCCTGATACTCTCCCTCCACTAACCCCCTGATATGCCATCCTCAGGCCAGTATCCCTGATGAATATTGATGTAAAAATCCTCAATAAAATACTGGCAAACTGAATGCAGCAGCACATCAAAAAGCTTATCCACCATGATTAAGTTGGCTTCAGCCCCAGGATGAAAGACTGGTTCAATGAATTAATAAACGTAATTCATCACATAAACAGAACTAAAGACAAAACTGGATGATTATCTCAACAGACACAGAAAAGGCCTTTGATAAAGTTCAACATCCATTCATGTTAAAAACTCTTAACAAACTATGTATTGATGAAACATACCTTAAAATAGTAACAGCCATTTATGAAAAACCCATAGCTAATATCATACTGAATGGGCAAAAGCTGGAAGAATTCCCCTTGAACACTGGCACAAGACAGGGATGCCGTCTCCCACCATTCCTGTTCAACATAGTATTGGAAGTTCTGACCAGGGCAATCAGGCATGAGAAATATATAAAGGAATAAAGAGTATTCAAATAGGAAGAAAGGAAGTAAAACTGTCTCTGTGTGCAGATGACATGATCCTATATCTAGAAAACCCCATTGTCTCAGCCCAAAAGCTTCCTAGGTTGATAAGCAACTTCAGCAAAGTCTCAGAATACAAAATCATTTGCAAAAATCACAAGCATTCCTATATACCGACAATAGACAAGCAGGGAGCCAAATCATGAATAAACTCCCATTCACAATTGCTACAAAGAGAATAAAATACCAGGAATACAGCTAACCATGGAATTGAAGGACCTCTTCAAGGAGAACTACAAACCACTGCTCAAGGAAATAAGAGAGGACACAAACAAATGGAAAAACATTCCATGCTCATGGATAGGAGGAATCAATATTGTGAAAATGGCCATACTGCCCAAAGTAATTTATAGATTCAATGCTATTCCCATTAAACTACCATTGACATTCTTCACAGAATTAGAAAAAAAAAAAAAAACTACTTTAAACTTCATATGGAACAAAAGAAGAGCCCGTATAGCCAGAACAATACTATTTCTACATATTGGTATTGTTTTTAACATCATTTCACCTGGCCGAATCCCCACTGTGGAAAACTCACTATCATGGGGTGATTGACTAGTCTACATATTTATAATCAGTTTAGAGTTTACAAGCTATCCCTATGTGGTACAACCTTAGCCCTAAATATAATTCACTTTTTCCTTCCTCAGTGTATTAAAAAAAGATTTTCTTAGAAAAGAGAAGAATAAGAATATTAAGTGTTAAAAAACTGCATCCTTATATAAATGATGTCTCTCTTACTTTTTCACATCTCTAAAGAAGTCCTGATTTTCCCTATAGAGACTGGTCATAAATAGACAAATAAATGGCTTCATTTATTTATCTATTTTACAAAGTTTAGATACTCCATCAACTCTGTAATAATTAACTTTTCGCTAAAATGTTTTTCAACCCTCTAGCTATTGTGACACTGTCATTCTATTATGTATCAAAGTGTTCTTCCTATGCTATAAAAATTTCTTACAAAAATATTTTCCATAATTGAGTAGATCTAAAAGCCTTAACATTTTGGTAACATTCATAAGCTGTTTCTAAAATGTCATATAATGTGAATATGGAATAATTTCTAAAACTAACTGTTCTTAAGTTATTTAACATAAAAAATTCTGTTCAAGTTAGCAGTTACTCAGCCAAAGCATTTTAACTACAGGCTGAAATAGCCACTTTGAATTTCTCACTAGTAAGCATAAAATTGAAATTGTCGGGATGATGTATACTTGTTTGGGAATCAGGAAATGTTTGTTTTAATACAGTTTCATAAAGCCCTTATCTGAAATATGTGGAGCCAGATATTTTTTAGGTTTTTCAGATTTTTAGAAATGGGATAAAAAACATATGCCCATTATTTTTTGAAACCCTGTTGGGGCCCCGGCATCATCCCATAATTAAACAGATTAATATTTTTACATAAATGTATGAAGGTTCACATTAATAGTGTAAACTTCAGTTTGGGTCAGGTTTGCCACCAAATGATTGCAGCTCAGGTTGGGTTTGGCCACCATATTAATTATGAACTAAACCTTCATTTTCAGAGATTTTTGTATTATAATGTGAGATTTTGAAACTGAAAGTTCTGCTACTGACTAGGTGTATGATTTTGGTCATTTTTCTGAGCCTCAATCATCTCAAGTGCTAAAATGAGACCGGAACTAAGTAAATTACTTGTGAACTTTGCAGATTCTAAATCTGAATGTCTAATCATTTCTCTCATATAAGAAACATTACAATGAAATCAGTTTTATAATACCTCAGCTTAGTAACTCTTTAGTTCACAGGCCCTCAACATTTTTGGAAGGCAAGTCGAAATTATACATGATTTATATATAAAGATTAGAGTAGTGCAGGTCAGGAAGTATTTCCACTTGGTCTTCTAAATGGTTGGAACCAAATGAGGTCTCCAGTTCATGAAGACAGATTTGGCTACAACTTTGATTTCCAGAATATATTCTAATGTCAGATTTCTTATGGCCACAATTAAAATTTGAAGTATATAGAGATGGTGAGAAACATTTTATGGCTTGCATGGTTTTCTTCTGAAAACCAGGAGGAACAAGTTAGGCAGGGTTAGACCAAGGTAGCCAAAAGGGAATCTGGAAAACCCTATTTTGTTTCAGAACCTCGATGTTTGAGTCTCAATGCCAAGAAAAATGAGGCCTAAATCTAAAGGTGCTGGCTGTCCAATGAAAGAAAACTATACAACTGACCAATAAGGGGACAGGGGAGGTCTTCTATGAGATAAAGATGGCAAACTTGGACAGCTAAGCTATGGGTGGCAGAATTAAATGAAAACCAGGGAGGGGATGTAGTAGGCCTGAGCTGACAAACCAGCATAGATTTATTTCTGGAGGCTTGCTTTGTCTGGTACTTGTGTTATAAAAAGGAAAAAGGTATATTTGCTTATCTTTGGGTGTGGAATGCTCTTCAGTTTTTCATATTTTCTGCCACTCTTATGGTCTTGCTCCTTGCCATTTCTTTCCTTTAACTTACTGATGGCTGCTGAGTGCATTTACATTTGCCACTCCTGTCTGTAGATTATACTTTTAAAGCAGATTAAAATAAATGAGAAGGCTATGGTAGTGACAGGGAGGCTATAGTAAGCACTTAGGAATTCTTGGGGAGTTTCCAAAAGTCATGGACCTTAACTATCTTCTCCTCCATTTAAGAAGGTTTAGGTTACTGAAAGGGCCACTAGACATGGGTAGTTCAACCTAGTGGATATGGAACACAAACTTTTGAAAAGTGAGTACTGTTATTTAAAGAGCCACCTGAAGAGTGTGGAGTGGAAGATGTTTAGCAGGCATCTATACCTGTGAAAGGGAGAAGAAGGAAGTGGGATTGGACAGATGAAGACAACAACTTCAATGCAGGTCCAACAAACTCTAGCCCAGCGTGGCAGAAAGCTCTGGAGCAAATATTACATATCAGAGTGTCCTACATTGGGCTCAAATAGCCTTACACCCCTGCCTTGCTCAGTCACTTGGTATGGGCTGCCCAAGAAAGCATATGCCTTTGGACGAGGCTCTTCTCTGCAGCTGAGTCCTACCCTGAAGGGGGTGTTGCTGGAGGCTATCTGCAGACTGTATTCCCACAGCAAGGCAGCGAGTCCTTTGATCTGGCTGGTGCATCTCTATATCTTTCTTTTTTCTTTTTTTTTTTTTTTTTTTGTCTTTTATATGTTTATTGGCTATTTGGGTGTCTTTTTACATGAATTACTTGTTCAAATCTTTTTTTTAAAATATACTTTGAGTTCTAGGGTACATGTGCACAACATGCAGGTTTGTTACATATGTATGCATGTGCCATGTTGGTGTGCTGCACCCATCAACTCATCAGCACCCATCAACTCATCATTTACATCAGGTATAACTCCCAATGCCATCCTTTCCGCCTCCTCCTTCCCCATAATAGGCCCCAGTGTGTGATGTTCCCCTTCCTGTGTCCAAGTGATCTCATTGTTTAATTCCCACCTATGAGTGAGAACATGTGGTGTTTGGTTTTCTGTTCTTGGAATAGTTTGCTGAGAATGATGGTTTCCAGCTGCATCCATGTCCCTACAAAGGACATGAACTCATCCTTTTTTATGGCTGCATAGTATTCCATGGTGCATATGTACCACATTTTCTTAATCTAGTCTGTCACTGATGGACATTTGGGTTGATTCCAAGTCTTTGCTATTGTGAATAGTGCCGCAATAAACATACGTGTGCATGTGTCTTTATAGCAGCATGACTTGTAATCCTTTGGGTATACACCCAGTAATGGGATGGCTGGATCATATGGTATTTCTGCTTCTAGATCCTTGAGTAATCGCCATACTGTTTTCCACAATGGTTGAACTAGTTTACAATCCCAGCAACAGTGTAAAAGTGTTCCTATTTCTCCACATCCTCTCCAGCACCTGTTGTTTCCTGACTTTTTAATGATTGCCATTCTAACTGGTGTGAGATGATATCTCCTTGTGGTTTTGATTTGCATTTCTCTGATGGCCAGTGATGATGAGCATTTTTTCATGTGTCTGTTGGCTGTATGAATGTCTTCTTTAGAGAAATGTCTGTTCATATCCTTTGCCCACTTTTTGATGGGGTTGTTTGTTTTTTTCTTGTAAATTTGTTTGAGTTCTTTGTAGGTTCTGGATATTAGCCCTTTGTCAGATGAGTAGATTGCAAAAATGTTCTCCCATTTTTGTCTGTTCACTCTGTTGGTAGTTTCTTTTGCTGTGCAGACGCTCTTTCATTTAATTAGATCCCATTTGTCAATTTTGGCTTTTGTTGCCATTGCTTTTGGTGTTTTAGACATGAAGTCCTTGCCCATGCCTATGTCCTGAATGGTATTACCTAGGTTTTCTTCTAGGGTTTTTATGGTATTAGGTCTAACATTTAAGTCTCTAATCCATCTTGAATTAATTTTCATGTAAGGAGTAAGGAAAGGATCCAGTTTCAGCTTTCTACTTATGGCTAGCCAATTTTCCCAGCACCATTTATTAAATAGGGAATCCTTTCCCCATTTCTTGTTTCTCTCGGGTTTGTCAAAGATCAGATGGCTGTAGATGTGTGGTATTATTTCTGAGGGCTCTGTTCTGTTCCATTGCTCTATATCTCTGTTTTGGTACCAGTACCATGCTGTTTTGGTTACTGTAACCTTGTAGTATAGTTTGAGGTCAGGTAGCATGATGCCTCCAGCTTTGTTCTTTTGACTTAGGATTTTCTTGGCAATGCAGGCTCTTTTTTGGTTCCATATGAACTTAAAGCAGTTTTTTCCAATTCTGTGAAGAAAGTCATTGGTAGCTTGATGGGAATGGCATTGAATCTATAAATTACCTTGGGCAGTGTAGCCATTTTCACGATATTTATTCTTCCTATCCATGAGCATGGTATGTTCTTCCATTTGTTTGTGTCCTCTTTTATTTCACTGAGCAGTGGTTTGTGGTTGTCCTTTACATCCCTTGAAAGTTGGATTCCTAGGTATTTTATTCTCTTTGAAGCTATTGTAAATGGAAGTTCATTCATGATTTGGCTCTCTGTCTGTTACTGGTGTATAAGAATGCTTGTGATTTTTGCACATTGATTTTGTATCCTGAGACTTTGCTGGAGTTGCTTATCAGCTTAAGGAGATTTTGGGCAGAGATGATGGGGTTTTCTAAATATACAATCATGTCATCTGCAAACAGGGACAATTTGACTTCTTCTTTTCCTAACTGAATACCCTTTATTTCTTTCTCTTGCCTGATTGCCCTAGCCAGGACTTCCAACACTATGTTGAATAGGAGTGGTGAGAGAGGGCATCCCTGTCTTGTGCCAGTTTTTAAAGGGAATGCTTCCAGTTTTTGCCTATTCAGTATGATATTGGCTGTGGGTTTATCATAAATAGCTCCTATTATTTTGAGATACATTCCATCAATACCGAATTTATTGAGCGTTTTTAGCATGAAGGGCTGCTGAATTTTGTCAAAGGCCTTTTCTGCATCTATTGAGATAATCATGTGGTTATTTTCTTTGGTTCTGTTTATATGCTGGATTACGTTTATTGATTTGCGAATGTTGAACCAGCCTTGCATCCCAGGGATGAAGCCCACTTGATCATGGTGGATAAGCTTTTTGATGTGCTGCTGGATTCGGTTTGCCAGTATTTCATTGAGGATTTTTGCATCGATGTTCATCAGGGATATTGGTCTAAAATTCTCTTTTTTTGTTGTGTCTCTGCCAGGCTTTGGTATCAGGATGATGTTGGCCTCATAAAATGAGTTAGGGAGGATTCCCTCTTTTTCTATTGATTGGAATAGTTTCAGAAGGAATGGTACCAGCTCCTCCTTGTACCTCTGGTAGAATTCAGCTGCGAATCCATCTCGTCTTGGACTTTTTTTGGTTGGTAGGCTATTAATTATTGCCTCAATTTCAGAGCCTGCTATTGGTCTATTCAGGGATTCAACTTCTTCCTGGTTTAGTCTTGGGAAAGTGTAAGTGTCCAGGCAATTATCCATTTCTTCTAGGTTTTCTAATTTATCTGTGTAGAGGTGTTTATAGTATTCTCTGATGATAGTTTGTATTTCTGTGGGGTCAGTGGTGAGATCCCCTTTATCATTTTTTATTGCATCTTTTTGATTCTTCTCTCTTTTCTTCTTCATTAGTCTTGCTAGCAGTCTATCAATTTTGTTAATCTTTTCAAAAAACCAGCTCCTGGATTCATTGATTTTTTGGAGGGTTTTTTTGTGTGTCTCTATCTCCTTCAGTTCTGCTCTGATCTTCGTTATTTCTTGCCTTCTGCTAGCTTTTGAATTTGTTTGCTCTTGTTTCTCTAGTTCTTTTAATTGTGATGTTAGGGTGTTGATTTTAGATCTTTCCATCTTTCTCTTGTGGGCATTTAGTGCTATAAATTTCCCTCTACACACTGCTTTAAATGTGTCCCAGAGATTCTGGTATGTCATATCTTTGTTCTCATTGGTTTCAAAGAGCATCTTTATTTCTGACTTCATTTTGTTATGTACCCAGTAGTCATTCAGGAGCAAGTTGTTCAATTTCCATGTAGTCGAGCGGTTCTAGTTTGATTGCACTGTGGTCTGAGAGACAGTTTGTTATAATTTCTGTTCTTTTACATTTGCTGAGGAGTGCTTTACTTCCAATTATGTGGTCAATTTTGGAATAAGTGCGATGTGGTGCTGAGAAGGATGTATATTCTGTTGATTTGGGGTGGAGAGTTCTGTAGATGTCTATTAGGTCCGCTTGGTGCAGAGTTGAGTTCACTTCCTGGATATTCTTGTTAACTTTCTGTCTCATTGATTTGTCTAATGTTGACAGTGGGGTGTTGAAGTCTCCCATTATTATTGTATGGGAGTCTAAGTCTCTTTGTAAGTCTCTAAGGACTTGCTTTATGAATCTGGGTGCTCCTGTATTGGGTGCATATATATTTAGGATAGTTAGCTCTTCCTGTTGAATTTGATCCCTTTACCATTATGTAATGGCCTTCTTTGTCTCTTTTGATCTTTGATGGTTTAAAGTCTATTTTATCAGAGACTAGGATTGCAACCCCTGCTTTTATTTTTTCTCCATTTGCTTGGTAGATCTTCCTCCATCCCTTTATTTTGAGCCTATGTGTGTCTCTGCATGTGAGATGGGTCTCCTGAATACAGCAAACTGATGGATCTTGACTCTTTATCCAATTTGCCAGTCTGTGTCTTTTAATTGGACCATTTAGTTCACTTACATTTAAGGTTAATGTTGTTATGTGTGAACTTGATCCTGTCATTGTGATATTAGGTGGTTATTTTACTCGTTAGTTGATGCAGTTTCTTCCTAGCATCGATGGTCTTTACATTTTGGCATGTTTTTCAATGGCTGGTACTGGTTGTTCCTTTCCATGTTTCATGCTTCCTTCAGGAGCTCTTGTAGGACAGGCCTGGTGGTGACAAAATCTCTAAGCTTTTGCTTGTCTGTAAAGGATTTTATTTCTCCTTCACTTATGAAAGTTAGTTTGGCTGGATATGAAATTCTGGGTTTAAAATTCTTTTCTTTATGAATGTTGAATATTGGCCCCCAGTCTCTTCTGGCTTGTAGAGTTTCTGCTGAGAGATCTGCTGTTAGTCTGGTGGGCTTCCCTTTGTGGGTGACCTGACCTTTCTCTCTGGCTGCCCTTCACATTTTTTCCTTCATTTCAACTTCGGTGAATCTGACAATTATGTGTCTTGGAGTTGCTCTTCTCGAGGAGTATCTTTCTGTTGTTGTCTGTATTTCCTGAATTTGAATGTTGGCCTGCCTGATTAGGTTGGGGAAGTTCTCCTGGATACTATCCTGCAGAGTGTTTTCTAACTTGGTTCAATTTTCCCAGTCACTTTCAGGCACCCCAATCAGACATAGATTTGGTCTTTTCACATAATCCCATATTTCCTGGAGGCTTTGTTCATTTCTTTTTCCTCTTTTTTCTCTAGACTTCTCTTCTCACTTCATTTCATTCATTTGATCTTCAATCATTGATACTCTTTCTTCCAGTTGATCGCGTCAGGTTACTGAAGCTTGTGCATTTGTCATGTATTTCTCGTGTCATGGTTTTTATCCCTATCAGTTCGTTTATGGCCTTCTCTGCATTGATTATTCTAGCTATCCATTCTTCCATTCTTTTTTCAAGATTAGTTTCTTTGTGCTGGGTACGTAGTTCCTCCTTTAGCTCTGAGAATTTTGATCGACTGAAGCCTTCTTCTCTCATCTCATCAAAGTCATTCTCTGTCCAGCTTTGATCTGTTGCTGGCGATGAGCTGCGTTCCTTTGGAGGGGGAGATGTGCTCCGATTTTTTGAATTTCCAGCTTTTCTGCCCTGCTTTTTCCCCATCTTTGTGGTTTTATCTGCCTTTGGTCTTTGAAGATGGTGACGTACTGATGGGGTTTTGGTGTGGGTGTCGTTTCTGTTAGTTTTCCTTCTAACAGTCAGGACCCTCAGCTGTAGGTGTGTTGGAGATTGCTTGAGGTCCACTCCAGACCCTGTTTGCCTGGGTATCAGCAGTGGAGGCTGCAGAAGATAGAATATTGCTGAACAGCAAGAGTTGCTGTCTGATTCTTGCTCTGGAAGCTTCATCTCAGGGTGTACCTTGCCGTGTGAGGTGTGTGGTGTCGGTCTACACCTAGTGGGGCATGTCTCCCAGTTAGGCTACTCAGGGGTCAGAGACCCACTTGAGCAGGCAGTCTGTCCATTCTCAGATCTCAGCCTCCATACTGGGAGAACCACTGCTCTCTTCAAAGCTGTCAGACAGGGTCATTTATATCTGCAGAGGTTTCTGTTGCTTTTTGTTTAGCTATGCCCTGTCCCCAGAGATAGAGTCTATAGAGTCAGGCAGGCCTCCTTGAGCTGCGGTGGCCTCCACCCAGTTTGAGCTTCCTGGCAGCTTTGTTTACCTACTTAAGCCTCAGCAATGGCGGGTGCCCCTCCCCCGGCCTCACTGCCGCCTTGCAGTTAGAACTCAGACTGCTGTGCTAGCAATGAGGGAGGCTCCATGGGTTTGGGACCCTCTGGGCCAGGTGTGGGATATAATCTCCTGGTGTGCCATTTGCTAAGACCCTTGGTAAAGCGCAGTATTAGGGTGGGAGTTACCCGATTTTCCAGGTGTTGTGTGTCTCAGTTCCTCTTGGCTAGGGAAAGGGATTCCCTTCCCCCTTGTGCTTCCCAGGTGAGGCGATGCCTTGCCCTGCTTCAGCTCTTGCTGGTCGGGCTGCACGAGCTGACCAGCATCGATTGTCCCGCACTCCCTGTTGAGATGAACCCAGTACCTCAGTTGAAAATGCAGAAATCACCCGTCTTTGTGTCGCTCGCGCTGGGAACTGGAGGCTGGAGCTGTTCCTATTCAGCCATCTTGCTCCGTGTCCCTGCATCTCTGTATCTATCAAAAGTGCCATATTACTTGTAATAGAAGTAGTGAATAATTTATTCTTCAATTTAGGTAATTTCTTTCCTCCCAGGAACACAAAATAAAACACATAACAACTTTCTAATAACAAAATTTTTATCAGTCACTGGAACAATCCAGTAGGGGAGGATTAAGAGGGAAAAAATAGGAAAGAGTGGACCAAGAACAAGAAAGGCACGGAAAAACACTAATGGAGGGAGGCTTCTAAGGGCAAGAAAAGCAAATTTTAATAACATAAAAAGCATTATGGCACCCAGTTACTTCAAGTAACACAGCTTTAAAAACATTTATAAAATAATATTATGAAATTTTACTTCTCTCTTGTTTCCTTAACAGATACAGAAAAAATGAATCAAAGAGACCGACCATTCATGACAATTCAGAGAAATGATAGCTCAGGTATTTTTCCTACTTCCAACTCTGTTTTATTATTTGCACTGGATTATGTACTTTTGAAATGATATACAATAGGAATGTTGATTTTTCAAATATTTAATAATGGAAAGCTTGCTTTCTGGTTACGCTGAATGACTGGCCAGTTCCTTACAATGAGTTTATTTTAATCCTCAACAGTGGTCAGGATACCCTTGCTTTCTTCTTCTTCTTCTTCCTCTTCTTTTTATTATACTTTAAGTTCTGGCGAACATGTACAGAACGTGCAGGTTTGTTACATAGGTATACATATGCCATGGTGGTTTGCTGCGCCCAGCATCCCATCATCTACATTAGGTATATCTCCTAATGTTATCCCTCCCCTAGCCCCCCACCCCCCAACAGGCCCCAGTGTGTGATGTTCCCCTCCCTGTGTCCATGTGTTCTTATTGTTCAACTACCACTTATGAGTGAGAACATGTAGTGTTTGGTTTGCTGTTCTTGTGTTAGTTTGATAAGAGTGATGGTTTCCAGCTTCATCCATATCCCTGCAAATGACATGAACTCATCCTTTTTTATGGCTGCATAGCATTCCATGGTGTATATGTGCCACATTTTCTTCAACCAGTCTATCATTGATGAGAATTTGGGTTGGTTCCAAGTCTTTGCTATTGTGAACAGTGCTACAATAAACATATGTGTGCATGTGTCTTTATAGTAGAATGATTTATAATCCTCTAGGTATATACCCAGTAATGGGATTGCTGAATCAAATGGTATTTCTGGTTCTAGATCCTTGAGAAATTGCCACACTGTCTTCCACAATGTTGTAAACGTGTTCCTATTTCTCCACATCTTCTCCAGCATGTGTTGTTTCCTGACTTTTTAATGATCACTATTCTAACTGTCATGAGATGGTATCTCACTGTGGTTTTGATTTGCATTTCTCTAATGACCAGAGACGATGAGCTTTTTTTTTTTTCATATGTTTGTTGGCTGCATAAATGTCTTCTTTTGAGAAGTGTCTGTTCATATCCTTCACCCACTTTTTGATGAGGTTGTTTTTTTCTTGTAAATTTGTTTAAGTTCTTTGTTGATTCTGGATATTAGCCCTTTATCAGATGGATAAATTGAAAAATTTTTCTCCCATTCTGTAGGTTGCCTGTGCACTCTGATGATAGTTTCTTTTGCTATGCAGAAGCTCTTGGTTTTGATTAGATCCCATTTGTCAATTTTGGCTTTTGTTGCCATTGCTTTTGGTGTTGTAGTCATGAAGTCTTTGCCCATGCCTATGTCCTGAATGGTATTGCCTAGGTTTTCTTCTAGGATAGTTATGGTTTTAGGTATTACATTTAAGTCTTTAATCCATCGTGAGTTAATTTTTGTATAAAGTGTAAGGAAGAGATCCAGTTTCAGTTTTCTGCATATGGCTAGCCAATTTTCCCAACACCATTTATTAAATAGGGAATCCTTTCCCCATTTGCTTGTTTTGTCAGGTTTTTCAAAGATCAGATGGCTTTAGATGTGTGGCTTTATTTCTGAGGCCTCTGGTCTGTTCTGTTGGTCTACATATCTTTTTTGGTACCAGTCCCATGCTGTTTTGGTTACTGTAGCCTTGCAGTGTAGTTTGAAGTCAGGTAGCATGATGCCTGCAGCTTTGTTCTTCTTGCCCAGCATTGTCTTGGGTATGCGGGCTCTTTTTTGGTTCCATAATAGTTTAAAGTAGTTTTTTCCAATTCTGTGAAGAAAGTAAATGGTAGCTTGATAGGGATAACATTGAATCTATAAATTACTTTGGGCAGTATGGCCATTTTCACAATATTCACTCTTCCTATCCATGAGCATGGAATGTTTTTCCATTTGTTTGTGTCCTCTCTTATTTCCTTGAGTAGTGGTTTGTAGTTCTCTGTGAAGAGGTCCTTCACATCCCTTGTAAGTTGTATTCCTAGGTGTTTACTCTCTTTGTAGCAATTGTGAATGGGAGTTCACTCATGATTTGGCACTCTATTATTGGTGTATAGGAATGCCTGTGATTTTTGCACATTGATTTTGTATCCTGAGACTTTGGTGAAGTTGCTTATCAGCTTAAGGAGATTTTGGACTGAGATGATGGGGTTTTCTAAATATACAATCATGTCATCTGCAAACGGAGACAATTTTAACTTCCTCTCTTCCTATTTGAATACCCTTTATTTCTTTCTCTTGCCTGACTGCCCTGGCCAGAACTTCCAATACTATGTTGAAGTGGAGTGGTGAGAGAGGGCATCCTTGTCTTGTGACGGCTTTCAAAGGGAATGCTTCCAGTTTTTGCCCATTCAGTATGATATTGGTTATGGGTTTATCATAAATAGCTCTCATTATTTTGAGATCTGTTCCAGCAATACCTAGTTTATGGAGAACTTTAGCATGAAGGGCTGTTGAATTTTATCAAAGGCCTTTTCTGCATCTATTGAGATAATCATGTGGTTTTTGTCATTGGTTCTGTTTATGTGATGGATTATGTTTATTGATCTGCATTATGTTGAACCAGCCTTGCATCCCTGGAATGAAGCTGACTTGATCGTGGTGGATAAGCTTTTTGACATGCTGCTGGATTCGGTTTGCCAGTGTTTTATTGAGGATTTTTGCATTGATTTTCATCAGGCCTGAAATTTTCTTTTTTTGTTGAGTCTCTGCCAGGTTTTGGTATCAGGATGATGCTGGCCTTATAAAATGAGTTAGGGAGGATTCCCTCTTTTTCTATCATTTGGAATAGTTTCAGAAGGAATGGTACCAGTTCCTCTTTGTACCTTTGTAGAATTCAGCTGTAAATCCATCTGGTCCTGGACTTTTTTTGGTTGGCAAGCTATTAATTACTGCCTCAATTTCAGAACTTGTTATTGTTCTATTCAGAGATTCAACTTCTTCCTGGTTTCGACTTGGGAAGGTGTATGTGTCCAGGAATTTATACATTTCTTCTAGATTTTCTAGTTCATTTGCATAGAGGTATTTATAGTATTCTCTGATGGTAGTTTGTATTTCTGTGGGATCAGTGGTGATATACCCATTATCATTTTTTATTGTGTCTATTTGATTCTCCTCTTTTTTCTTCTTTATTAGTCTGGCTAGTGGTCTATTTTGTTAGTTTTTTCAAAAAAACCAGCTCCTGCATTCATGGATTTTTTTTGAAGAGTTTTTCTTGTCTCTATCTCCTTCATTTCTGCTCTGATCTTAGTTATTTCTTGTCTTCTGCTAGCTTTTGAATGTGTTTGCTCTTGCTTCTCTAGTTCTTTTAATTGTGATATTAGGGTGTCAATTTTAGATCTTCTCCATGCTTTCTCTTGTGGGCATTTAGTGAGATAAATTTCCCTCTAAACACTGCTTTAAATGTGTCCCAGAGATTGTGGTACATTGTGTCTTTGTTCTCACTGGTTTCAAAGAACTTATTTATTTCTGCCTTAATTTTGTTACTTACCCAGTAGTCATTCAGGAGCAGGTTGTTCAGTTTCCATGTAGTTGTGTAGTTTTGAGTGAGTATCTTAATCCTGAGTTCTAATTTGATTGCACTGTGATCTAAGAGACTGTTATGATATCCATTCTTTTGCATTTGCTGAGGAGTGTTTTACTTCCAACTCTGTGGTCAATTTTAAAGTAAGTGCGATGTGGTGCTGAGAAGAATGTATATTCTGTTGATTTGGGGTGGAGAATTCTGTAGCTGTCTATTAGGTCTGCTTGGTGCAGAGCTGAGTTCAAGTCCTGAATATCCTTAATTTTCTGTCTTGTTGATCTAATATTGACCGTGGGGTGTTAAAGTCCCCCATTATTATTGTGTGGGAGTCTGTCTCTTTGTAGGTCTCTAAGAACTTGCTTTATGAATCTGTATTGGGTGCATACATATGTAGGATAGTTAGCTCTTCTTGTTGCTTTGATCTCTTTAGCATTATGTGGTGCCCTTCTTTGTCTCTTTTGATCTTTGTTCGTTTAAAATCTGTTATTCAGAGACTGGGATTGCAACCCCTGCTTTTTTTTTTTTTCTTTTTCTTTCCATTTGCTTGGAAAATATTCCTCCATCCCTTTATTTTGAGCCTGTGTGTATCTTTGCATGTGAGATGGATCTCCTGAATAGAGCACACTGTTGGGTCTTGACTCTTTATTCAGTTTGTCAGTCTGTGTTTTTAATTGGGGGCATTTAGCCCATTTACATTTAAGGTTAGTATTGTTATGTGCGAATTTGATCCTGTCATCATGATGCTAACTGGTTATTTTGTCTGTTAGTTGATGCAGTTTCTTCATAGTGCCGATGGTCTTTACAATTTGGTGTGTTTTTGCAGTGGCTGGTACCGGTTGTTCCTTTCCGTATTTAGTGCTTCCTTCAGGAGCTCTTGTAAGGCAGGCCTGGTGGTGACAAAATCTCTAAGCATTTGCTCGTCTGTAAAGGATTTTATTTCTCCTTCATTTATGAAGCTTAGTTTGGCTGGATATGAAATTCTGGGTTGAAAATCTTTTCTTTAAGAATGTTGAATATTGGCCCCCACTGTCTTCTGGCTTATAGGGTTTCTGCTGAGAGATCCACTGTTAGTCTGATGGGCTTCCCTTTGTGGGTAACCGAACCTTTCTCTCTGGCTGCCCTTAACATTTTTTCCTTCATTTCAACCTTGGTGAATCTGATGATCATGTGTCTTGGGGTTGCTCTTCTGGAGGAGTATCTTTGTGTTGTTGTCTGTATTTCCTGAATTTGAATGTTGGCCTGTCTTACTTGGTTGGGGACGTTCTCCTGGATAATATCCTAAAGAGTGTTTTCCAACTTGGTTCCATTCTCCCTGTCACTTTCAGGTACACCTATCAAACATAGGTTTGGTCTTTTCACATAGTCCCATATTTCTTGGCGGCTTTGTTTGTTCCTTTTCATTCTCTTTTCTCTAATCTTATCTTCACATTTTATTTCATTAAGTTGATATTCAACCTCTGATATCCTTCCTTCTGCTTGATCCATTTAGCTATTGATACTTGTGTATGCTTCGTGAAGTTCTTGTGCTGTGTTTTTCAGCTCCATCAGGTCATTTATGTTCTTCTCTAAACTGGTTATTCTAGTTAGCAATTCAACTAATTTTTTTCAAGGTTCTTAGCTTCCTTGAATTAGGTTAGAACATGCTCCTTTACTCGGGGGAGTTTGTTATTACCCATCTTCTGAAACCTACTTCTGTCAATTCGTCAAATTCATTTTCCATCCAGTTTTGTTCCCTTGCTGGCAAGGTGTTGTGATCCTTTGGAGGGGAAGAGGCATTCTGGTTTTTAGAATTTTCAGCCTTTTGGCACTGGCTTCTCCCCATCTTCGTGGATTTATCTATCTTTGATTTTTGATGTTGGTGACCTTTGGCTGGGGTTTCTTTTTTGTTGATGTTGATGGTATTCCTTTCTGTTCATTAGTTTCCTTCTAACAGTCAGGCCCCTCTGCTGCAGGTCTGCTGGAGTTTGCTGGAGGTCTACTCCAGACCCTGTCTACCTGGGTATCACCAGTGGAGGCTGCAGAACAGCAAAGGTTGCTGCCTGTTCCTTCCTCTGGAAGCTTTGTTCCAGAGGGGCACCCGCCAGATGCCAGCTGGAGCTCTCCTGTATGAGGTGTCTGTCTGCCCCTGCAGGGAGGTGTCTCCCAGTCAGAAGACATGAGGGTCAGGGACCCAGTTGAGGAGGCAGTCTGACCCCTAGCAGAGCTCGAACACTGTGCTTGGAGATCCGCTGCAAGGAGCTGACAGGCAGGGAAGTCTAAGTTTGGTGAAGCTGCACTCAGAGCCGCCTGCCCCTTCCTCCAGGTGCTCTGTCCCAGGGTGATGGGAGTTTTATCTATAAGCCCCTGACTGAGGCTGCTGCCTATTTTTCAGAGATGCCCTGCCCAGAGAGGAGGAATCTAGAGAGGTAGTCTGTCTACAGCAGCTTTGCTGAGCTGCAGAGGGTTCTGCCCAGTTGGAACTTCCCTGTGGCTTTGTTTACACTGTGAGAGGGAAATCACCTACTCAAGCCTCAGTAATGGTAGACACCCCTACCCCCACCAAGCTCAGTCATTCCTGGTCAACTTCAGACTGCTGTGCTGGCAGCGGGAATTTCAAGCCAGTGGTTCTCAGCTTGCTGGGCTCCATGTGGGTGGGATCCACAGAGCTAGACCACTTGGCTCCCTGGCTTCAGCCCTCTTTCCAGGGGAGTGAACGGTTCTGTCTCACTGGCATTCCAGGCACAACTAGGGTATGAAAAAACTCCTGCAGCTAGCTCGGTGTCTGCTGAAATGGCTGCCCGGTTTTGTGCTTGAAACCCAGGGCCCTGGTGGAGTAGGCATTTAAGGGAATCTCCTGATCTGTGGGTTGCAAAGACCATGGGAAAAGCATAGTATTTGAGCTGGGGTGCACCATTCCTCATGTCACAGTCCCTCATGACTTCCCTTGGCTAGGGGAGGGAGTTCCCCAACTCCTTGTGCTTCCTGGGTGAGGTGACACCCCACTGTGCTTCAGCTTGCTGTCCGTGGGCTGCACCCACTGTCTAACCAGTCCCAGTGAGATGAGCCAGGTACCTCAGTTGGAAATGCAGAAATCATCCACTTTCTGCATTGATCTAGCTGGGCACTGCAGACTAGAGCTGTTCCTATTTGGCCATCTTGCCAGGTCTCCCTACCCTTGCTTTCTTTCACTGTGATTGGCCTGAAATCATTTGAGAGCTTTCTATAGTCATGTGATCCATGATTTACTTAATAAATCCTAATTACTTTATATGACACAGATGAATTATTCATATAATTGAGGTGGAAGTACATGTTTTATTTGAGTTACTCAAGTTATTGTATACTTTATGCTACTTGAACTTAGAGTAACTCTTGCTTGTGTTTTGCTTTATCCAAATGGCTCATATCATACCGGACTAGGACATTGTATGTATTTGGATGTAGATTACTCAAACATTTTACATGATTTTAATATTTTTCAATGTATTAAACTTTTAGCTTTCAGTTTCAACCTTTTTTCAAATTTAATTAAAATTATTTTGATTTTTCTAAGTTAAAAATGCATCTATGATTGAAAAATCTATTTATATAATTTGATTTATAATGATGTGATACTTAATATTCACAGTTGATATCTATCACATTTTAAATAAAAAGAATGGGTTAACAGTCATCATACTTTGTAGCTTGGCATTATAATTTTCTAAAATCTTCAATATACGGTACTAATTTAGCTGAAAGCATTCCCTCTGTACCCTTTCAGAAGTAATGTTGTGCAAGAAATAAAGGGGCTATATTATAATAATTTCTAGAAATAGAGGCCTCAAATATATTATCAATATTGTAATATATTGTTTCTTGTATTTGCTTAAAAATATTTAAAAATAACATCTGAAGTCAATATGTTGCCCTAATTATATTTTGACTTCCAATAACATGATATTCTTTCTTTGTCATTTTTCTGTTTTTATACCTAATAGATAATCTGGTATTGCCTATGAAAAATGAGATGAGAAACACCAAGTACAAACCAGTGGACTATCAACAATTGCGTGTATTAACTGAAGCAAAGAAATTAGCTTCTGCCTCTGCAGAGCTAAAGGTTAGAAGTTATGTGTGTATGTGTTTTTCTAGTTTTAGAAAATTGAATTGCTAGAAAGTGTTTACAATGTCAATGTGAAAATAAATGACATTCCAAATAGTTGTTAGAAACTCCCAAGTAGTAATAATAGTGAATAGCAGCTAACATTTATCGAATGCTCTCAGACACCATTATATAGTTTACATGCATTCATGCATTACCCATTTAAAGTTCAGAACAACTCTTTGAGGTCTGAATTCAACTTTATTTTTTGAAAGACAGTTATTTTATTAGCTTTCAACAACTTCCAACTTAATCTGAAGAATAAAAATTGTTAGTAATTACCAGCTGCGGACTATTACCTGATTAAGACTCCTTCTCCAACACTATACAAATATGTCCTCAGGTGCTCTCTTTTCTAGAATTCCGTTTTTGGCTTAAAGATATGTTCCAGGCCAGGGCGAACCTAGGCTAGATTTGAAAGGAGATTATGTGCAAGTGATTTTGCACAGTATTTTAGGACCATGTATAGTTTAGGATTATTCACACAGTATGATTCTTTCTTGTGGAAATAATAGAGTTCATTAAAAACAGTATTTTCATTACTTGACTGCAGTAAAAAACAGATTAGGTGAAGCAACTTGTTACATAATTTGCATGTTGTTTGTATTCACAATTTTCATGGTTTGTTCATTTTGCCTTTTATTGTTAATACCTTTTTTTATAGAAGGCAATTGTTATGATTTCAAAGCACATTTGATACTCTATTCTGGAGAGATTACCATATATTCATGGGCTATATCTCCTCAAACTAAGGCAACCACTTAAAAGCCAGGGCATTATTTATTTGGTTTATATAACTTTAAAATAAGTTAATGTTATGGGAACATTCAAAGAAATTTTGTGGTAAAGTCACTTATATTACTATCATCCTAACAAAACTTTTCGTATTCCTGACTTCTGTTTATTGTACACATATATATAAACATAAACGTAATACGCATTTTATTTTTCCCATGATAAGCATAGACATGAAATCATGTATACTTTTCTCCCTAACGGTCTGTCACATAATCTTTTACATACTTAATTGTTCAAGCCAGTACATATTTATTATGTGTCTACTATTTGCCTTGAAGATACAATGGTAAGCAAAATACAGCCCTTACCTTTATGAAATTTACTGTTTGCTGGGGGAGGGAGAGGAGTCAGTGTTTATCAAATAAACCTGGAAGTAAAATTATCCCAAGTATAAACTGCAGTAAAAACCATGCTGTCTGGTGTATAATAGGATTTGATCTTCACTGAGTGGTTAGGGAAGGCTTTTCTGAGGAAGGGATATTGGATTTGGGATCTCAAGGCCAATAAAGTACAAAGTTACAATGAGATAGGAAGAATCAGTTCTGGTGTTCTATTGCACAGTAGGGTGAGGATGAATAACAGTAAGGTATTGTATATTACAAAACAGAAGAGAGGCTGTTGAATATACTCCCCACAAAGAAATGATAAATGCATGTGACGATGGCCGTGCTAAATACCCTGATTTAATGTATATTTTTATATAACGTATATATGTATCAAAACATCAAATTGTGCCCATAAATATGCACAATTACAATATGTCAATTAAAAATATAATACAAAAGAATTAACTAGGTAAAAACAGGAGTGACAAGTACTCCGAAGAGAAAATGATCCATGCATTATCCCACCCCAATTTTTAGATATTTGAGATGTACCCAATTTTGTGATAATAGAAATTATGCTACTTCAAGCATAGAGACTTTTCATGTTTTAGAATCCTCTACTCTCATGGGAAAAATTCCCATGATTGGGACATCTGGATCAAAAGTGTGAGTGTTTTTTAGTGTTTTTGAGACCTGTTACCAAGTTTCTTTCCCAAGGTATTGTTTTAATGAAGATACCAAACAAATGTATTCTCTACACCCTTGTCAGTATTGGAATAGATAAATAAATATTCATGTATGTATATATACACACTTATATTTCTAATACCATCCATCCATCCATTCGAGATGTACCAAAAAAGACATTTTGACTGAATGTAGAATGGTTGAATGTTAAAATCAGTAGTTTGTCAAAGTGAATTTCTCTTTGGTGATAGACTCATTATGAAAGAATCAATATATTTCAGATTTTTAATTATTATTGTGGTCTTTATAGTTTGATATCAAGTGCAGGAACAGTAATTTCTCAGCACTGTCAGCCACTGGATTGCTACTCTGGTCACTGTATTTACATATTTGTGCGGTTAAACAGATGCTCACGTTCAACTGGCATTTTAAATAACATCAGTAACCTTTTTGTTCATAGCGGAATGTAATTCAGGAAGAAGCTTTTCTAGAAATAACTGTGTACCTGGGATTCATAGCTTGGCAAATCTCCAAAAAAAATCCCTTGTCTTTAACTAATGAAAACGGTTCACAGTCTGTAGCAATCATTTTGACAAGCCTTTGCTTCCATTTTCAGTCTCCGTAGATTCATGATGATAAGGAATTGTCCTTTTAAAGCATTTTGGGATGTCTGTTGTTTTGAATTTCAGTTAGTGAGAACAAAATGTGTCCTAGGTACTTCATCATTTTCTAACACTTGCTTTTTTTTCTTCATGCAGTTTTCATTTTTTATTATATCTGGATTAAGGAAAATGCATTGGGAATATTGTTGTACGTTATTTTTTGGAGTCTTCCCTTCTAATTTAATTTAGAGGTGGCAAGTTGACATTTTGCTTTTAATTTATTCTTGTAAGTTGTGAACAATTGCCAAATAGGACTTTTTCTTAAAAGACTCATGGCTTAAGTGGAATTAAATAAATGGAAATTAAATACAACTCAAAATTTTTTTTTAATGTCCTGAATGCTAAGATAAAAAATAGTCCACACTAACTAGAATTATGATTATAATAGTATCTCTGTTATTCTTTCATATATTACTTGAATTAAAAATATATAGGCTCAAAAAGAATATATTATTATTCTTAATGTTTCATAGCTAACACATTCTCTCTTAATATTTGTATTAATTATTGGCCTACTTCCCTATTTATTTTACCATTTAAATGCACTCTTTTTTTAGACATGTAATTTACAGTTTTAATAATCATTGTTAATTATTACAGCACTTTTCTCTGGCAATATTAAACATATTTAAATAAAATGATAAAATATTAACATTTAAAGCACATAAAGAGATTATTGCTTCAAGTTACATCTAGAATGCATAGTTACTTGTCTGATTTGTACTACTGATATTATTAACAAGCTAGATATGAGGGTCATTTATATAATCACTGTGTCATTGATCATGCACAATTTCTGGGATGCCAACCATATAAGACTGAAGTGGACAGTCAGTGATCTGGTCTTTCAAAGGCTGAGATTGAACCTGAAGACAAATAATAGAGTTGGACTAAAAACTGAGACCAATTTTGGTACATTGTGTGTAACTGTTCATTCCCAGTGTATTAACTGTTAAAGAGATCTTTGCAATTATTTTTAAATTTGAATTTCTTTGCTTAGATAATTCTTGTACAGCTCAAGGCTTTATTAATTCTTTTAAAAAATGTTATAGAAAATTATAAACATATGAACAATTGGATTGAATGGTATAGTGGATCTCCATGTCACATCATTCAGCTTCTACAATGATCAACTTTTGACCATTGTTTCCTCTATACTCCTACCCGCAAACCACCCCCTGTGCCAGACTGTTTTGAAGCAAATCACAGACATCATAATATTTCACCCATAAATATTTCAACATGTATTGCTGAAATAATAAAGATTTTTAAAAGCCTATAATACTATTACCATGTCTAAAAATGTTATTGTCTTAATAATTTCAAATATGTAGTGTTAAATTTTCCTGATTATCTCAAAAATTTTGTCTTAAAGTTTATTTAAATCAGCTTCTAGATATAATCTGTACATTATAACTTTTTTTTTAGATTTGCTCCTCTATCCTCTTGTATTTTGTAATTTATTTTTTGAAGAAATTGTATTGTTTGTCTTATAGTCTGAATTAGGCAGATTACATCCTGGTGGTGCCATTCAACATGTTTTTCTGTTTCTTGTGTTTCCAGTAAATTGATAGTTATATTTAGGGACTTGATCAGATTCAAGTTCAATTAATTTTGGCAAGAACACTTATTGATGGAAGTTTTGTGCTCTAATCTTTTTCTATTACAAATGGTACTGCAGTGAATAGCTTTGTGCATATATCTTTTATACTTTCACCAATATAGTTTTCAGATGAATTTCTATAAATGAAGCTGCTAGGTCACCTGATAAATCCATGTGAAATCTTGTGATACATCTCCAAATTCCCTTCTATGGGGGTTGTATCACTTTGTATTCCCACTAGCAATACTAGAGGGAACATGCTTTCTTTAGTTTCACAGAGTGTTTTGTTAAACAATTGAGTTTTTGCCAACCCAATAGATGAGAAATTGCATCTTACTATAGTTTTTTGTTTCTTTTTATTTGTGTTAACAGTTCTTTATTGAGTTATAACTCACATGTAGTAAAATGTATATATCTCAAACGTACATCCCAGTGACATTTGACAAACATATACATACATGTAACCAATTGTCTACTAGTTATTGACATCTGTCTCAAAAGATGGATCTTCTGGTTCAAAGGACTTTTGTAATATTACAAGATGCCTATTTAGGTTTTATTATCTTGGACCATCACAATAAGCCATACACAGGAAACCCCTGGTTTCTAAGTCTTTTGTGGATTCATTGTTTTGTCATTTTTCCAGAGTATTTTTGAATCGTCAGCATTCTGCACAAATTATCATCCACCCTAAGTATTGACTTTATATGGCATATTGCCCAGTAAAATGAATTGGAATCACCTAGACATCTCTCTGTTGGTAAAGACAGAACTTTAAATCTTTTTGCTCTTTTTAAGACTTTTTTTTTTTTCATTTTTAGCCCAAGGATAGAAGTGGAACCAATGAGTGAATTTATAAAAAAAATCAGTGTGTTGTACAAAATATTGGAATTGTCTAGTGAAAAATATTAGCTTTATTTTGACTTTTATTGTCTACGTAATTGGACTTTCCCTGGGCCCAAAGGCGAGAGCATTGATTTTTTTTACAAACTATAAAAATGTGTCCCTGTCTTTCACCAATATATTTTAATTTTTTTGTACAATGTGTACCAAATATGCCAAAGAAATCTAATTTTAAAAGTTGTATCTGTTACAACAGACTTTAGATACTGTGTATGGTAAATGGCTAGAATGAGTTTTAAGCATTCTTAAAGTGAACATTAAAATGTCAGATTTTAGAAATACTGTGTACTTGTATTTTTTGGTAGGTAAAATAGAGACTGCTGAATGTTTTTCTGCAGTGTCCTGTGCTTTTAAAAATGTACTTCCCTCCTAAATTTTATAATTGCAACACTCTTAAGACCTTCTTAGGAAAATATTTGACTTTGACTTTGTAGTTTTTAAAAGTAATCTTTGAGTTGTTTTCTTATATCCCTAATTTTGAATCAGTAACCAGAACAGCAGAAAGATAAACTCAAGGTTAAAGCAATCAGTGAATGATGGCTGGAAATAGCATGCATTATAAAGATTCCTTTTTAGAACTTGTCTTCTGAAGTCTTTACATCTCCAGTATTGATCTTTTAAAGCTTGTAGGGTACTAAGTGCTTTAACAGCAGAGAAATTATGAAATGTGTGTATTTCATCAAGTTTCTGATTTACAATTTTGTAGTTTAAAATGTTTAATATGGAATACTTGAGTTTGGAGTATGCATGAGTATAAGTTAGAGTCTAACCAGGGAACAGACATCACTTGAGGATTCAGAGTAGAGGGATTTTTAATGTAGGAAGATGGTTATGCAGGTGATAGCACTGAGAAGGCAGAGGACTGGGAGGCAATACAGAAGTTGACAAGTACAGGAAGTCACTGCCATCTGTAGGTCAGAGCGACATACAGAAGAAGCAAGGCCATGCCACATTCCTGGGGTGAGGTTACCCAGAGATAGTTGGAACGCAGCGGAACTGTTCAGAGAAAAGTTGGGGCAATGGACATGAGCAAATGCTCCTGGAGACCCTGTGAGAGTAGAGAAGGCAAGATGATGTAATCCTTTGGCTTCTCCTTTCTTCCTTGCCTTCAGTCTCCCATGCCAGGGTCTTGCTTTGGCTGAAGCCAACTGGTAGGGGTGCCTGAGAAACACAGGCTGCTCTGTGAGATGGAGCAGATCAGGCAAACAGCCAGAAATGGATCTAAGGCAAACAGATCCAGGGCTGATATAACCTTTCAGCTGAAACCCAAAAGCATTCATTATGTGCTACATTTTTAAAAAGTCATAAAATTGAGGAAAAATTAAGTTCAGTTGAAAATTTAGATTTCAATGCTACGTGATTTTTCATATTCCTTTAAGTATCATCAAATAAATATTTGCTTAAATTAAAAAATTTTGTTTACAAAGATGTACATAGAGTTGAAAGATTAAAATTGTGTGTTCAAGGTCATATTTCTAGTAAATGTTGAAGCCAGGCCTTCTAAAAACGTATCCAATGAATCTTTCCCATCTTATGCTGAGGGATAAACCAATCTAAACATCAAGGTTCTTTGTTACTCTGATGTTTATGAGCTTTATGATCTTGATGACATCTTTTAACTTCTCATACATTCAATAAATATTGTCCTCCAAAAATGTGAATAAAGATGCCTATTATACCTGACAGGGAAGATAAACCCAAAAGGGTAGAAATGAGACCTCTTGAAAAATTTTCTGGGGTGATATGAATTAAGGTATTATTTATTTCATGTATGGAAAATAGAATGACTTCACCTTTAATAAGTACTTTAAAAACAGTTCTTAAGGTTGTCAGTATTCCTAACCATTTTTCTTTCTCCTCCCTGCTTTAAGAAACCAAACTTATTTTAGGTAGATTTTGTGTTAGAAGATGCACTAATAAGAATTTAACAAGAGCAACTATTTAACTTAGAAAATTCAGATTAAACATTTCTTTGTGAAAACACACATTCTGAAATCTTTGAAGTTGCTCCTCTTTTGTTCCTCTAAATCTAGATCAGAAAAGCAATGTTGACTTCAAAGATATCCAAAGAACAAACACTAATAAAACAACACAAGCAAGTGTGGTGGCAGGAGTACCAGAGGCTGAATGAAGTCAGGTAAGAACTGGGGGAAATAGTTAAGAACACGTAGGAATTACTAGGAATCGCACTTACCTCGTCAGATGTTCTATAATGTTCCATGTTAATTAACCATTGCAATAAAAAATTTAAAGTTACAGCTTGAATGTGAGTTAAATTAAAATCCTTTCATTTCCTCAGCTTAATCTGAAATCCAGTGAATATATTAATATGGCTTTTGCCTCCTTTCGGAAAGAAGATAATCTTCTGTATGTGCCAATCACTTCCACACTCCCACTCTCATACTTGTATTTACTTGTATCATACTTAGCATATTGGATTATAATGTTTTGGTTACGTGTTTTTTCTTCCCTATAAAGTGGTAGAGATCCTATCACAGGCAAACATCTCATCATATTCATTTTTATGTAGTAGAATACATAGGAGAGATGTAAATGCTTTTAATACATGGATGACCTAATGAACAAGGAGTTCAAGTTGCAAATGGTTTCTGGGTGTAACTGCCTCATTACTAACTTACTCAATTTTGCTTTTTGACTTTTGTTATTATTTCCAGCAGTCACATAAAGATAAATTAAAATGAAATATTGATTCTACAGTTGATCTTAATTGTAATCTTTGAAAAATTAGTTTTTTTCAAAAGTCAAGGCAAAAAAAGAAGGCAGATGTGTTTCTCCTTCATTTATAGCATATATACTTGTTTTAGTGATGATGTTTATAAAGTGTGCTTTTAAAATGTGCATTTTAAAACATTTATATCAAAAGAGGTAATTTCTGTGGTCTTATTCTAAGTAAAGTTTCTAAATTCCATTAACTTTACTTTTGACTTAGGTATTTTTCATGTTGATGAGTTTCTTATTCTGGCAGGTGACTCCTCTGTGAAGTAGAAGGCTTATAATTGAAAGTGGTTTTACATTATTGTGTAACTTAAAACATAGAAAAACAAAGTTATATGGATTTCATCACCATACATCTACTATAAAAACAATGAAATTAGACCCATCCTATCCCTCAAAAGTCACCTTTTGTGGAGAGAATGTTTGAGCCCTTTGGAATTTTTTTTTTGAAAATGTGCATAACTTGAAACATGACAAAAAGGAAAGCCATTAGGAAGCTTTAATTATGGTGTTCACTGATTCAAGTTCAAATGTAAAGGAAGACACTGGGTAAAGTTTTTTGTTTTTTTTTGTTTGTTTGTTTTTTTGTTTTTTTTTAAATCTTGGCTATTCCACATCTTTCTTACTGTGTATATTAAGTTGTTCTTAAGCTAGGTAGAAGAGATGTATATATATTATGATGGAAAATAATTCTTTTGGCTGACCTGGAATGACACAAAGAAAATGGAGGTGGGGAACACTTAGGTAATGATAACCTTAATGTCTCAGAACTTCTAAGGGCTGAAAATTGGACAAAATGAAGAATTCCAGGATAAGTTTGTGTTATTCTAGAATGCAAGCTAATTTCATTTTGTGTTCAGTGCTACTGAAAACTAACAGCAATAGGAGATAAGTTAGAGAAATGACTACCTTGTGGAGAATTTAGTGCCACCAACAAATTAGAAGTAGTTAAAGTCCTAACAGTGTTTGTCAACCTTTAGAAATCGACATCCCCTTTTAATAAGTAAGATTCTATGCCTTACCATAAAAGACAACATTTAAGAATCTCAGGCAGGCAGAGGATAAGGGCCTACAATGACACCTAACGTTTGTTAGGTAATTTAATATGTGCCAGGTAATACTAGGTTGGGCAAAAGCCACAATTATTTTTGCACCAACTGAATATGTTAAGTCCTTTACATGTTTTATCTCCTTTAATATTTACAATGACCCTGCAAACTAGTAGTTATTGCTGTCTCAGTTTTACAAATGAGAGTCTTGTGTCTCAGATGATGAAAGTTATTTGTAGATCATAAATAACCTAGTCTGTGTGGAGCTGGGATTGGAACGTTTGCCCCTAACTTCTGTGCTCTATGACCTTGGAGTTGAGTAGCTTTTTCCTTTTTCTACAGGGTTCTGTTTACGTCAGCTGAGATCCAACTGGTCTAGCCTTGCTGGCAAAAACAAAAGAAGTTTTGCCAGGGTGTGATGGTGCATACCAGTAGTCCCAGCTACTTGGGAGGCTGAGGCAGGAGGATCACTTGAGTCTAGGTGTTCAAGTTTGCAGTGCATTATGATTGCACCTGTGAACAGCTACTGCACTCTAGCCTGGGCAGCATCGTGAGACCCCATGTCTAAAAACAACAAAACAAAATGAAAACAAGTTGCCAAATTTTAATTCTTTGTAATCTGTACTAAGAAAACTAGACAAAATTTTCAAATGTAAAATTATGTTTAATATTTATATTTGTACCATTTTATTTAAATTGTATTATGCTTAATGAAACTATACCCCTTGAGGTTTTTGATATACTTTCCCAGAGGTACTTTCTCCATTGTTTCATTCTGGTACCACAAAGAATCCCTTAAGTTTTTGTGTGCTCATTTGCCCAGATGACGTAATAATCTACTCAGTGCACCACCTGCAAATAAGACACCCTGGTGAAGGGCATTTTTGGGCCTTCAGGTTTCTACCTGGTACAGGTTCTTATCCTTCCAGAGAGGTGCCAAAGTTCTAGGTGGAGAATCAGTCTCCTCAGAACATCAAAAATTACCCATGTCTTCATTTTTTTGGCAGTTTATATGCTCTGTTATGACTTTCTGGGTGCTGAGCTAGATGGTTTTTAAGTGCTGTGTTTCTGGTTAAACAAATCTGTTCTGGAATAACTTCTGGTTTGACTCAACCATTATGCACTCATCCTCCATGTAACAGTTGCAAATGTGATCTTAAAAATATTTCTGGCAGAAACTACCTGCTGGAAAAATAGACAGTGAGGTATCATTTACAATATCACCCCTCCTTTATACATTCAAACAAAAACCAAATCCTTGCCCCATGTAAATTGGCTTAGAAAATTATGACATAGCACTTTGGGAGGCTGAGGCAGGTGGATCACCTGAGGTCAGGAGTTTGAGACTAGCCTAGCCAACATGGTGAAATCCTGTCTCTGCTAAAAATACAAAAATTAGCCAGGCATGATGGCGCATACCTGTAGTCCCAGCTACTCGGGAGGCTGAGGCAGGAGAATCGCTTGAACCCGGGAGGTGGAGGTTGCAGTGAGCTGAGATCACGCCACTGCACTCCAGCCTGGGCAACCCAATGAGACTCCTTCTCAAAAAAAAAAAAAGAATGACACATACATAAAATGGAATACTATGGAGTCATTAAATGATAATTATGAAAACTATTTAGAAATATCTAAAAGAAAATTAGTGTTAGTAAAAAAAAAAAAAAAACCCCACAATATAAAATGTTAAGTATGCCATGTTATGACCATGTGAAATATATCTACATGTAGATGAGGGCTAGAAACTTATCTGGAAAAATAAAAATAATAATTATATTAAAGGATTATAATTGCTGCTTTTTAATTTTATACCATTTTAATACTGTAATAATCATGATAAAATTCTTTTCTATGATTTAATTGAATCTGCCATAAGCAAGGGGTAGACTATAATATTTGTGGATACCCATTTCGAGTTAGTTATGGTTTTATTCTAAAAAATGACTCTGTTTTTAAAATATATAGGCCAGGTATGGTGGCTCACACCTGTAATCCCAGCACTTTGGGAGGCCAAGGTAGGCAGATCACCTGAGGTCAGGAGTTCAAGACCAGCCTGGCCAACATAGTGAAACCCTGTCTCTACTAAAAATACACACACACACACAAATCAGCTAGGTGTGGTGGCACGTGCCTGTAGTTCCACCTGCTTGGGAGGCTTAAGCATGAGAATCACTTGAACTCAGGAGACAGAGGTTGCAGTGAACCGAGATTATGCCGCTGCACTCCAGCCTGAGTGACCAAGGGAGACTCGGTCAAAATATATATATATATATATAATATATATATAGATATATTTTGTATATATAATATACAAAATATATATAATATAATATATATAATATATAAAATATAATATATATTATATATATTATATATATGTACATACTTGTGTACACATATATATGTATACATATATAAGCTCATGAAGATTTGTTGTTCTTATTAGTATATTAAAAATAAAGGATACTTCCACCTCTGCGATTCAGGGTCTCATTCTTTCTGAACTTTAAAAATTACCTCCTTGTTGGTCTAGGTTTGTCTGACACCCTCCTCTTCATATTCCATCTCTATCGTTCACATCTCCTTCTGCTCTATCTTGCTGTCTTGGGAATCTTTCTGAAACATGGATCTGAGGAAGTGAGGTCAGCCTACCGACCTTCAATGCTTCCCAATGCCCCAGGCCCTCTCCACACGCAATGCTAGGACCTGCTGTGGGCTGGCCTTTGCTCGCGCTGTTTCTTCTGTCTGAGCCTATGCATCTATCTCAGTGTCTAGCAAGGACTCAAGCCATGTTAGGAATTTAGTACATGGTTTAAATAAATGAATGGATGACAAAGCCATATTAGATTAAATATCTCTTTGGTTATTTTTTAAAAAGCTAGATGTATGTTTATGATTGTAACATTTATTGAGATCACATCTATTTCAGATGTAAAATGGAATCTGAAATAAAATCCCTTCTCAATGAAGAGAACATTGGAAATGAATGTCTTTGTGACCTTACAAATTTTGGTAAGATTTGTTTAATCCTATATTTAAAGGAGAGTTTTATTTTGAAGAATGAGAATGGGCCACTCACTTCATGTTCTTTTAATATTAACTGCCGTTAGTTTTTTTCTAAAGGAATCCCCAAATAAATCTGTACCCTAATCATCTGTTCTTGGAGACACTTAAAATAATAATGTGTTCCTTTGATTCCATTTTGTTTCACCATAGAGCAAGAGCTATCAGAACAATGGTGCACATATCTTAAAAATGTGATAAATCCTATTCAGCAGCTGAGAGCAGATCTAAAATACAGACAGCATCACACTTTGCAGCATTCACACCCACATATTGAGTGTAACTCCGTGAAAGTATTGGAAGAGGTTAGTATGTTACCTTTCTTTTCGATAATGTAATACTTCATTTTTATCCCAACTAGAAGAGTTTGAGAAAAGAAACAACGTGTGACTTGTGTATTAGTTAATATTAATATGTAATTAATATTTAAATAGGTCAGCGAATTCTATCTGCTAAATATTTTTTGAGTTATTCTTTTATATGTGTATATATAAATATATTTTTATTATACTTTAAGTTGTAGAGTACACGTGCACAACGTGCAGGTTTGTTACGTATGTATACATGTGCCATGCTGGTGTGCTGCACCCATTAATTCGTCGTCATTTACATTAGGTATATCTACTAATCCTATCCCTCCCCACTTCCCCCACCCCATGACAGGCCCCCAGTGTGTGATGTTCCCTTCCTGTGTCCAAGTGTTCTCATTGCTCAATTCCCACCTATGAGTGAGAACATGCGGTGTTTGGTTTTCTGTTCTTGCAATAGTTTGCTGAGAATGATGGTTTCCAGCTGCATCCATGTCCCTGCAAAGGATATGACATCATCCTTTTTTATGGCTGTATAGTATTCCATGGTGTATACGTGCCACATTTTCTTAATCCAGTCTGTCATTGATGGACATTTGGGTTGGTTCCAAGTCTTTGCTATTGTGAATAGTGCCGCAATAAACATACGTGTGCATGTGTCTTTATAGTAGCATGATTTATAATCCTTTGGGTATATACCCAGTAATGGGATGGCTGGGTCAAATGGTATTTCTAGTTCTATATCCTTGAGGAATCACCACACTGTCTTCCACAATGGTTGAACTAGTTTACAGTCCCACCAACAGTGTAAAAGTGTTCCTATTTCTCCACATCCTCTCCAGCACCTGTTGTTTTCTGACTTTTTAATGATTGCCATTCTAACTGGTGTGAGATGGTATCTCATTGTGGTTTTGATTTGCATTTCTCTGATGGCCAGTGATGATGAGCATTCTTTCATGTGTCTGTTGACTGCATAAATGTCTTCTTTTGAGAAGTGTCAGTTCATATCCTTTGCCTACTTTTCGATAGGGTTGTTTGTTTTTTTCTTGCGAATTTGTTTGAGTTCTTTGTAGGTTCTGGATATTAGCCCTTTTCGTCAGATGAGTAGATTGCAAAACTTTTCTCCCATTCTGTAGATTGCCTGTTCACTCTGATGGTAGTTTCTTTTGCTGTGCAGAAGCTCTTTAGTTTAATTAGATCCCATCTGTCAATTTTGGCTTTTGTTGCCGTTGCTTTTGGTGTTTTAGACATGAAGTCCTTGACCATGTCTCTGTCCTGAATGGTATTGCCTAGGTTTTCTTCTAGGGTTGTTATGGTTTTTGGTTTTATGTTTAAGTCTTTAATCCATCTTGAGTTAATTTTTGTATAAGGTATAAGGAAGGGGTCCAGTTTCAGTTTTCTGCATATGGCTAGCCAGTTTTCCCAACACCATTTATTAAATAGGGAATCCTTTCCCCATTGCTTGTTTTTGTCAGGTTTGTCAAAGATCAAATGATTGTAGATGTGTGGTATTATTTCTGAGGGCTCTGTTCTGTTCCATTGGTCTATATCTCTGTTTTGGTACCAGTACCATGCTGTTTTGGCAATGCGGCTCTTTTTTGGTTCCATATGAACTTTAAAGTACTTTTTTCCAATTCTGTGAAGAAAGTCACTGGTAGCTTAATGGGGATGGCATTGAATCTATAAATTACCTTGGGCAGTATGGCCATTTTCATGATATTGATTCTTCCTGTCCATGAGCATGGAATGTTTTCCCATTTGTTTGTGTCCTCTTTTATTTCATTGAGCAGTGGTTTGTAGTTCTCCTTAAAGATGTCCTTCCCATCCCTTGTAAGTTGGATTCCTAGGTATTTTATTCTCTTTGAAGCAATTGTGAATGGGAGTTCAGTCATGATTTGGCTCTCTTTGTGTCTCTTATTAGTGTATAGGAATGCTTGTGATTTTTGCACATTAATTTTGTATCCTGAGACTTTGCTGAAGTTGCTTATCAGCTTAAGGAGATTCTGGGCTGAGACGATGGGGTTTTCTAAATATATAATCATGTCATCTGCAAACAGGGACAGTTTAACTTCCTCTTTTCCTAATTTAATACCCTTTATTTCTTTCTACTGCCTGATTGCCCTAGCCAGAACTTCCAACACTATGTTGAATAGGAGTGGTGAGAGAGGGCATCCCTGTCTTGTGCCAGTTTTCAAAGGGAATTTTTCCAGTTTTTGCCCATTCAGTATGATATTGACTGTGGTTTTGTCATAAATAGCTCTTATTATTTTGAGATACATTCCATCAACACTGAACTTATTGAGAGTTTTTAGCATGAAGGGCTGTTGAATTTTGTCAAAGACCTTTTCTGCATCTGTTGAGATAATCATGTGGTTTTTGTCTTTGGTTTTGTTTATATGCTGGATTACGTTTATTGATTTGTGTATGTTGAACCAGCCTTGTATCCCAGGGATGAAGCCCATTTGATCATGTGGATAAGCTTTTTGACGTGCTGCTGGATTTGGTTTACCAGTATTTTATTGAGGATTTTTGCATCGATGTTCATCAGGAATATTGGTCTAAAATTCTCTTTTTTTATTGTGTCTCTGCCAGGCTTTGGTATCAGGATGACGTTGGCCTCATAAAATGACTTAGAGGGGATTCCCTCTTTTTCTGTTGATTGGAATAGTCTCAGAAGGAATGGTACCAGCTCCTCCTTGTACCTCTGGTAGAATTCAGCTGTGAATCCATCTGGTCCTGGACTTTTTTTGGTTGGTAGGCTATTAATTATTGCCTCAATTTCAGAGCCTGCAATTGGCCTGTTCAGGGATTCAACTTCTTCCTGGTTTAGCCTTGGGAGAGTGTATGTGTCCAGGAATTTATCCATTTCTTCTAGATTTTCTAGTTTATTTGCATAGAGGTGTTTATAGTATTCTCTGATGGTAGTTTGTATTTCTGTGGGGTCAGTGGTGATATCTCCTTTATCAATTTTTATTGTGTCTATTTGATTCTTCTCTGTTTTCTTCTTTATTAGTCTTGGTAGCAGTCTATCAATTTTGTTGATCTTTCAAAAAACCAGCTCCTGGATTCATTTATTTTCTGAAGGGCTTTTGTGTCTCTATCTCCTTCAGTTCTGCTCTGATCTTAGTTATTTCTTTCCTTCTGCTAGCTTTAGAATGTGTTTGCTCTTGTTTCTCTAGTTCTTTTAATTGTGATGTTAGGGTGTCGATTTTAGATCTTTCCTGCCTTCTCTTGTGGGCATTTAGTGCTGTAAATTTCCCTCAGCACACTGCCTTAAATGTGTCCCAGAGATTCTGGTACATTGTATCTTTGTTCTCATTGGTTTCAAAGAACATCTTTATTTCTGCCTTCATTTCATTATGTACCCAGTAGTCATTCAGGAGCAGGTTATTCCGTTTCCATGTAGTTGAGCAGTTTTGAGTGAGTTTCTTAATCCTGAGTTCTAGTTTGATTGCACTGTGGTCCTAGAGACAGTTTGTTATAATTTCTGTTCTTTTACATTTGCTGAGGAGTGCTTTACTTCCAACTATGTGGTCAATTTTGGAATAAGTGTGATGTGGTGCTAAGAATAATGCATATTCATTTGATTTGAGGTGGAGAGTTCTGTAGATATCTGTTAGGTCTGCTTGGTGCAGAGCTGAGTTCAATTCCTGGATATCCTCGTTAAGTTTCTATCTCGTTGATCTGTCTAATGTTGACAGTGGGGTGGTAAATACTCCCATTGTTACTGTGTGGGAGTCTGAGTCTCTCTGTAAGTCTCTCAGGGCTTGCTTTATGAATCTGGGTGCTCCTGTATTGAGTACATATATCTTTAGGATAGTTAGCTCTTCCTGTTGAATTGATCCCTTTATCATTATGTAATGGCCTTCTTTGTCTCTTTTGATCTTTGAGGGTTTAAAGTCTGTTTTATCAGAGACTAGAATTACAACCGCTGCCTTTTTTGTTTTCCATTTGCTTGGTAGATCTTCCTCTATCCCTTTATCTTGAGCCTATGTGTGTTTCTGCACATGAGATGGGTCTCCTGAATACAGCAAACTGATGGGTCCTAACTCTTTATCCAAATGCCAGTCTGTGTCTTTTAATTTGAGCATTTAGCCCATTTACATTTAAGGTTAGTATTGTTATGTGTGAACTTGATCCTGCCATTATGATATTAACTGGTTATTTTGTTCGTTAGTTGATGTGGTTTCTTCCTAGCCTCGATGGTCTTTACATTTTGGCATGTTTTTGCAATGGCTGGTACCAGTTGTTCCTTTCCATGTTTAGTGCTTCCTTCAGGAGCTCCTGTAGGGCAGGCCTGGTGATGACAAAATCTCTCAGCATTTGCTTGTCTGTAAAGGATTTTATTTCTCCTTCACTTATGAAACTTAGTTTGGCTGGATATGAAATTCTGGGTTTAAAATTCTTTTCTTTATGAATGTTGAATATTGGCCCCCACTCTCTTCTGGCTCGTAGAGTTTCTGCTGAGAGATCTGCTGTTAGTCTGATGGGCTTCCCTTTGTGGGTAACTCGACCTTTCTCTCTGGCTGCCCTTAAGATTTTTTCCTTCATTTCAACTTTAGTGAATCTGGCAATTATGTGTCTTGGAGTTGCTCTTCTCGAGGAGTATCTTTGTGGCGTTCTCTGTATTTCCTGAATTTGAATGTTGGCCTGCCCTACTAGGTTGGGGAAGTTCTCCTGGATGATATCCTGAAGAGTGTTTTCCAACTTGGTTCCATTTTCCCCCTCACTTTCCAGCACCCCAATCAGACGTAGATTTGGTCTTTTTACATAATCCCATACTTCTTGCAGGCTTTGTTCATTTCCTTTTCTTCTTTTTTCTTTAGATTTCTCTTCTCACTTTATTTCATTCATTTGATCCTCAATCACTGATACTCTTTCTTCCAGTTGATCGAGTCGGTTACTGAAGCTTGTGCATTTGTCACGTATTTCTCGTGTCATGGTTTTCATCTCTGTCAGTTCGTTTATGGCCTTCTCTGCATTACTTATTCTAGTTATCAATTCTTCCACTGTTTTTTCAAGATTTTTAGTTTCTTTGCGCTGGGTACATAATTCCTCTTTTAGCTCTGAGAAGTTTGATGGACTGAAGCCTTCTCTCATCTCGTCAAAGTCATTCTCTGACCAGCTTTGATCCGTTGCTGGCGATGAGCTGTGTTCCTTTGGAGGGGGAGATGCGCTCTTATTTTTTGAATTTCCAGCTTTTCTGCCCTGCTTTTTCCCCATCTTTGTGGTTTTATCTGCCTCTGGTCTTTGATGATGGTGACGTACTGATGGGGTTTTGGTGTGGCTGTCCTTCCTGTTTGTTAGTTAGGAAGTTTGTTAGGAAGTTTGTTTGTTAGGTCCTTCTAACAGTCAGGACCCTCAGCTGTAGGTCTGTTGGAGATTGCTTGAGGTCCACTCCAGACCCTGTTGGCCTGGGTATCAGTAGCAGAGGCTGCAGAAGATGGAATATTGCTGAACAGCGAGTGTACCTGTCTGATTCTTGCTTTGGAAGCTTCCTCCCAGGGGTGTACTCCACCATGTGAGGTGTGGGGTGTCGGTCTGCCCCTAGTGGGGGATGTCTCCCAGTTAGGCTACTCAGGGGTCAGGGACCCACTTGAGCAGGCAGTCTGTCCATTCTCAGATCTCAACCTCCATGCTGGAAGATCCACTGCTCTCTTCAAAGCTGTCAGACAGAGTCGTTTGCGTCTGCAGAGGTTTCTGCTGCTGTTGTTGTTGTTGTTGTTGTTGTTGTTGTTTAGCTGTGCCCTGTCCCCAGAGGTGGAGTCTACAGAGACAGGCAGGCCTCCTTGAGCTGCTGTGAGCTCCACCCAGTCGGAGCTTCCCAGTGGCTTTGTTTACCTACTTAAGCCTCAGCAATGGCGGGCACCCCTCCCCCAGCCTGGCTGCTGTCTTGCCGTTAGATCGCAGACTGCTGTGCTAGCAGTGAGGGAGGCTCCGTGGGCGTGGGACCCTCCTGTCCAGGTGTGGGATATAATCTCCTGGTGGAGCACCCTCATTTCTTGACTGGAATGTTCCAGTGGTCACATAACTGGCTTCCCTGCTTTCATTCTTGCCTCTCCTCCCAGTGCATCCTGGGATCTTACCCCAGCATAGGGGGATTAAGTCATCCTATTGCTGAAATTCCCCAGGGGCTCCTGTGAGTACATAAGTCCTTCTAGCCACCTAGCCCCCTTTTTGCTTCTTCATTCACATCTGCTACCTGACATTTCCCCTTTGCCATAAAAGCTCAGTCACACCCAGGCTGGCCTTCTTTCTGTTTCTCCGACATGCCAGGCCCTTTCCTGTACTGGCTATTTCCTCTCTCCTCTTGATGCCACTTTTTGCCGTGTAGATCTTTGCTTAAATGTCCTCTTCTCTGAGAGGCCTGTGCTAAGAAGCCACAGTCACTCCCTGTTACACCACCCTGTTTTGACGTTGCCTTCCTGCTCCTGACCCTTTCTCACATTTTTTTTAAATTAGTTTGTCAGCTGCTTCCCCTTAATTGAGCATAAGCTTCTTGAGTATATGTGTGCTATGTTTGATAAAAATTTAGGCGGTTTTGATTTTTTCTATTTTTCAGTTATTCTGTAATGTTATATTGCTTTATAAATAGTCATAAAAAATATAAATGTATGCCCAGCTGGGGATTAGAGGCAAGAATGCAAGAGAAGGAAGGGGTGATTGGAGCACAGACATCTGGTAAGTTCTCTGCATTACCCCAGAGAAAATAAAAATGTGTGTGCAGAGTGGCTGTGACCGTACTGAACTTTCTGAGCTTATTTTTGGGATGTCTAGAAGCCTCATTGCAGCTCATTTGTCTGATGAGCACTGCCTACCTGGCTGGCATCTCTTTAACTCTCTTCCACAGGTCTTTAAACTTCATTACTGATTGGCGTTTGAGAATAATTCTTGTGTCTTTAAATATAAGTATGGAATGAATTGCAATAATTTGCATACTATTTGTTCCAAATGTCCTATAGGTTGACTTTGTGAAGAAACAATTGAAAATGATCTTTGAAAGACTTAGCCTGGAGCAACAGAGAATAGAAAATGATCTTTCAGACTGGAGTATAAAGGTAAGTGTGATGTGGCTAGTAATTTATGTGTTTTTCAATTTGTCATTTATGTTAAATAAAATAATCATATACTTTTTTTCAGATTCTAGATCATTCTTTGGAAGAAAAGACTAACCTGCTTAGTGAACTGCCCATTGAATTAGAAAGTTTGGAATGCCCATACCCTGATTTGAAATCTTCAATCCACAGTGAGTTCTGTAAGTTTACACAGAAATATCAAAAGAAGCTTCAAGACTTTGATCTGCAGTTGGAAGACATATACAGGTGATAAGATAAAACTTATTGAGTTCTGTGTAGACTTTTGACATTAACTTTTTGTTTTTGTTTGGGGTCACTATACTTCCAACTTACTGAATAGTTACTATGTAATTGGAATACAATCAATAAATGTTTAGATTGACTATTTGCTGAATGGAGAGGGTTTTATTTTTTCAAAAAGTTTCTTGACATAATAGTTCTTAATTTTTTTTGTAAGGTTAAGACATGTTGAAAATATCTCTCTTATTGAGCTCTTCACAACACAGATAAGAAATAGTTTTCAAATACGAATTTTCAGTAACCAGAACTTTTCTTTTCAAGATATGAAGCTGCTCTGCAGTAATTGATACAGTGGAAAATGTACCCATGGAATTATGTTACTTGTAATTGACTGTAATTTTATCCTATGATAAACACAGAGTATGTTTTATAAATTAAAAAATTTTTTTCTATGTGTTAAATTTCATTTTTAGGAAATAGACTTCTGGTTTTCTCCCAAGAGTGATTAATCACTTCTTCATGGTGAATGTAATGTTCAGTGATTTAAAATTCAGTTTGGCAGTGGTCATCTTCTCTAGTGTCTTCTATGTTAAAATTCGCTTAGATGACAAATCCAGATACACCACTCTGAACTAGATCAATGGTCTACCTTATAGTGTATATAAAGCTTCTAGAGGACATTAGGTAGGGAAACAGCTTTGTGTGCTATGATATTGACCTCAATATTTTCCCCAAAAGAATGTATATTTAAAAAGAAAATTATTGAAGGGACACATTTATAGTAAATTAAAATAAAAGGTTTATAACTTTGGAATGGAAGAAGATGAATATGACACATATTTATATTTCTTATGAATTGCCTGTGAACTGCAGCTCCTCTGTATGAAACTACTACTGGTAAGAAATAAATTACAGGGGAAAAACCCTTAAATTATACCAAGTAGAGTTATTTGCTTTGGTGGCTTCCTGATCCAAACTCTTCAGTTATAGCTGCTGTTTGTTTTAGCACACTTGTCAGTGATTAGAGCCAATTCTAGGTGAAATTGGAGCCCTTTTTCTGACATTAGCTTCTCCCCATCACATACCTTTTGGTCTCCTGATAGCCTTTCCTTCCCCATCTCTCTCCTTTCCTTTCTTCTTTCCTATCTTGCAGTAAAGCTGAGAAATAATAATATACAATTTACATTTGATGATTGATTAATTACATGTTAACTGGAACTCAGTCATAGTGAAGTCCTAACTCAACCATGCACTACACTTAAGTCTCCAGTTGTTAAATGAACATTCTCTTCCCACTCCCCCATCCCAATCTTGTTAAAGAGATTTTAGAACTCATCAAGAAAGAGGAGGAGGATTTTTTTGTTTGGTAGTGGAGAGGGCATTATAATCAGACTGATTAACTGCAGCTGGGAAGAGGGTAGATCTGACCCTATCATTTAAAGCAAGTTGGCTGGCCCGGGACCTCCTTTCCCAGATGATACCTTGTCCCCTGAGAAAGCTGGCTGAGATCATGATGTTTCTAGGTTAGTAACTCCTCAAGAGGAAGGAGTTTGCCTTAGCAGTCTAAAATGGCTTCCTTCCAGTAACACTTATGCTTCACAGCCCATTTTCCTTCTTTCTTTTTAATCTAATCTCAATTTCGGCTCTTTCATAATGCAACCCTGTGTGACTCAGAAACAGTTGGCATTCACAGCTACATTACAATTACTGAAGATTAAGTGGAGGATTAGATGAATATATTTCACAAGCTAACAATTCTGCAGAAGGAAGAAATATTGAGGATAAAATAGCTTAGGAAGGCTTGATGGAGCAAGTAAAATTCACTATGGACTTTGAAGAAGGGGTATGCTTAGCATAGGCAGAAGGGGGTAGGGAGGCATTCTTAGAAGGGAGATTAAATGACTAGACTGTAAACCCCTTGAGGACAAAGTAATTTAGTAGTTATATTTGTATCCTTAACATCTTCTAAATAAATGATTGTTCAATTGAGTTGAATTTGAAAGGAAAAACAATGAAGGAAAGGCATGTTATGGGAACAGTAGGAATCTACTTTGGAGGAATATAAAGTTCATAAATTCTAGTTTAATAGTCTGTTTGCCACCTATAATTATCCATAATACATTTTATTCAGTTGATGGTGTGTTTTACTTGATGAATATTTATTGAATAAAACTTAAAATACTGTAGTCATTGCAAGCTCCCTGGTAGGGGATTCAACAGACAGATTAGTTTAGTCTGTTTTGCCTCTGAGAAGGCTTGGAATATTTGGGGGAAGAAATATATATACCTCTACCCTGATCAAATAAAAATAACATGCAAATGTCAACTAAAGAAAATATTTTATAAATATGCTGGCAGGAAATAATGAAGCATCAATAAAAACTGAATGAGGTTTCAGGAGTTGTGTCTTTGAGAAGAAAGAGTAAAAGAGCTATTTCTGAATAAATACAGAGGTGGTAGCTATCAGTAGTCTGTGGCTTTTGAGCAGTAAGGCATAAAAGTATACTGTTCTACCTAGGACAATGAATTATAGGTTCAATCATAGTATTATTTGTACTTCCAGTTTACCAGTATCTTCACTACTTTGATATGGCCTTCTCCCCTCTTTGTTCTAGTTATTGGGTTCACATAGATTGTGTTCATATATGTGGGAGTGTGTGCATAGTTTAGACAGTTGTGCACTGCTATGCCATATGAAAATTGACATATCCAGGGGGCATTGTTTAATTATAAAAGGTTTTCATTGGCTAAAGGCAGTGGACATCATGGTTAGTCCCAGTATTTATTCAATTCTTCCTATTTCATAGTAGTTCGCTGGTTTGGTTTGAAATGACTCCATCTCTAAATCCAAAGCTAGGCAGTGATAGGGAGTATGTACCAGTCAGTGCAACCTCATTTCCCCAGGTCACAGTGATTACCTCAGGGAGGTCTAATCCTCAGGAAAGGATTAGATGAATATACATCACATGCTGATATGGTTTGGCTGTGTCCTCACCCAAATCTCACCTTGAATTGTAATAATCCCCATGTGTCAAGGGTGGAGTCAGGTGGAGATGATTGAATCACTGGGGCAGTTTCCCCCATACTGTTCTCATGGTAGTGAATAAGTCTCGAGATCTGATGGTTTTATAAATGGGAATTCCCCTGCACAAGCTCTCTTGCCTGCCACCATGTAAGATGTGACTTTCCTCCTCCTTTGCCTTCTGCCATGAGTGTGAGGCCTCCCCAACCATGTGAAACTGTGAGTCAATTAAACATCTTTCTTTTATAAATTACCCAGTCTTGGGTGTGTCTTTATTGGCAGCCTCAGAACAGACTAATACACATGCTAATATTTCTGCAGAGGAAAGAACCATTGAGGATAAAATAACTTAGGAGGGTTGATGGAGGAAGCAAACTTCACTATGAACTTTGAAGAATGGGTAGGGTTAGCATAGGCTACCCTGAGCAAAGCTCAGGTACTTGTGAGAAGCAGTATCTTTTCTTCTGCATGGATGTTACCAAGAAAGCATATGGCTGAGGTTGCTGCTGGCATCATCTGGTGACCGAAGGAAGACAGCTCTTAAAGACAGGGCAGAGCCCCGGGAGTCCTGGAAAAACTGAGCTGGTGCCTTATTTGAATGCCATGGGAAGTCCACCTCACTGCTTTAGTTTTAAGGGCCATTGGTCCAGTTATTGTCTTAAACCAGTGTGACTTGGGTTTTTAATTGTTTGCAACTAAAAACATCCCTAATTCAATACAGTAATTGATTTGGCTTCAAAATATCCATGACTGATGGAATTAATCTGAAAAATTCTTAAATATATTCCAATTTATTAGGAAGATTAGGCTTGTAAAATCAGCCAAACTTTAAAAATCAAGATTAACTAGTGGTGGAGGGATGGGACTTGCACAGCCAATTATAAATATATATTTTAAAATAAAAATGAATTAGAAAGTTCTGTGTGACTATGGAGTATGTAGCAGATCAGTGGAACAAAATAGAAATAAAAAGAAAACAGAAAAATATAATGATTTAATTTATTATAAAGGCTAATTTCAAAACTGGGGTAATATTAGATTATTAAAGAGATAGCATTACATAATAGGCAATTGGAAGATAAGGTTAGATCTCTTCATTCTATTTGACTCAAGAAACTCTAGATGCATTAAGATATGAAGAAAGAAAATCATAAAAGAACAAGATAAAAATAAAAATTAATAACCTTGAAGTGGAGAAGGCCATTCAAAGCCTATTATTTTCAGTGAAACTCATAAAGAAATCGTTTAAATAAATGCAATGGCATAAATATTTTTAAAAATCTAGCATGATCGTTTCTCAGAGAAGTTTTAACTCTAGAAAACAGAGACTTCTGGTTTCCAGTCTAGCATGTAGAAACATAGTTGCCACTCGTTTATTACAACAAATAAAAAGCTGAACAAACTGAAAAATCAACAGATCATCTTCGATCTTTCAGATAAGTGAGACCACAGTACAAAATGCTTCCCCCAAAATTGGAGAGACAGAAACATACAAAGAATTACAACCTACTGGAGCAGAAACACATGAGCAGAAACCTCTGCAGGAACCAGTAATGAGCTAAGAAACCCTGAATCATAATTGATAAACTGCTAGAGGCTCACTGTGGACAACTCTGAGAGTTGAAAACTCCAAGAGGACCCAATCCTAGGAGGCGCTCCACACTTTTATGAGTTTTACACCAGGAGCTATATCAGGTCCTCACTGATACATAAATATCCGAGAAAAATTCCCTTTTGCTTCTGGTAGCAGGAGGATAAAAGGAACCAACTTGATCTATGCATTCAATGCAATCCCGGTCAAAATCCCAGCAAATTAGTTTCTGGATATTGACTAGCTAGCTGATTCTAAACTTTATGTGGAAAGATGAAAGACCCAGATAGCCAGATCAATATTGAAAGAGAAAAGCAAAGTTGGAGGACTGATACTCTCCAACTTCAAGACTTACCGTAATCAAGATTGTGTGGTATGGCCAGAAAATAGCCAAGCAGATCCACAGAACGAAGAACCTAGAAATAGGTAAAGGGATCAATGCAACAAGAATGTCTAACTATCCTAAATATATATGCACCCAATACAGGAGCACCCAGATCCTAAAGTACGTTCTTAGAGACCTACAAAGAGACTTAGATTCCCACACAATAATACTGGGAGACTTTATACCCCACTGTCAATATTAGACAGATCAACGAGACAAAAAATTAACAAGGGTATTCAGGACTTCAACTCAGCGCAGCACCAAATGGACCTAATAGACATCTACAGAACTCTCCACCCCAAATCAACAGAATATGCATTCTTCTCAGCATCTCTTCACACTTATTCTAAAATCGACCACCTAATTGGAAGTAAAACACGCCTCAGCAAATGCAAAAGAACGAAAATCATAACAAACAGTCTCTCAGACCACAGTGCAATCAAATTAGAACTCAGGATTAAGAAACTCACTCAAAACTGCTCAACTACATGGAAACTGAACAACATGCTCCTGAATGACTACTGGGTACATAACAAAATGAAGGCAGAGATAAAGATGTTCTTTGAAACCAATGAGAACAAAGACACAGTGTACCAGAATCTCTGGGACACATTTAAAGCAGTGTGTAGAGGGAAATTTATAGCACTAAATACCCACAAGAGAAAGCAGGAAAGATCTAAAATTGACACTCTAACATCACAATTAAAAGAACTAGAGAAGCAAGAGCAAACACATTCAAAAGCTAGCAGAAGGCAAGAAATAACTAAGATCAGAGCAGAACTGAAGGAGATAGAGACAAGAAAAACCCTTCAAAAAATAAATGAATCCAGGAGCTGGTTTTTTGAAAAGATTAACAAAATAGATAGACAGCTAGCCAGACTTAATAAAGAAGAAAACAGAGAAGAATAAAAAATGATATAAGGGATATCACCACTGATCCCACAGAAATACAAACTACCATCGGCGAATACTACAAACAACTTTACTACAAACACCTCTACGCAAATAAACTAGAAAATCTAGAAGAAATGGATAAATTCCTGAACACATACACCCTCCCAAACCAGGAAGAAGTTGAATCCCTGAATAGACCAATAACAAGTTCTGAAATTGAGGCAGTAGTTGATAGCCTACAACCAAAAACAGCCCAGGACTAGGCAGATTTACAGCCAAATTCCAAATTATACCAGAGGTACAAACAGGAGCTGGTACCATTCCTTCTGAAACTATTCAAAACAATAGAAAAAGAGAGAATCCTCCCTAACTCATTTTATGAAGCCAGCACCATCCCGATACCAAAACCTGGAAGAGACTCAACAACAAAAGGAAATCTCAGGCCAGTATCCCTGATGAACATCAATGCGAAAATCCTCAATAAAATGCTGGCAAACCGAATCCAGCAGCACATCAAAAAGCTTATCCACCACGATCAAGTTGACTTCATATCTGAGATGCAAGGCTGGTTCAACACATGCAAATCAGTAAACATAATCCATCATGTAAGTAGAACCAATGACAAAAACCACATGAGTGTCTCAATAGATGCAGAAATGGCCTTTGATAAAATTCAACACCCCTTCATGCTAAAAGCTCTGTATAAACTAGGTATTGATGGAACGTATCTCAAAATAATTAGAGCTATTTATGACAAACCCATAGCCAATATCATACTGAATGGGCAAAAACTGGAAGCATTCCCTTTGAAAACTGGCACAAGACAAGGGTGCCCTCGCTAACCACTCCTATTCAACATAGTATTGGAAGTTTGGGCCAAGGCAATCAGGCAAGAGAAGGCAGTAAAGGGTATTCAAATAGGAAGAGAGGAAGTCAAATTGTCTCTGTTTGCAGATGACATGATTGTATAGTTAGAAAACCCCATCGTCTCAGCCCAAAATCTCCTTAAGCTGATAAGCAACTTCAGCAAAGTCTCAGGATACAAAATCAATGTGCAAAACTCACAAGCATTCGTATACACCAATAACAGACAGAGAGTCAAATCATGAGTGAAAGTCCGTTCACAATTGCTACAAAGAAAATAAAATACCTAGCAATACATCTTACAAGGGATTTGAAGGACCTCTTCAAGGAGAACTACAAAGCACTGCTCAAGGAAATAAGAAAGGACACAAACAAATGGAAAAACATTCCATGCTCATGGATAGGAAGAATGAAAATTGTGAAAATGGTCATACTGCCCAAAGTAATTTATAGATTCAATGCTATTCCCATCAAGCTATCATTTACTTTCTTCACAGCACTGGAAAAAATTACTTTAAACTTTATATGAAACCAAAAAAGAGCCCGTATAGCCAAGACAATCCCAAGCAAAAAGAACAAAGCTGGAGGCATCACGCTACCTGACTTCAAACTATATTACAAGGCTACAGTAACCAAAGCAGCATGGTACTGGTACCAAAACAGAGATATAGACCAATGGAACAGAACAGATGCTTCAGAAATAACATCACACATCTACAAACATCTGATCTTTGACAAACCTGACAAAAACAAGCAATGGGGAAAGGATTCCCTATTTGATAAATGGTGTTGGGAAAACTGGCTAGCCATATGCGGAAAACTGAAACTGGACCCCTTCCTTATACCTTATACAAAAATTAACTCAAGATGGATTAAAGACTTAAACATAAAACCAAAAACCATAACAACCCTAGAAGAATACCTAGGCAGTATCATTCAGAACATAGGCATGGGCAAAGACTTCATGACTAAAACACGAAAAGCAATGGCAACAAAAGCCAAAATTGATAAATGGGATCTAATTAAAGAGCTTCTGCACAGCAAAAGAAATTATCATCAGCATGAACAGGCAACCTACAGAATAGGAGAAAATTTTTGCAATCTACCCTTCTGACAAAGGGCTAATATCCAGAATCTGCAAAGAACTTAAACAAATTTACCAGAAAAAAAACAACTTCATCAAAAAGTGGGCAAAGGATATGATCAGACACTTCTCAAAAGAAGACATTTATGTGGCCAATAAACATATGAAAAAATGCTCATCATCACTGGTCATGAGAGAAATGCAACTCAAAACCGCAATGAGATACCATCTCACGCCAGTTAGAATGGCAATCATTAAAAAGTCAGGAAACAACAGATGTTGGAGAAGATGTGGAGAAATAGGAATGTGTTTACACTTTTGGTGGGAGTGTAAGTTAGTTCAACCATTGTGGAAGACACTGTGGCAATTCCCCAAGGATTTAGAACTAGAAATACCATTTGACCCAGCAATCTCATTACTGGGTATATACCCAAAGGATTATAAATCATTCTACTATAAAGACACATGCACACATATGTTTATTGTGACACTATTCACAATAGCAAAGACTTGGGACCAACCCAAATGTCCATCAGTGATGGACTGGATAAAGAAAATGTGGCACATATACACCATGGAATACTATGCAGCCATAAAAAAGGATGAGTTCACGTCCTTTTCAGGGACATGGATGAAGCTGGAAACAATCATTCTCAGCAAACTAACACAAGAACCGCAAACCAAACACCACATGTTCTCACTCATAAGTAGGAGTTGAACAATAAGAACATATGGACACAGCAAGGGAGAACACCACACATCGGGACCTGTCGGGGGGTGTGAGGCTAGGGGAGGGATAGCATTAGGAGAAATACCTAATGTAGGTGACATGTTGATGGGTTCAGCAAACCACCATGGCACGTGTATACGTATGTAACAAACCTGCACATTCTGCACATGTACCCCAGAAATTAAAGTATATTTTTAAAAATAAAAACTAAAAAAATTTTTAAAAAGAACCTAGAAATAGATCCACATATATGCGATGTTTGATAAAGGACCAGAGGCAATGCAATGAAGCAAAGATAGTCTTTTCAACGAATGTTTCTGGAACAACTAGACACACATATTCAAAAAGAAGAATCTAGACACCTTTCACAAAAATTAACTCAAAATGATAGGCCTAAAAGTCAGCCACAAAACTGTAAAACTCTTAGAAGGTAACATGGGAGAAAACCTAGATGATCTTGGGTATGACAATGACTTTTGAGACCAAAAGCATGATCCGTGAATGAAATAATTGATAAGCTGAACTTCATTAAAATGACAAACTTATGCTCTGCAAAAGACAATGTCAAGAGAAGGAGAAGACAAGCTGCAGAATGAGAGAAAATATTTGCAAAGACACATCTGATAAAAGACTGTTATCCAAAATATACAAATTACTTTTAATACTCAACAATAAGGAAACAACCTGATTAAAATATGGGCAAAATCCTGAAGACACCTCAGCAAAAAAGGTATACAGATGGCAAATAAGCACATGAAAAGATGCTCCACATTATGTGCCACTAGAGAATGCAAACTAAGACAAGATACACACACTTATTAGAATGGCCAAAATCCAGAACACTGACAACACCAAATGCTGGCAAATAAGTATGTAGAGCAACAGGACCTTTTATTCATTGCTGGTGGGAATTCAGAATGGTACGGCCACTTTGGAAGGCAGTTTGGCAGTTTCTTACAAAACTAAATATACTTTCATCATACAATCCTGCAGTCATGCTCCTTGGTATTTACCCAAATGAATAAAAAATATATGTCAACACAAAAGCTGCAAATGGATGTTTATAGTAGCTTTATTCATAACTGCTAAAACTTGGAAGTTACCAAGATGTTCTTCAGTAGGTGAATGAATAAATAAACTGTGGTACATACAGACAATGAAATTTTATTCAATGCTAAAAGTAAAGAACTATCAAGCCATGAAAAGACATGCAGGAAATTTAAATGCATATAACTAAGTGAAAGAAGTGAATCTGAAAAAGCTTCATAGTGTATTATTCCAACAGTATGGCATTCTGGAAAAGGCAATATTATGGAATCAGTAAAAAAATTAGTGTTGCCAGGGATCAGAAGGGAGGGATAAATGAGTAGGCAGAGCACAGTGTAGTAGGACAATAAAGCTATTCTGTGCAATACTACAATGGTGGATAAATGTCATTACGTGTTTGTCAGAACTCATAGGATGTGCAACATGAAGAGTGAATCCTAATATAAACTATGGACTTTGGGTAATAATTATGTGTCATTATAGGTTCATTGATGACAACAAAATGTACTCTCTGGCGAGGAATACTGATAGTGGAAGAGATTTTATTTTGCATGGGAGATGAGGATAAATGGGAACTCTTCTGCTTAATTTGGCGTGACTCTAAAACTGCACTAAGAATATAAAGTTTATTAAACAGAGAGAACAAAATAAAAATTTCGTTGCTATTTAACTGTTGCAGAGAGTAGATAAAGGAGGGAAACTTCTAAGTTATGTTCATGAAACAAATATAACATTGATAGACAATCTTGTAAAATATTGCACACATACAAAAACTGTGGCCCAATCTCACTTAATATCTATTAATACAAAAATTATGAATAAAATACTCACTGTCATGATTCCAGCACCTTAAAATAGTTAATGTAAGGATATCTATTATGGCTTATCTTCATGAACACTGAAATGCTATTAAAAAGCTAACATTTATTCTTTAAAAATGTAAAAGGAATAGATGAATACTTTTTTCCTATAATAAAATATATAAACTTCCAAAAACTTAATGGGAATACAATAGAAGCATTTTTGTTAGTGACAAACAAGTCTGTAATCACCACCATTATTTAATGTTATTCTGGAAATACTAGGCAACACAATTAGACAAGAGAAAGATATTAGAATTATAAAACATAGATATAGGTAAAATTATCTTATTTGCAGATAGTGAGTTTTTACAAGAAAAACTCATGGCAATCAATGGAAAAAACCTACAGAAATAAGATAATTTAGTAAGATGTCTGGGTATAAATTAATATAAATAGAACCCAAACTTTCATATATATATATATAAACAATGGCCATCTGGAGGATCTCATGAAAGAAACAAACATAGTTTGCAACAGCAATTATAAATATAGAATATTTGGAAATTAATTTAACAAGAAATGTAAAAGATCTGTACTATAGGAAAAAACATTTCAAATGTTACTGAAGGACATAAAACTTGAACAAGTGATGTTTTAGTCTCAGAAGATTGAATAATTATAGATATATTTCCTGTCAATCTATAAATTTAATTATCTCAATAAAATTATTCACAGGATTAAAATATTAATCTGAATTTGAATTTATCTAGGAAAATTCTGAGGAAAAGAAGCAATAATGAGGGAAGACTATTGCTATCTTATATTAAGCATTTTATAAACAATAGCATGTTGCCATGAACAGATCGGTCAAGGGATGTGATTTGGGCTCAATCCAAAATCCTTGGATGAATTTGGATTCAAAATTGAGTTAAAGGGAAGAGAGGCAAGGAGTGAGGCATTCATGTTGCTCATGTGATCACATTCTGAAATTATAGCTTCCTGAGGTGGTAGGTGGGGCCTTTCCTAATCATGGCAGAGGCATTATTGTGTAAGTCATATAATATCTTGTCATAAACTCTTTTTTGCTTAAAGAGTTCGAATAGTTTTTATCGTCTGCAACTAAATCTAACAGATATGGCAACGGTGTGGGGAAAACAGGTATTTTATATTCTGCTAAAGTGAATCTAAACTGGTGAAACTTTTCTATAGACCAGATCAGCAGGACTTCCCAGATCACAGAGTATATGCCCTTTGTCCTGACAGCCTCCAAATCTCAATAATATATAATATAAATATAACTGAATATGTATACACTGATTTATTTTTACAGTTATTCATTGCAGTAGTGAAAGATTGAGCAAAAACCTTAATATCAATAGGGACTGGTTTTATAGATTATTGTACATCCATACAGTATATTATTCTGTGCATTAAAAATTGTGAAAACTTACATTAACTGACATGGAACAATATGTAAGAGTTAGGGTGAGGTATATAGTTAAGTAATCAAAGCAATGTAGAGTCTATATTGTGTAAAACAGGAAAAAAGCCAACATATATATTTTTGTATATTTGCTTTTACATGTCTGAGACAATACACAAAAATTGTTAACGTTCATCTTGAGGGAGGGGAACCATATGCCTGGGTGAGTAGGTGTAAGAAAGAATTTTCATTGTATCCTCTTTCATTAAACCTTTTGAATTTTGAACCATATGAATATTGTTTCTTTTCTAAAATTTTTTTAAAGGAAAAAGTTTGACAAGGGTAAAAATGAAGTAACAGGAAAATGTTGGCAATATATCAGGTACAAAAGATTAAAATCCCTAATACATAAGGACATTTCGCAAATTAATTGATTGATGAACAGCCAAAAGGAAAATGGAGCAAAGGAGATGAAGATATGGCTGACTTACCCTTCGTATTTTCAACCAATATTTATTGAGCGTCTATTGGCATAAAATATACAAAAATTCGTGTACTCATGAAACAGTAAGAAACACACTGAAAACCATAAACATAATACTTAAGTATATTATACACGGTAGTGTTAGAAAGTGATAAGTGCTATGAAAAAATACAAAGAGAGATAGAAGGTGTTGGGATTCTAGGGGGCAGACTGTAATTTTAAGTAGATGTTTAGGAGTAGGCCTGGTTGAGAAAGTGACATAAAAGTTAGGACGGGGTTGGGAAAACTAGTCCTGAAGATATTTAGGTAAAAGTATTCCAGCCGGTGTTTACTGAGGTGGGAGTATGCCTGGCAAGAGGCCAGTGTGGCAGGAACAGAGTGACAGATCCAGAGAGTAGTAGAAGGTGGGGTCGTAGAGGTATGGGTGGGGGGGTAGGACGTTTAGAGCCTTGTAGCCATTTTTAAAACTTCAGCTTTTACTCTGTGTGATATGAGAAGCTGTTGGAAGGTGTTGAGCAGAAGTGAGCAGAGTGACAAAATCAGACTTATGTTTTAGCAGAATCACTTTGGCAGTTACTGTGTTTAAGATAAACTGTGGGGCTGGGGGTAGAAGTGCAAGAAAATATTGGACACTTAGATAAAGTAATCCAGTTCAGCTCTTGGATATATTTTAAAGGCAGAGCCAACAGCATCTGTTGACAGATTCAATGAGCCATGTAAGAAAAAGAGAGCAACAAGAATAGTTCCAAATAGCTACGTTTTGGGGACTGAGCAACTAGAAGGATGGAGTTGCCATCATCTTAGATGGGGAACACTGTATGTGAAGCAAACTTTGGCTGTGGAGAAAATCCGGGGTTGAGATTTAGACACGATGAAGTTGAGATGCCATTAGGTATCTGTGTAGAGATTGTGTGGATGCAGTTGGCTATATGGGTTTGGAATTCAAGAAAGAGATCTTGACTGGAATTACATGGATATGAGTCATTAGCATGAGATTGGATGTGATCACTAAAGTAGTTAGTAAAGAGAGAAGGAGAAAAATCAAAGACTTATCCCTTAGGCCTGCCAACATTCCAATGTCAGGGACAAGAGGAAGAGCCAACAAAGGACACTGAGAATTTGTCTGTGAGATATGAAAACCAAGAGAGTGTAGTGTCCTGGAAGGCAAGTGAAGAGGAAGTGGTCCATCCATTGAATACATGCTGCTCATAAGTAAAATACACTGATAATTGACTGTTGGCTTTAATAGAGGTTGTTGGTGGCTTTAGATGGAGGTTCAATTTTCATTGAAGAAGTGGAAGCAAATGCCTGATTTAGTAGATTTGCATGGGTAGGAAAGGAATTGAAGATGTGTACAGATAACTATTTTGAGAAGTTTTTCTGCAAAGGAGAGTAGGCAAGTAGGACCAAGCTTTTATGTAGTTATTTGCTTTTTTTTCTTTTCAAATGGGAGAAGTAGCAGTGTGTTTGATGCTAGCAAGAGTAATCTAGTAAAGGATAAACTCTGAAGATGCAGGTGAGAGTAATTGCTGAATGATGTCTTGGAGTTGTAAGGAGAGTTGGGATTTAGTACACAAGTGGAGGAATAAGCACAGATGGTTCATCTGCTACTCTAACAGGTGAGGTTGCAGAGTATATGTTGCAGATGCTGGGAGGGGAATGAATAGATGTTCATGGTGGCAGTCTGTGGGACTCTGGTTGGTAATTCTAAATGCAAATGACTAAGAAACTTATAAAAGCCTCTCTACTCATCAAAGCAATGAAAATTTTAAAAATACTCATTTTTTTCCTATAAAATGGTAAAACATTGTGTCCAGAGTTTAAAATGGTATGGAAGAAATGAGCATTTTTATATATAATTGGTGTTGGAAGTCTGACACCATGTCATCAAAAATCTTTTTAAAGGTGAATACTCTTTGTTTCTTTAGATATGATCTTTAAGGAAATAATCAGAGACATAAAGTGGATATTGGCTTCAAGGGTGTTCAACATTAAATTTTCTTTCCTTGGTGATGGCAAAATCTTCAAAACTACCTAAAGAGCCAGCAACTAGGGAATGAACTTCATCAAGTATGATATATCCACACAATGGAATACTACACTGACATTAATGATTATATAAAGGATATTTCTAATGACACAAATGATTTGAATATGTTGCTATGTAATTAAAAAGTAGGCCACAAAATAGTTTATAGAACAATGGACTTTCTTTTTTTCTTTCCTTCTGAAAGCGTTACATCTATATATAGCCACAGAAAAAAGACTGGAAGGTTATTCACCCAAATAAACAATAAAAAATAGTTATCCTGGGCCAGGTGCGGTAGCTCATGCCTGTAATCCCAGCACTTTGGGGGGCCGAGGTGGGTGGATCATTTGAGGTCAAGCATTCAAGACCAACCTGGCCTACATGGTGAAACCCCATCTCTACTAAAAATACAAAAATTAGCCAGACAGTAGTGGTACATGCCTGTAATTCCTGCTACTTGGGAACCTGAGGCAGGAGAATTGCTTGAGCCTGGGAGGCAAGCTGAGATCACAGCACTGCACTCCAGTCTGGGCAATAGAGTGAGACCCTATCTCAAAAAAAAAAAAGAAAAAAAATCTATCCCCAGGTGGTGAAATTATACATAATTTTGGCATATTTTTACTTTCTATTTTTTAAAGCAAAATACATGTTTTTAAAAATCAAAGTTAAAGAGTAAAGAGGAGACCATTGATATTTAATGGGTACCTATTACATGATCTGACAAATACAAATGATTTTAACCCTCAGTTTACCCCATCTTTTTTTTTTTTTTTTTTTTTTTTTTTTTTTATTATACTTTAAGTTCTAGGGTACATGTGCATAACGTGCAGGTTTGTTACATATGTATACTTATGCCATGTTGGTGTGCTGCACCCATCAACTCGTCAGCACCCATCAATTCATCATTTATATCATGTATAACTCCCCAATGCAATCCCTCCCTCCTCCCCCCTCCCCCCTCCCCATGATAGACCCCAGTGTGTGATGTTCCCCTTCCCGAGTCCAAGTGATCTCATTGTTCAGTTCCCACCTATGAGTGAGAACATGCGGTGTTTGGTTTTCTCTTCTTGTGATAGTTTGCTAAGAATGATGGTTTCCAGCTGCATCCATGTCCCTACAAAGGACGCAAACTCATCCTTTTTTATGGCTGCATAGTATTCCATGGTGTATATGTGCCACATTTTCTTAATCCAGTCTGTCACAGATGGACATTTGGGTTGATTCCAAGTCTTTGCTATTGTGAATAGTGCCGCAATAAACATACGTGTACATGTGTCTTTGTAGTAGACTAATTTATAATCCTTTGGGTATATACCCAGTAGTGGGATGGCTGGGTCATATGGTACATCTAGTTCTAGATCCTTGAGGAATTGCCATACTGTTTTCCATAATGGTTGAACTAGTTTACAATCCCACCAACAGTGTAAAAGTGTTCCTATTTCTCCACATCCTCTCCAACACCTGTTGTTTCCTGACTTCTTAATGATTGCCATTCTAACTGGTGTGAGATGGTATCTCATTGTGGTTTTGATTTGCATTTCTCTGATGGCCAGTGATGATGAGCATTTTTTCATGTGTCTGTTGGCTGTATGAATATCTTCTTTTGAGAAATGTCTGTTCATATCCTTTCCCCACTTTTTGATGGGGTTGTTTGTTTTTTTCTCGTATATTTGTTTGAGTTCTTTGTAGATTCTGGATATTAGCCCTTTGTCAGATGAGTAGGTTGCAAAAATTTTCTCCCATTCTGTAGGTTGCCTGTTCACTCTGATGGTAGTTTCTTTTGCTGTGCAAAAGCTCTTTAGTTTAATTAGATCTACAGCCATCTGATCTTTGACAAACCTGAGAGAAAACAAGAAATGGGGAAATGATTCCCTATTTAATAAATGGTGCTGGGAAAATTGGCTAGCCATAAGTAGAAAGCTGAAACTGGATCCTTTCCTTACCCCTTATACGAAGATTAATTCAAGATGGATTAGAGACTTAAATGTTAGACCTAATACCATAAAAACCCTAGAAGAAAATCTAGGTAGTACCATTCAGGACATAGGCATGGGCAAGGACTTCATGTCTAAAACACCAAAAGCAACGGCAGCAAAAGTTTACCCCATCTTAAAAGCTCTGTTTTACAGATGAAGAAACTATAGCTCAAGAGAAGGTGAGCAATTTCCCCAAAGTCTCTGACATGGTAAATGGTTGAGCAAGATTAAGTCTCTTCTGCACATCTGAATAGAGAGTTTTCCCCCATTACCACACTGCTTCAAGAATGTACACATGCCAGGATGCTGGTAAATCAGGTTGAGTACCAGTATCAGCTGGTAAAACAGGTTGCCATTTCATAGAAATATGATAAAAAGCTGTACGTGTGAGCACATATGTAATTTTAAGTTTCAAGTTGCTGTATTAAAAATTTAAAAAGAGCAAGGTGAAATTTAGTTTAAAGTGTGTCTTATTTAATGCAATAGTTCCATAATATTATAATTTCAACATATAACCAATATTTTTAAATTAATGAGATATTTTACATTCTCTTTTTTTCATATGAAGTCTTTGAAATCTGGTCAGCGTTTTATACTTAGAACACATCTTAATTTGGACTGCCACATTTTTAAGCCACATGTGATTAGGGGCTAACGTCTTGGACAGCATAGCTTTAAAGGATGATCTCTTTTACTAAAACACATTTTAAAAACAATTTGACTACAATTGAACCTCTTCCTTTATTCAGTGTTTTTGTGAAGCTATTTAGATTCTATTTGGGCTATATTTCATCAGTAACATGAAGACAAGTTTAATTGCTTGTTTGAGACTCAGATGAGATTGTGGCTTTAATTTCCTAACATTTGGATAAATTAATCGTATAGATGAGACATAATTGTCTGATGCCGCATTTGGCTATGTCAGATACGAAGTCAATATGTGGAAAAAGCTATAGAGTGATGGCAAGTAATTTCTACTTTATTGTTTGATAGGTATATTAAATTTTATGATGTTAGTTTATAATTAATATTCTATTATTATTCGAGATCTGAATCTGAATGCTATTTAAAATCCACAATGATTTAACAATTTTCTCCTCTGTATGTACATTGCTGATGCCCATAGTTTTATATTTTCTCAACTAAATTATTTGAATTTACCCTAATTGTTAGTAGCTTTACTTTACTCGTTAGTAATTTTTAAGATAACTGTTTAGTGCTCTATGAGCTTTTCCTTTCACGCATATTTCTCTTAATACAGAAATAATTATATTTGTTAAAGAAAATTTGTAAAATACAGTTAGAAAACTAGAGAAGAAACTAAAAATTAATCTAAATTTCCAACACTCAGATATATCTTTCAGTAACATTGTATATATTTCAGATCTATGAATGTTGTTTACAAAAATGAAAAAAATCTATACACGTATCTACTGATTTTTCCTGTTTTGAATCACATCCAGTGTTATTCCTTTTTCCAATAAATGGTTACTGAACTTCTTCTATGATTTAGGTCATGTATTAAATATTATTTTACAATATATTTTAAAATTAGATGGATAGTATTACAATATATGGCTGTATCACATAAATTTGACCAATTTCCTGTTTTTGGACAATTATTTTTACCACATTTTGATAATTGTTTTAAAAACTTGGAATAGACAATTGTGTCACTATATATTGATTAATTCTGTAATTATTCGTTTAAGATGAACTCCTAGAAATAGAACTGCTGAGTCAAAGGGCATGAAAAATTCTAAGACTTTTGGTAGCATTGGTAAATTGCCTTCCAGACAAGTAAAAACAATTTATGTTTTCATTACTAGACTTTATATTATTTGGTTCATCTGTACTTGGAGATCAGGGCATTGGAGATTGCTGTCATGTGTGAATATCATCAGTGTCATGTTCATGTTCTTTCTCTTTCAATATTTATTTGTGTAGCATAGCTCTTTCACTGTCCTTATGTGAAAGTTTTGCCAAAGAGAAATCTATGCATAATTTTCATAATAAAGTTGACTCTTCTCTTGTTTCAAAATAAACCATATTTCAAAATAAACTCTATTGCTAATAAAGATGAGATGGATAAAAGTCAGCATCAGAAGGCAACATTCAAGAAATACCATGTGGCTTCACATAATTTTCTTTAAAAATATGTGAAATAAACAAATGCTTACATATATGACCATTGCTTGATGAATACAAGAGAGAAGAAAGAGAGGGAAAGGGGTATAATAGGTAACTGACATTTGCCTACTTGATAAGGTGACAACAAGTTAAAACATTGGAGCCCTAATTCCCATGTGACATTTTTCTCTGAGAATGAAATCTCAGAGCTGTTAGAAAGTTTCAGTGCCTGGGCATGTCCAGTCTCAGGTTCTACACTTCCAGTCTAGGCTGGTTGTGTGCCAAGGGTGATTAATAAGGAGAGAAGTTCCCAGAAACAGCGGCATAATTACCTGATCTTCCAGTGTTCACGTAGTCTCATTGGTTAGATGACCCCTCACCCAGCATCCTGGGTCACTGTAGCTCCCATTTTCTCTTGTCCAACTTGATGTTGGGGTTTATATTTTCGGAAGGAGTGGGTAATAGTGTGGACCATGATTTTATTTTTGTCAGATATATTTAGTAGCTTTCTCTTAAAATATATCATTCATAAAAACTACTTTATGGTTTTATACTCTTTCTTTAAATACCAAAAACCACATGTGGCGTTTATTCAACCTACTTTGAGTTTGTCGTGGGAATAAAACATTTGAAATTCTCTTGGCTATGATAGAATGCCTTTTTTCAAGGGAAAAAAGGGTTCAATTTCTGCAGGATACCCTCAAAAACTAGTCTTAGAGTTTACCTTTGCTTAGTTATATTTACTTGCATGTTGTGTATTTGCAAAAAGTATATCTAGGTATTTAAGAATAGCGGCTTAAATACCTAGTTTAAGTCTTTATTAGTAATATCACTGCAGCTTCACCTGCCTTTTTGATGTAATTGTTTTAGCTAGTGACTGCACAATGTAATAGTGCATGAGGCTACATTTTCAATACTTCAGGAAACTGAAAAATCTGGGTTTTATATGATGAAGGGGTGAAAATCATTTATAAGGGGTTTCTATTCTTCACTGGGTGTGAAATCAAATTAATTTGAATAAATATGATTGAAGAAAATGGAAACATAACAGTTTGACGGGTTTGTGTCTAGGACAATTGACATTTGTTATTAGATAATACAGAAAGAATGTATTGTAAAAATAATAAAATACGTGTAGCTATATGCAAAGCCAAGATTAAAATTTCTATGGACAAGATTGTCAAGTTTTAACATGAGAAGAATTTTAATACCTATTTTATATAACAAACCGATTGTTCTTAAACAACTTTTCCCTATTCTTTATACCTTGAAGTCCAATTGCAGTTAAGATACAATCTTTTAAAGTAACTATAAGAACAAACACTATGGAGAGCAAGTAAGGATAACCACACCATTCCCAGGTTTATGTTTATTTGCCATATTAGTGCCTATCAGAAAACATAAAGTTAAACATTGCTAATGTCTCAAAAATAAACTGAGAAGAACCATCACTCTTTAAATTCATTCTTATAATTTCTTAATGATTACTTATGGTTGGTTTGAGATGACATTATGACATTTTATGTGGCAATTAAAATTTCAGAAGACCTTATGATGGTTAATTAAAATTTTCCTCCTACTGTCCCAAAGAAGTAGGCCAATTTTATTACTCTTGCTTTTAGACTTAGAAAATTGAGTCATAATGTCCATATACGGTAATTTTATTTAATTCAACTTTACTGCAGTTTAAAATGTTCTTGTCCCCCAAAAAATGCAGAATAAAATGATAACATGGAGACAGATTTTGGTTCAATATAAGGATTTAAAACATAGAGCAAATAATGAATTTGCAGATGATCTTGTCTTCACTGATTGTATTCATTTGAGTTTGAGAGTTTTTTTCTGGTCTTAAAAATGGCCCTTGGTGTTGAACATCATTGGCCGGCAATCAGCTGCAGAGTATTCGTCACCTTAGATGCTGGTCTCTCCCTGCATTGGGTCTACATCTCTTTCATCTCCACATTGTTTCATAGTACTTTTCTTCCAAAGCAATATTAAGATGCTATGTTTAAAAAGTCATTTTTCTCTTTTTCAGTTTACTGTCAATTATCTTTATCTATAAGAGAATACCCAATCCAACTCAAAGTAACTTACATAATAAAGCAATTTCTTATGTAACAAGAAGTCTAGAGGTAGAGAAGTCCAAGAACAGTGAGGTCTGGTATTCTGCATTCTCTCGCCCAGACTTCTTGCAAGTTAGATGACTTCCTAACAGACAGTTCTGCATAACAACGTCCAGAGGCAGAGAGGGACCTTCCTTCTGTCTTTGTGACTCTGCGAGCTAGGAAAACTTTGCCCCTGAAGACTTCCCCTCACATTTCATTGGCCAGAATTGGATCTTTTGTCCATGTTCCTACCAAACACTTGTTAGAGAAACAGGAAGTTTGTGAATGGGTGTTTGTGAATAGCTGAAAATCAATCCAGATTCACTGCCAGGGCTGGAGATGGGGCTCACTTTTCCTGAAGCAGGGCCAAGTGTGGATGAAGGAGAGAGATCTTGAATAAAGTCAGCATTCTGGTAGGCAGGAGCAGGGGTGGGAGCAATGTCTGCTACAGTTTTCTTTTCCTTACACTTCTTATGATGAATGTAATTATTAAAAACCTAGCATATGGGGTGTTTGAGCAATTACGTCTTACTTTTAAAAGGCTATTTTAGGTGAGGTGTGGTGGCTCATGCCTGTAATTCCAGTACTTTGGGAGGCCAAGGTAGGAGGTTTGCTTGAGTTCAGAAGTTCAAGACCAGCCTAGGCAACAGAGCAAGACCCCATCTCTACTGAAAATAAAAAATTATCTGAGTGTGGTGGCACATGCTTGTAGTCCCAGCTCTGTGGGAGGCTAAGGCAGAAGGACTGCTTGAATCCAGGAGTTCAAGGCTGCAGTGAGCCAGGATCATGCCACTGCACACCAGCCTGGGTGACAGAGCGAGACCCTGTCTCCAACCAAAAAAAAAAAAAAAAAAAAAGTAAAAGGCTATTTTATCTCGGTTGTGTTATTTCAAAACTTCCACCAGAAAACTACTGGTGGATGGATGTTTCAGAGACAAAGAGTGGTTTAAGAGGCTTGCCATCATCCCCACCATTCTACTTCCAAAAAATATACATTCTAAGTATAAAAAAGTGAGCTTTCTATGTAAACTTCTCTAAAAAATAATCTAAGTAAAAACAATATACTTGCTATTTGGAAAATGCAATTTCCAAATAAATCACTTAGCCTCCTGTTCTGACCAGATTCCCAAAGTCATTACTTTTAGAATCCTGCTATCTTTTCATCATCCTTCAGAAGAATGAGGCTTTGGAATTTGGCACAAGTTTTGGCTTTACCCTATAGCATCACTTTTTTTTTCTTCATTTCAATGGATTTTGACCTTGCTCCTGAAAGTCCACTTTATTCTGGTTGTCACCTTCCAGCTAAGTAGCCAGACTGGTAGAGCCAGGGACTGTGGAGGTGGGTATAGATCTCTGAGGAATAGAAGATGCATACCCAGGGAAGATTTGAGGAGCAGATTCTGTTGGTCAGAAATGGGTCTGGGAGCAGGGAGCCTCCTGTAAACCAGACTGAAAATCAGACATAGATTTATATTTGGACAGTGGGCCTGGGCTGGGATCGTTGGTAGATGAAGAAACCAGGCTGATTAGATTGGGTGTTTGGATGGTTCTGTATTGGAAAGAAAAAACTGAAAGGTGAAGTCAGATTGTGTATTACAGAGGGTCAGATCTGATGCAGCCAGACAAGAGGATGGTCTGTCATCCACATTAATTGAATGGTGGCTCACTGCACCCCTACTTCTCCGAAGGAGCAGTAGGTGTCCCCTAACACTGTTATGCTTTTTAAGACATGAGTTTTTCTTCAGGTCAAGTTCACTATTGCATCAGCTAGCTTCAGGAGGCACTAATTACCATTTTGCCTGGAAAGCTCCTTTACTCTGAGAAAACATAAGACAGCTTTCAGCCAGTTTGTAACCACAATGTTTAGTTTCATAAACTTGTTTCTGTTGTTAAAGTACCTGTTACCTGTACGTGTCTTGTTTACCACCATTGCCTGCCCTCCATCCCTAAGTGTATTTGAATGTCACGCAACTAGAACCCAAGGAAAGTGATTTAAATGTGGCTATGAGGAACACTAGTAGATAAGTTAATTGTGAGTCACTTTAGGATTTTTGGGATAATTCAAACAGGCAGAATTAGGGAGACAATGGCCTGGGTCAGGGTGAATTTTTACAGCTCTGTTGTTGTTTTCTGAATTACCTGTTTTGTCTCACTTCCTGAGAAATCATAATGAAATGATATCTGTGATCAGATACCATATTGTAGGGCAGGAGATGGTGAATAACAATTGAGTGGTAAATACCTCACCTTTTTGTAGGCTGAAATTCCCTGAAGTGTTCAAAGTACTCAATAACCTTACAAATTGTAAAATCTTGGCAGGCTGTGATAAAGATGAATATTCTAAAGCACTTTAAATTAGAAAGTTTAGACGGACAAAAAGGAATAGAAATTGCAGAGAACTGCTAAAGATTTTTTGTCTAAAGATTTTTTTTTTTTTTTTTTTTGGTAAATTGCAAAAAGCTTAGGACAATTTGAAAGTTTTCTTTAAAATGTTCTTAATATTCTTTTAACATTATAGAGTCATTTTTCAAATTCAGAAAGTAGATAAGGGATCAGAATATTTTTCACTGTCTGTGCAATTTAGCTAGTTCTGTCATTAGAATCACCAGCAAAGCAGTTGAATTCAACAAGAACTTTGAAAGGTAAAACCTAACCTTAGTTTCAGCTACTTTATATAGATTTTTCTGTATAAAAAAGATGAAGGTTTGATTTAAAAAGATAAGTGTCCAGATTTACACTTGGAAATGCAAGTATATTGAATCTGATTTTATTTTAGAAGTTCAAAGTCCACATTCCTCAGAAGTGGCTACTTTGTTATTGTGATGAGGCTACTATGTTTACATATTCTTCTTAGATTTTTACCATCCAAAGGCTCGGTATATATGTAGGGTATGTATGTAGCTGAGGGAGAGTTCTCCTTTCCTCACATGCAGCATTCTAATGGAGATGCAGGGCTGTTTCATTATTCCTGCCTATGTGAATATTTGCTCCAATGTTTAAGGCTGCAACTCTGGAAACTGCTATAAATACATAACCTAAAAATAATAATATTGTGAGTATTTATGTATCATTTCCTTTAAGCATGTTTTTAAAAAATTTTTATTCTGCATGTACTAAAAAGTGACTTGCAATTTGAGTAATTTTAGTAACTGGGAAAAACTGTTGGGATGTGAGGCTTCTAAAATCAACAAGAAGGTCAAAATGGATATGGTGACAGTTCATGGCATGCTTGCTTTGAAATATCTGACTTTAATGTTTTATGATCATTTCATATGTTTAAGTGGTTTAATATTGTCACTAAAATGGCAGCTAATTAATACATTGAGGCAATGTATAAAAATGCACTGAGTGCCACAAATTCTCCTGCTGCTATATTTATTTATAGCAATGTACACTGCTCAATGTGTGCTTCTGTTTGGAAAGCAGTTTTGTAAATGTCTGCCATTTTCACTTTCTCCTTGAGCACAGCCACAATCTTCCACTGCCACTCAGTATGAGATATCATGAAAGAAAATAATTTAGGAGTACTTCTCCATTTACCAAAAGATTTAAACTATTTTTGAAAATTACGGGTAAGATTGCTTATAGATTATATTAGGGTAGGTTCTATTGAAACAAAGCTGAGACAAGGATTTCTAAACAAGAGATTTTTTGGGAGGTGCTCTCAAGGGGAGGGCTGTGAAGGAAGCCAAATAGAAGAAGGGAAATGTGTAAGCAAGAAGGTGTCAGTGGAGACTGGCCATGGTTTGCTCCCATGGGGAAACACCAGAGTGCAAAGGTATCATAGAGTTGATCCTCTCTGGAGTCAAGTAGGCTGGCTTTCTTTGTACCTCCAGGTAGGTCAGTCATTGGTTACGGATGGCCTTTGAAAGAGGGTGGGAGGGTAGCCTTCTCTAAAGAGGGTGGGAGAGGCAGCTCCCACTTGGTCCAGGGCAATTCTCCAGAGAAGGAAGAGGCATCTGTGAGTTATCTGCCAAGACTCACAGCATCTCGGTGATAAGAATTCCATCTAATAAAGGCAGTCTGGGTGTGGTACCAACAGCATCCATTATAGAGATGAATCACAATTTAGAGGAACAGAGAACTGGTTGGACCTAGCTTCTATTGCTTCCCCCTTCCCAGGGCACACACAACCATGCATCCACATTTATAATCAAATAAAAGGTGGAAATTCAAACTTTTTTCAAGTCCTTTTGATTTAAAAAAACATTTTACAAACATTAATGAAGATATGGACTTTAGTTCTGTTTTTTGTTTGTTGCTTGTGGTATGGTAATGCAGAAGTTATGTGGCTAACTCTGCTATTAAAATGCATTTATGTTAACCTGAATGAAGATGGGCTCCTTGAAAGAGGACCTGAGATATTGTCCATGAAAACCTGAGGATGTTTTAAATGCCAGGTTTACTCAGGCAAATCTTTCTTCTGGCTTAATACTCCTATTTGTAGTGCTTTATTTGCAGAAGCCTTTGTCTGTACATGCATAACTGATTCAGACAGGACTGAAACACTTGGTGTGTTCAATGAATTCGTTTCCAATTCTCTCTGCAATAAATTATTATGTCATACTGAAGAACTGTAGAGTATTCCTCTTCCTGGTAGAATCTCCAACCCTCTTTTTTTCCCCCTATTATGAAACAGATAGGACTTTTTTCTTTGAAAAAGAGTTTTTCTTTCTTGCTATTTATCAGAATAATAATCTTGTATGAGAACATTGGAATTCCCATCAGTATCACTGACTTAAGAGGTGTTTTATTCTGTTTTAAATTGTCAAATATTTTTCAGGGGCATGGAAGATATATAAGAAATTCTTTTCTTCTACAAAGACACATGCACACGTATGTTTATTGCAGCACTATTCACAATAGCAAAGACTTGGAATCAACCCAAATGTCCATCTGTGACAGACTGGATTAAGAAAATGTGGCACATATACACCATGGAATACTATGCAGCCATAAAAAAGGATGAGTTTGTGTCCTTTGTAGGGACATGGATGCAGCTGGAAACCATCATTCTTTTTTTTTTTTTTTTTTTTTTTAATTTTTTTTTTTAAATTATACTTTAAGTTCTAGGGTACATGTGCATAACGTGCAGGTTTGTTACATATGTATACTTGTGCCATGTTGGTGTGCTGCACCCATCAACTCGTCAGCACCCATCAGGTCATCATTTATATCATGTATAACTCCCCAATGCAATTCCTCCCCCCTCCCCCCTCCCCATGATAGGCCCCAATGTGTGATGTTCCCCTTCCCGAGTCCAAGTTTCCTCATTGTTCAGTTCCCACCTATGAGCGAGAACATGCGGTGTTTGGTTTTCTGTTCTTGTGATAGTTTGCTAAGAATGATGGTTTCCAGCTGCATCCATGTCCCTACAAAGGACACAAACTCATCCTTTTTTATGGCTGCATAGTATTCCATGGTGTATATGTGCCACATTTTCTTAATCCAGTCTGTCACAGATGGACATTTGGGTTGATTCCAAGTCTTTGCTATTGTGAATAGTGCCGCAATAAACATACGTGTGCATGTGTCTTTGTAGTAGAGTAATTTATAATCCTTTGGGTATATACCCAGTAGTGGGATGGCTGGGTCATATGGTACACCTAGTTCTAGATCCTTGAGAAATTGCCATACTGTTTTCCATAATGGTTGAACTAGTTTACAATCCCACCAACATTGTAAAAGTGTTCCTATTTCTCCACATCCTCTCCAACACCTGTTGTTTCCTGATTTTTTAATGATTGCCATTCTAACTGGTGTGAGATGGTATCTCATTGTGGTTTTGATTTGCATCTCTCTGATGGCCAGTGATGATGAGCATTTTTTCATGTGTCTGTTGGGTGCATAAATGTCTTATTTTGAGAAGTGTCTGTTCATATCCTTTGCCCACATTTTGATGGGGTTGTGTGATTTTTTTCTTGTATATTTGTTTAAGTTCTTTGTAGACTCTGGATATTAGCCCTTTGTCAGATGGGTACATTACAAAACTTTTCTCCCATTCTGTAGGTTGCCTGTTCACTCTGATGGTAGTTTCTTTTGCTGTGCAGAAGCTCTTTAGTTTAATTAGATCCCATCTGTCAATTTTGGCTTTTGCTGCCAGTTGCTTTTGGTGTTTTAGACATGAAGTCCTTGCCCATGCCTATGTCCTGAATGGTACTACCTAGATTTTCTTCTAGGGTTTTTATGGTATTAGGTCTAACATTTAAGTCTCTAATCCATCTTGAATTAATCTTCGTATAAGGGGTAAGGAAAGGATCCAGTTTCAGCTTTCTACTTATGGCTAGCCAATTTTCCCAGCACCATTTATTAAATAGAGAATCCTTTCCCCATTTCTTGTTTCTCTCAGGTTTGTCAAAGATCAGATGGCTGTAGATGTGCAGTATTATTTCTGAGGACTCTGTTCTGTTCCATTGGTCTATATCTCTGTTTTGGTACCAGTACCATGCTGTTTTGGTTACTGTAGCCTTGTAGTATAGTTTGAAGTCAGGTAGCGTGACGCCTCCAGCTTTGTCCTTTTGACTTAGGATTGTCTTGGCAATGCGGGCTCTTTTTTGGTTCCATATGAACTTTAAAGCAGCTTTTTCCAATTCTGTGAAGAAACTCATTGGTAGCTTGATGGGGATGGCATTGAATCTATAAATAACCTTGGGCAGTATGGCCATTTTCACGATATTGATTCTTCCTATCCATGAGCATGGTATGTTCTTCGATTTGTTTGTGTCCTCTTTGATTTCACTGAGCAGTGGTTTGTAGTTCTCCTTGAAGAGGTCCTGGACATCCCTTGTAAGTTGGATTCCTAGGTATTTTATTCTCTTTGAAGCAATTGTGAATGGAAGTTCATTCCTGATTTGGCTCTCTGCTTGTCTGTTACTGGTGTATAAGAATGCTTGTGATTTTTGCACATTAATTTTGTATCCTGAGACTTTGCTGAAGTTGCTTATCAGCTTAAGGAGATTTTGGGCTGAGACAATGGGGTTTTCTAAATATACAGTCATGTCATCTGCAAATAGGGACAATTTGACTTCTTCTTTTCCTAACTGAATACCCTTGATTTCTTTCTCTTGCCTGATTGCCCTAGCCAGAACTTCCAACACTATGTTGAATAGGAGTGGTGAGAGAGGGCATCCCTGTCTTGTGCCAGTTTTCAAAGGGAATTTTTCCAGTTTTTGCCCATTCAGTATGATATTAGCTGTGGGTTTGTCATAAATAGCTCTTATTATTTTGAGGTACGTTCCATCAATACCGAATTTATTGAGCGTTTTTAGCATGAAGGGCTGTTGAATTTTGTCAAAAGCCTTTTCTGCATCTATTGAGACAATCATGTGGTTCTTGTCTTTGGTTCTGTTTATATGCTGGATTACGTGTATTGATTTGCGAATGTTGAACCAGCCTTGCATCCCAGGGACGAAGCCCACTTGATCATGGTGGATAAGCTTTTTGATGTGCTGCTGAATCCGGTTTGCCAGTATTTTATTGGGAATTTTTGCATCGATGTTCATCAGGGATATTGGTCTAAAATTCTCTTTTTTTGTTGTGTCTCTGCCAGGCTTTGGGATCAGGATGATGTTGGCCTCATAAAATGAGTTAGGGAGGATTCCCTCTTTTTCTATTGATTGGAATAGTTTCAGAAGGAATGGTACCAGCTCCTCCTTGTACCTCTGGTAGAATTCAGCTGTGAATCCATCTGGTCCTGGACTTTTTTTGGTGGGTAGGCTATTAATTGTTGCCTCAATTTCAGAGCCTGCTATTGGTCTATTCAGGGATTCAACTTCTTCCTTGTTTAGTCTTGGAAGAGTGTAAGTGTCCAGGAAATTATCCATTTCTTCTAGATTTTCTAGTTGATTTGCGTAGAGGTGTTTATAGTATTCTCTGATGGTAGTTTGTATTTCTGTGGGGTCGGTGGTGATATCCCCTTTATCATTTTTTATTGCCTCTATTTGATTCCTCTCTCTTTTCTTCTTTATTAGTCTTGCTAGCGGTCTGTCAATTTTGTTGATCTTTTCAAAAAACCAACTCCTGGATTCATTGATTTTTTTGGAGGGTTTTTTGTGTCTCTATCTCCTTCAGTTCTGCTCTGATCTTCGTTATTTCTTGCCTTCTGCTAGCTTTTGAATATGTTTGCTCTTGCCTCTCTAGTTCTTTTAATTGTGATGTTAGAGTGTCAATTTTAGATCTTTCCTGCTTTCTCTTGTGGGCATTTAGTGCTATAAATTTCCCTCTACACACTGCTTTAAATGTGTCCCAGAGATTCTGGTATGTTGTATCTTTGTTCTCATTGGTTTCAAAGAACATCTTTATTTCTGCTTTCATTTCGTTATGTACCCAGTAGTCATTCAGGAGCAGGTTGTTCAGTTTCCATGTAGTTAAGCGGTTTTGATTGAGTTTCTTAGTCCTGAGTTCTAGTTTGATTGCACTGTGGTCTGGGAGACAGTTTGCTATAATTTCTGTTCTTTTACATTTGTTGAGGAGTGCTTTACTTCCTATTATGTGGTCAGTTTTGGAATAAGTGCGATGTGGTGCTGAGAAGAATGTATATTCTGTTGATTTGGGGTGGAGAGTTCTATAGATGTCTATTAGGTCCGCTTGGTGCAGAGATGAGTTCAATTCCTGGATATCCTTGTTAACTTTCTGTCTCGTTGATCTGTCTAATGTTGACAGTGGAGTGTTGAAGTCTCCCATTATTATTGTATGGGAGTCTAAGTCTCTTTGTAAGTCTCTAAGGACTTGCTTTATGAATCTGGGTGCTCCTGTATTGGGTGCATATATATTTAGGAGAGTTAGCTCTTCCTGTTTAATTGATCCCTTTACCATTATGTAATGGCCTTCTTTGTCTCTTTTGATCTTTGATGGTTTAAAGTCTGTTTTATCAGAGACTAGGATTGCACCCCCTGCTTTTTTTTGTTCTCCATTTGCTTGGTAGATCTTCCTCCATCCCTTTATTTTGAGCCTATGTATGTCTCTGCATGTGAGATGGGTCTCCTGAATACAGCAGACTGATGGGTCTTGACTCTTTATCCAGTTTGCCCGTCTGTGTCTTTTAATTGGAGCATTTAGTCCATTAACATTTAAGGTTAATATTGTTATGTGTGAACTTGATCCTGTCATTATGATATTAACTGGTTATTTTGCTCGTTAGTTGATGCAGTTTCTTCCTAGCCTCGATGGTCTTTACATTTTGGCATGTTTTTGCAATGGCTGGTACCGGTTGTTCCTTTCCATGTTTAGGGCTTCCTTCAGGGTCTCTTGTAAGGCGGGCCTGGTGGTGACAAAATCTCTAAGCATTTGCTTATCTGTAAAGGATTTTATTTCTCCTTCACTGATGAAACTTAGTTTGGCTGGATATGAAATTCTGGGTTGAAAATTCTTTTCTTTAAGAACGTTGAATATTGGCCCCCACTCTCTTCTGGCTTATAGAGTTTCTGCCGAGAGATCTGCTGTTAGTCTGATGGGCTTCCCTTTGTGGGTAACCCGACCTTTCTCTCTGGCTGCCCTTAAGATTTTTTCCTTCATTTCAACTTTGGTGAATCTGGCAATTATGTGTCTTGGAGTTGCTCTTCTGGAGGAGTATCTTTGTGGCGTTCTCTGTATTTCCTGAATTTGAATGTTGGCCTGCCCTACTAGGTTGGGGAAGTTCTCCTGGATGATATCCTGAAGAGTGTTTTCCAACTTGGTTCCATTTTCCCCCTCACTTTCAGGCACCCCAATCAGACGTAGATTTGGTCTTTTTACATAATCCCATACTTCTTGCAGGCTTTGTTCATTTCTTTTTCTTCTTTTTTCTTTCGGTTTCTCTTCTCGCTTCATTTCATTCATTTGATCCTCAATCGCTGATACTCTTTCTTCCAGTTGATCGAGTCGGTTACTGAAGCTTGTGCATTTGTCATGTATTTCTCGTGTCATGGTTTTCATCTCTGTCATTTCGTTTATGACCTTCTCTGCATTAATTAGTCTAGCTGTCAATCCTTCCACTCTTTTTTCAAGATTTTTAGTTTCTTTGCGCTGGGTACATAACTCCTCCTTTAGCTCTGAGAAGTTTGGTGGACTGAAGCCTTCTTCTCTCATCTCGTCAAAGTCATTCTCTGACCAGCTTTGATCCGTTGCTGGCGATGGGCTGCGCTCCTTTGCAGGGGGAGATGCGCTCTTATTTTTTGAATTTCCAGCTTTTCTGCCCTGCTTTTTCCCCATCTTTGTGTTTTTATCTGTCTCTGGTCTTTGATGATGGTGACGTACTGATGGAGTTTTGGTATAGGTGTCCTTCCTGTTTGATAGTTTTCCTTCTGACAGTCAGGACCCTCAGCTATAGGTCTGTTGGAGATTGCTTGAGGTTCACTCCAGACCCTGTTTGCCTGGTTATCAGCAGCAGAGGTTGCAGAAGATAGAATATTGCTGAACAGCGAGTGTACCTGTCTGATTCTTCCTTTGGAAGCTTCCTCTCAGGGGTGTACTCCACCCTGTGAGGTGTGGGGTGTCAGACTGCCCCTAGTGGGGGATGTCTCCCAGTTAGGCTACTCAGGGGTGAGGGACCCACTTGAGCAGACAGTCTGTCCGTTCTTAGATCTCAACCTCCGTGTTGGGAGATCCACTGCTCTCTTCAAAGCTGTCAGACAGAGTCGTTTGTGTCTGCACAGGCCTCTGCTGCTTCCCCTGTTGTGCCCTGTCCCCAGAGGTGGAGTCTACAGAAACAGGCAGGGGAAACCATCATTCTTAGCAAACTATCACAAGAAGAGAAAACCAAACACCACATGTTCTCACTCATAGGTGGGAACTGAACAATGAGATCACTTGGACTCGGGAAGGGGAACATCACACGCTGAGGCCTATCATGGGGAGCGGGGAGGGGGGAGGGATTGCATTGGGGAGTTATACATGATATAAATGATGAATTGATGGGTGCTGACGAGTTGATGGGTGCAGCACACCAACATGGCACAAGTATACATATGTAACAAACCTGCACGTTATGCACATGTACCCTAGAACTTAAAGTATATTAAAAAAAAAAAAAGAAAAAAAAAAGAAAATAACCCCACAAAGGAAAAAAAAAAATTATTTGAACTGCACAGTTAACTTTAAAGTATAAGACCACTGATATAGTAGAAATAAACAATGACAAGTCTCCTCTTGGATTAAGAAGTATTTGTTGCTAATAATATTCCCTCTGATTACATTTTTATGTGATTATTCTAATTCATTAAACAGGCATAATGATATGCAAAATAAACTCAGAATATAAAAATATATTAATTCAGTTTAGCATTCAAGCTGATATTGCAAACTTTTCACTCTGCACAGGACTGTGCTAATACTCTATAAAGAATGCAAACCAGGATGGTGCCTAGGAGTGTTCTGAAAGGAAAAAGGCTTTTTGGAGCATAGTAGATATGTTATTGGGAAGGTGACTTGAAGGGATCCTATTTGCAAATGATTTCTTCAGTAGTTTTAATGCCATTGGTTATCTTTTCACTACCAATATTTAGTATTGCCTCTATGAAGCACTAAAAGGTAAAGTAATAGATAATTTTAGACTTTATTTTGAAGTCAAACCTTAAATAAGTCTTCCTCAGTCTGTCTGTCTTTTCCTTTACCTAATTGCTCATTTAACTGTCTACATTTGTACTTTTCTCCAGTTTAGACATAGGAACCTTGTTGAATAAATAAAATTCCTTTTTAATCTCTATACATAATAATTTATTCCCCAGTGTTTATTTCATTCATTGGTCATGATTTCTAAAATATCGTTATAGGCAAGATAGAATAATTATTTTTGAAATACTATGTCTCATCAAACTTAATCGAATTATGGCTGATACTCATGGCAAGACCAAATAAAGAATTGAAGGAACCCATTGCATTAGAATTTAGAAACTTAGCGGCCGGCTTTGACCGCGCTAAAATGGCGACTCCCATGCATCGGCTCATAGCTCGGAGACAAGCATTCGACACAGAGTTGCAGCCTGTCAAGACGTTTTGGATCCTGATTCGGCCATCCCTCGTTATTAGTGAAGCAAATAAGCAACACGTAAGATGTCAGAAATGCTTGGAATTTGGACATTGGACTTACGAATGCACAGGAAAAAGAAAATACCTACACAGGCCCTCAAGGACAGCAGAACTAAAGAAAGCTTTAAAAGAAAAAGAAAACAGATTATTATTACAGCAAAGCATTGGAGAAGCCAATGTGGAAAGAAAGGCCAAGAAAAAAAGGTCTAAGAGTGTAACCAGTTCCAGTAGCAGTAGCAGTGACAGTTCTGCCAGTGATTCTTCATCAGAGAGTGAAGAAACATCTACCTCTTCCTCCTCAGAGGACAGTGACACTGATGAAAGCTCCTCTAGCTCCTCATCCTCAGCCTCCTCCACAACCTCTTCCTCCTCCTCTGATTCAGACTCAGATTCCAGTTCTTCCAGTAGCAGCAGCACCAGCACAGATAGCAGCTCTGACGATGAACCACCAAAGAAGAAGAAAAAGAAATAGAGTTGCTCCATGCATATTGGACCGATGGACTGAAAACATTAATGTGATTCTTGAAAGGGAATTTAGAATATGTTAAGGCCAAGTAGGTTAACTGGTAAACATTTCTAGAATTCAAAAGTTTCTCAATGTTTTACATTGTAAGAGCATAAAGAGTATTAATAATGGCTTATAGAGAGAGACTTTTTTATTTGAAGGGTGAATCTTGTTTTTCTTTTTTATCTTTAAAATATATCTCTAGAACTTAAAGCTGAAATCTGCAAATCTGTTTGTGTGATGAAACTATCTTTTCTCTCTGTGAAATAAATGCCATACTTTGTTATATATGTTGGTGGTATGTATCAGACATATTTTCAGGATGGTGCATCAGGACATCTGGCAGTGAATTCCTAATGCTTTTGGCTGTGTGTTATGTAAGATATAATATGTTGTTACTGTAAGCTTAGTTTTCCTACCGTTAATAAATGTGCTCTATTTTTACATTTATGTTCAGAAAGTTATCTGACTTTTTGTCCTAAGTGGTATGTTCAAGGAGCCTATTAATATATTTATAGTTTTTGAATGCTGTTAAGTTTCAGATTGCTGTGTTATATCATTCATTTTCTTCTGGTTCCTTAAGTTTTTCAAGTTATCCTTTTCTGAGGAAAATCATTCTAGAAGAACCTAAAAAGGGACAAAACATTTGAAACTACTTAGGAGTCTAATATTGGTGCCTTCTGACAAAAGTCAGTGTATCAGAAAAGAAAGCAGCCATGTAAGAGGCTAACTCAAGTAGAAGTACTAGAAATATCTTTGTGTATTAACATGCAATAAAAGGTACCATTCAAAGCAGGGGGAAAGGTAGGAAGAAGAGGTAATTTTTACTGAAAATTAGGGCAATGTTGGTCGCCTTTTATTAAAAGCTTTTTTTAAGCTTTCATAAAGATTGCCTTTGCTATTTTTGAAAACATGGTGTGACAGTTTGTATGGTAACTGGTCATATATATGACAGTCTACTGCATATATATGAATGACTAGGATTAATCTGGTGTGTTTACATAGGATATACATAGTTGAAATCTAGCATGAAAGGTCAAAAAGGAAATACTGCACAATATTTCTTAAAAGTAAAATGCTGTTATTGTGATGAGTCTTTGGTTTAACATCACAGTATTCTGTGATGTCTTTTTAACTTTTTGGAAAGAGGTATCATTTGTAGAAAAAATCTGATTTGGGTTAAATATAGGTTTTTAAAACTATAAATGTTGTCTTTTTTATATTTTTATGAAAAAGCAGTAGAAAATTACTTTTGAAGAAAACAGGCTATTTAAATATTAAAATATATGTATGTTGTGAGTTTAAGGAGCCTGTAATTGTCAGTTTTACAAAACCATCTGTGTTAGTGGTTGTAAATAAATTCTCAAAACATCATTTCAAAGGCTGCCTACAGAATATTATCACTTGACAGATAGAGTTAATAAATTACCAATCAGGTACATTTTATAACGTTTGTCTCTGTAAAGGTAATATTAGCAGTTAAAGAACACAGATGAGAAAAGAATGTGTTACATAGGTTGCATCACTTGCAGTTAAATAAAACTCACAATTTGTGCTCACAAAAAAAAAAAAAAAAGAATTTAGAAACTTTTCTGAAACAGACATTAAATTTGGCTAATGTATTTAAAGTACACAGAAACCTTGTTTTGCTTTGTCACTATCACTTGCTAATAGCTTGAACAGTTTGAGTCCCTCAAATTTTGTGATTCCTCAGTAATATGTTGTGACATTTTTGTTGCTTCCAGAAACTGCCAACTAAGTGAAGAAGACCACTGGATTTACCAGGCTATTTTGAATCAGTATCCTGGAGATCTCTTTGGAAGAAGGACTCTGTATCTGGACATGTTACAAAGATATTTTCCTCACAAATCTAGGCATGATTTGGTGAGTGCTGGGCCTACGTACATACTGGCAAGTTAAATTGTTTTAGTAGTCAATAATTGTTAAGCAATGTACATGTATTTTAAATGGTTCTTTAAAAATTATTTTTTCCTATACTCTAGAAAATAATAGGGTTACATAATGGTTTGAAAGCCTATGCAGGTCATTTTTTCGAGTTTGTCCTGTCCATAATGAGGTGGAGGGCCCCCTCGGGCAGAAGTCACTCTCTGTGCCTACTTGCTGTGGAGATCTTCACTGTGATCCCAGGGCTGCTCTGCTAGTATTTGACTGCTGGGTGTCTGGTCAGCCAGATGCTCACCTTCAGGGGCTTTGTCATCTCTAGGTCTTGCCTGAAAGTGAAATGCCTGCTCCACTATTCACAGAGCCTGCTTCACCTCAGTCTTTCTAGTCACAGGGAGGCCAGCACTTGCCCTGGGGTTGGTACTTACTTATCTCTTCCCCACCAGGACAACTCTGCTTGATCCTCCTAGATGGATCTGAGACATAAATACCCCAAATACAGAACTCAAAGATGTGACTGATATTTTCCTAAAAAGGAACTGGGAAATTACTGTTTTGTTGTTTCATTCTTTAGTCAACAAGAACACAAGGGCAAGAAAACAGAAGTTACCCTGTCACTAATTAATTTCACAATAACTCACCTTATAACATACACATAAACAAACACGCAGACTTTTAATTTTTAAGTGAGCCATGCTATAGCATCTTAAATACTCTGTGTTTTTGTAATTGTTTTAAATTAAGCAAGTAACAACAATACTCACATGTATATAGAAGTTAACCATGTATCAATCACATGGAAACTCCTTGAATACACCTAAGAGTGGATGAGAGAAGTACTGTTCCCATCCTTAGATGGAAAAACAGAAGCAAAGGTCACACAGCTACTGTGACCATTTTTTCCCATCTTCTTTCATCCTCTTCACCTCTCTCCCTTTATTCAGTAACAGATACCTGTTATATGATAAATAATTCACTCTGAATTTTTAAATAACTTTCACTTATTAAATTAGATCTTTCCTTTTGTTGCCTATTGATTCTATTTGCTTCTGTGACAAGTTGTCATTTATAACTTGTAGATTTTTATATTTTTCTATTATTATCATGATAAAGATTTTTACATTTACATTTTTATTTATTTATTTTTTGAGGTGGAGTCTCGCTCTGTCGCCAGGCTGGAGTGCAGTGGTGCAATCTTTGCTCACTGCAACCTCCCCCTCCTGGGTTCAAGTGATTCTCCTGCCTCAGCCTCCCAAGTAGCTGGGACTACAGGCACGGGCTACCAGGCCCAGCTAATTTTTGTATTTTCAGTAATGACAGGATTTTACCATGTTGACCAGGATGGTCTCAATCTTTTGACCTCGTGATCTGCTCTCCTTAGGCTCCCAATACATTTACTTCTTACATTAGATTTATTAGCATCCATTTCTGTGTGGTATATGCTTAATGTTTTACAGATGCTAAGTATATTTTTGGCTTTATAAAACAAAGCTGAAAAGTTTACAGAACAGATCTTAGTAGCTGATACTTAGTTTAAGTAAGACCAAGTACTTAGGTACGCTTTACTGCGTACCTAATTATACCTAAAGTATTATTTTAGGTGGGACATACAATGTCCTGTTTGCTAGCTGCTTTTCTCACAACTCCTGGAGGTTAAATAAGGTATTAAATTCAGAGTCATGGTCTAAACTGGCAACATAAAGAATTATTTAAATCAGTGACTCTCAACTTGGGAAGACACACCTTTTTCTGAGGAGCATTTCAGAACGACCCACAGAGGTTTTCCAGGCTACTCAGGTTGTCTCCATTCCTGTTCTTCCCTCAAGACTCTGCTAATTCCCATGGTTGAGATTCACTGCCAAAAGGAGCTACTGCTGCCAATGTGAAAATGCCATGTCCTTCATGAGCATAGCATGAGAAGGGCTCAGTGTCATTGCTATTATTACTTTAAGTTTAGGCATCCTAACATCTGAATGTTTCAGTAATTAAGGGTAAAATTGTGAGTTTTCAGGATTGTGGTAGCAATTTTTATGTTTATTAGCATTTTGTCTAACAAACACTTGATGTAATTGTTAAAATACCAAAACTGATGTAAAGATGGGATATTTTTTAAATTAAATATAGGGAAAATATTGCTTTCTGCTCATAGAATCATTACCATTTAGAAACGAAAGTGGTTTCAGAGGTTACCTGGTGTAACCCCATCCTATATGAGGAAACTAAGGACTTACAAACATTAAATGACTTGTCCTCAGTCACCAATTAGCCACGAGTTCAGAACTTTGGAGGTAGTATCTGGTTTCTGGTTGCTGTATTTACGATTAAATATTTGTCCCCAATTTTTCAAAATCATTGGTTATAATTCTTTTTCTTTTCATTTTTGTAACAATGACACAAAATATAAGCTCATTTTCATGATAAGTGTTCACCCTCTGTTATCTTTTCAGATTGAACATGAGAAATATTGTGACCAGTTTCGCTTTGCTATGGAGCAGCGAAAGATCCTGATATCAAATTGGAATAAAAATAAGAAAGACTTTACACAGAAGGCTGTGCTGACACTCATTGAGGCTTGTGCAACTCATGAAATGGAGAGCACATTGGCTAAGGACAAGAAAAAGCAACAGGAATTGTGTGCTGATCTGAAAGCCAAGGTAAGATGCTGCACAGGTGTTTCAGTATTTGTCTGGAATTTAAGAATCAATTTTTCCCTTTTGTTCAAACTCACCCTAAAGTTCAGTTTCTCTTTAAAAAAAAAAAAAAAAAAGCCTATCTTGAATAAAACTGTTAGTTTGAACTGTATAAAATTGCATTTTTTAAGTCAAAAACAGTCAATAATCAATAATTTCATATGGTTCAACCAAAAAGTTACTATAACAGGATGTTAATATTGAAGTTTTGATTGAGATATCCAATACCAACCATAGACATGCACATCAGACTGAGGTGTTAGACAAAAATGCAAGTGTAATGACAAGGTAACTGTCTAATGCTGATCCAAAGACTCTTGGACTTCTCATTCACATCAAAGATAGCAAAAAGTCCAAGTGAGGAGAAGAGAGGCTTCATGATGAAATACATTGGGGCAAGCTTGCTGGGCTATGTGTGAGTCCTCAGCGAAGTGTTGGGGAATGGATAGGGTTTTCCTCCTCCTCAGACCCAGAAATGTCTAGCGGGGCTGGATTGAGGGTGGCTTGGGGAGTTGGTAGGTAACCCTCACTGTTAGAAGGATTGAGGACTGGAGCGATGCTCAGAGGGAAGTAGAGGCGCTGCTTCAGTGGCAGAACTGTAGGTAAGAGTGGCTGTTGTGCTGGGAACAATTGCATTCCACAGGAGGGTCACAGTGCATGAGTCCTGGAGGCCTGATGTGGATACGACCTCCCCAGGAGTGTTGGCCAGGGCCATTAAAAACAAATCGTATTGAGGTATAACATACTTGAAGTGCACAAATCTTGAGCTGATAAATGATATGGTAGAAAGATGATGGTGCAACAAAAAATTTTATTCTCCTGATAGAAAATAACTGGCAGACATTAAGCAATACCAATTAAGAGCATATAAAGCAAATGTCTTTGTTTTAAAACATTAGAGGAAAAATGTTTCATCTACATATTTTTAAAACAAAAAGATATTTCTTTTGACATTGCATAAGCTTGAGACCTAAAAGGAATAGGAGCTGCATCAAGGCTGATCTGTCATGGGCTGCAGGGCTAATACATGTTTCTTCTCTATCTTCAGGCTGATAAGAAATACACAGGGGCCAGGGGCCATGACAAGTTATTGTATTCCTAGTTTGTTTATATTCATTTTGCACACATTATCACTAACTGTTGAGCTATGCTGAAATTGATATTTTCTTTATATTGTATTGCACTGAGGTCAGTATACAAGTAGTAAAGTGCACAAGTGCACTTTAGGTCAAAAACAGTCAACAATCAATAATTTCATATGGTTCAACCAAAAAGTTACTCTAACAGGATGTTAATATTGAAGTTTTGATTGAGATATCCAATACCAACCACAGATATGCACATCAGACTGAGGTGCTAGACAAAAATGCAAGTGTAATGATAAAGTAACTGTCTAATGCTGATCCAAAGACTCTTGGATGATGCTTTACAACACACACACCCCCATGAAAAACCACTGAGATCAAAACCTGGAATGTTTCCTGCAGCTCAGAAGACCCCTTAATGCCTCTTCTCAGTAAATACAGTCCCCACCTGTAATCACTATTCTGACTTCATGACCATCGATTAGTTTTGTCTATTCCTGAACTTCATATAAATCAAATGATATTTGTCTATTCCTGAACTTCATATAAATCAAATGAGATACTACTATATATATAATATATATAGTATATAGTCCTTTGTACTTCTTGCATTCATCATATCTGTTTAATCTTTGTGGCATGTTACATTGTTCTTCTTTATTGCTGTGTAGTATTTCATAGTATATGTATATGTTTTCCTATTAACAGGAATTTGAGCCGTTTTCAGGTTTTTGCTATTATGATAGTGGCACTATCAACATTCTTGAACATGTCTTTTGGTGGACATATACATTCATTTCTATTGGATAGATAGTATGCTTAAGAACACAGTCAGTACATCATAAGGCTCAGATGTGTTTAGCTTTAGTAAATACTGTCAAAAAGTTTTCCAAAGTGGTTATACAAATTTGCAACCGAATTCAATTGCTTCACATCTTCCCCAACATTGGTATTGCTAATCTTTAATTTCCTGTAATGTGGTGACTGAGTAGTGGTACCTCATTATGGTTTTTATTTGCGCTTAGGATAAAGCTGTCTAAGTATCTTTTCATATGTTTATTAGCCATTTGGATATCCTCTTTTGTGAGAAGCCCACTCAAGTCTTTTGTCTATTTTTCTTTTGGGTGGTGTGCTTTTTCTTTTTCTTACTTATTTGTATGTTCTTTATATATTCTGTATGCAAGAGCTATTTCTTTTTATTTTCTCCCAGTCAATGACTTGTGTCCTCACTCTCTTAACGGCATCTTTAAATGAACAAAACTTCTTAATTTTAATGAAGTACTTTTTAAAATTTTTAAATGTATTTGAGATATATTATATACAGTAAAATCACTATTTTTTTTTTTAATTTTTTGAGATGGAGTCTTGCTCTGTCCCCCAGGCTGGAGTGCAGTAGTGTGATCTTGGCCCATGGCAATGGCAGGCTGCGCCTCCTGGGTTCACGCCATTCGCCTGCCTCAGCCTCCTAAGTAGTTGGGACTACAGGCGCCTGCCACCATGCCTGGCTGATTTTTTTGTATTTTTTTTTTTAGTAGAGACGGGGTTTTGCTGTGTTAGCCAGGATAGTCTTGATCTCCTGACTTTAAGATCCGCCTGCCTTGGCCTCCCAAAGTGCTGGGATTACAGGCATGAGCCACCGCACCCAGCCAAAATCACTATTTTTAATGCATAGTTCTATGAATTTTGAAAATGCATGATGTATCACTACCACCATAATCAAGATATAGAACAGTTCCACCACCACTCAAAAATTCTTCACACCCCTTTGTAGTCAACCCCTCATCTACCTCCAGCCTTTGGCAACCACTGATCTGTTCTCTATTCTTAGAGTTTTACCTATTCTAGAAGGTCATGTAAGTGTAACTCAACAGTATGTAGCCTTTGAGTCTGGCTTTGTTCACTTAGCATAATGCATTTTAGATCCACCCATGTTGTTTGTATCAATGGTTTGTTCTTTTTTATTGCTGAGTAGTATTCCATGACATATCTATGTTACAGTTTTTCTGTTCATCAGTTGTTTCAAGTTATTGGCGATTAATGTTACCTTGCTTATAGTGGGAGTAGACTTTAGGCTTCCTGGTGAGCCTGTGCCTCAGAGAGTGTCCCTCCTTTTTTTTTTTTTCCTTATTTTTAAGAGACAGGGTTTCACTCTATTGCCCAGGCTGGAATGTGGTGATGCAGTCATAGCTCACTGCAGCCTAGATGTCCCAGGCTCAAGTGATCTTCCTGCCTCCGTCTTCCAAATAGCTGAGACCACAGGCATGCACTAACATGCCTGGCTAATTTTTCAGTTTTTCAATATTTTGTGGAGACGAGGTCTTGCTATGTTGCCCAGGTTGGTCTTGAGTTTCTGGCCTCAAGCAATCCCAAAGCTGGAGATTGCAGGTGAGCCACTGGGCCTGGCCCTGCCACACTCTTGTTCCTTCCCCTGCACTAGATTGTTACTAGACACTTGCTAGCCTGGTAGGGGAAGGGGCATTCTGCAATACTGGTTCAGCCTCAGTCTCAGGCAGGGCCTGTGTCCCTGGGTCTTGGGGCTAAGGGCCTACCCAGCAATCCTGCTCTTTTTCCCATGGCAGACAAATTCTGCCTCATGATTTTGATGTTCTTGTGAGGGAGACAGTTTCCTGCACCTCCCCCAGGAGAAGAGCATTTCTTCATTTCCTTCTTCCAGCTGTGATGGGTCCCCACTTGTACCCTAGTGGGTTTGTGGCTTTTCCTCCAGCAGTGATAGGTGTTCATTCTATAGGACTTTGGATCCTCTCTGGCAGATCTGCACTGCCATAGGATGCTTTCTCTACTCTCCTACCCTGACTCTGGTTTTTTTGTGTGTGTGTGTGAGCACTCTGTGAGATCTATGGAGAAAAGCCTGAGAGTGGGTGCAAATTCCTCTTGTGTTTGTAGCTTCCACAGGTTCTATATTCTCATGCTCTGCGAAGTCATTAAAACTTGTAAATCATTAAAATTTGTCAATTTATTACAACATTTTAGCTGCAGTCTTCTGATTTCCATAGTGGCCTCATCTCCCCAGATGCTCTGCGGCAAGTAAGCCAGTTGTCACATCCTGGCTCTCCTTGGAGGAATCTATCTTTCCTTAAATTTCAGATTAAGTTATTGCCTTGTGACCTCTGCTCTCTGAGGAGTTCCAAGAAAAGTCCTGATGTAGGTGATTCAGCTTTTCTTTGTGGTTAAAGTGAGAACAATATTCTGTCTAACTTTCCTACACCTAAATGGAAGCTCATAGCTCCTAATGAAATATAATTCATCAATCTTTTTTGTCCTATTTAAGAAATCACTGGCTAATGGTGAAGGGCCATTATCAAAGATATTCTGCCCAAGATTTTTCTGCCTAACAGGGTTCCTGCCAGAAGTAAGAGGACCCCAAAGACAGTGGGATGGAACAACAATAAATGGGAACCTGATGGATAGAAAAGAAATGGCTAGTCAAAGGTAAATGAGCATGACCCACATCAGGAGCATCTTTCCTGGAAAATCCAGCTAGCAATCAAGGCAACAGCACTGCTTGGAGGGCAAGGGTCAGCATGAACCTCCCGCCTAGCTTACTTAGGACAGTGTCAGTCACCCATCAACTGAGAACTTTGCTTTCCTTTTCTTTAGCCCTCCCTTTTCTTTTCCTCCTCCCACCTCTGGGCCCCGAAGGTTTAAGCATCTAGGTAATGAAAGAAGAAGCTATCTTCTACATGAAGAGGGAAGTGCTAACTAATCTCTTGGAATCAGGCACTGATTTTGAACCAAGACTGTTTTGTGACTTAAAGTTACCATGGACCTCTCTGTAACTCAAGAGTGAGCCATGCGTTCTGCTGAGTTTTCAACTGGTGGTTGGAGAAACATCTGAATGGAGGACAAAAACAATGCCACATTTTGATGATGTCTCACACATCATGCTGTACCATATACCAAGCATACTTTACTGAGTGTCCTCTACCCACCAGGCATCCTAATAGATGCTTTCTATGCATTTCCTGATATTCTCTTCAATGACAAATCTAAGCTGAGATGTGCAGAGGTTGCTGCAGAGCATCTAGTCACTGAATCAAGGCTGCAGCTCTAAGAGACAACATAACATGTAGCCTCTTCAGAAAGGTATGGTCACACGAGGATAAACAAATATCTGAACGTTCAGGGATAAAATCTGAAAAGCGTAAATGCAGGCAGACAGTGGGGGAAATCAGAACATAAAGCACACTGTAGTAAAATGGATTCTGTTTTTTCTAGAGAGGGTGTTATCATTGGAATTTGTATTCATGATGAGAGACTGAGCTCAGTAAATTATAGCTGGGATCTGGGATCAAAACGATATCATAAAAGAAAAGAAGTAAATCTATAAATTCTGCAGTCATTTAAAATGTTAAACTATGCTTATAATTTTTTTTAACCTGGAAGGAAACTTGGCAATTTATCCCTGCCCTTCATTTTACAAGCCTGAAAGCTGAGCCCTGAAAGATGAAGTGACTTGCCTGAGGTTCACACCAGCTCATTCAACTTGTAATTCAATATTATCTTGGCCCTACAAAGGTTTGCATACAAGAGTTCTACAAAATAATAGAAGATATTTATTATACTGTAGGCTCCAGTGTGCTATAAAGTAGGCCCACAAAGTGTGAAAAATATTACTTCATTGTATCATAAATTTGACCTTTCTAAAACTAATATGCCAGCTATAATAAACATTAATTAAACATTTAACCATAATTTTGTTCTCAGCCTTGGAATTTAAAAGGGCTTTTGGGGGGTAATTTAGATGCTTTGTGTCTTTTAAGAGAAGTGTTAAAGGAATTTTGAAACAATGCTCTCGTGCTCTCTCTGTCTCTGTTTTGTTTCATTTTGGTTTTCTGTCGGTAAGAGTTGCTGTAGCAAGCAGAGGCATTTGGGCCTCTCACCAGAGGATGACAGGAAAGGGAGGAAGTAGAGCTCTCAATCTCCTGCTCCCATGAAACCTGCTCTTCGATCCCCCAAGTTTTCCCAGACTACTGCCTGAACCAGTCTGTTAGCTGTACACTCGATTCCATAGCATCCTTGTCTTTCCATGGCATGGCTAGGAACATCCTCCCCAGAGCCATCTCATTTTTTTTTTTTTGAGATGGAGTCTCACCCTGTCACCAGGCTGGAGTGCAGTGGTGCGATCTCGGCTCACTGCAACCTCCGACTCCTGGGTTTAAGCAATTCTCCTGCCTCAGCCTCCTGAGTAGCTGGGATTACAGGCACCCGCCACCACACCCAGCTAATAGTGCTGGGGTTACAGGTGTGAGCCACGTGCCTGGCTCTCATAATTGTCGTCCTTTGCTTCCATGCTGGGTGGCTGAGTGCTGCCTGGTGGTCAAAGGGGAAGAGTTAACTTCATCTGGATGCTCAATGCCACATGAGAGGCTTTCGTCCTGTCCTTAGTTTGCCCACTCTCCCCATGCCTTTTATGACTGTTTCCCATGGTCGCCACTCCATAGGACCCATACCTAACACCATACACTCTCATCCTCAGACTCCCAGGAGACAAGCCACCTCCTTCTTTAGCAAGAAAATTAAGTCATTGAGGAGTGAAACAACCCCTAATTTCTTCTTCCCCACCCTATGCCTTTCTGTCTCTTGCCAGCCACTGGCCTTCCTCTAGATGAAGGGTGTGATGTTTCCTATGTGTTCAAGTTCAGTCCTTCTCCCAAAAGTCTGGAACTGTGACCCACCTAACTACTTTAGAAATGTGATGCTAGTGATTATCGCCTTTCTTTATTTTTGTCTCTCTTATTCTTTGTAGTGTTTCCTTTAGCCTATAAACATGGCTAAGTAAAAGACTATCCAAAGAAGTCTTCTCTTGTCATCCTCAAGGTCTTGGGCAGTCCCTAGCTCTACTCTTTCATTTGAAATCAATCCCTTGAAAGAATAGTCTACACTATTGTCCCAAGAATTTCTGACTTCTCAGTCTACTGAAATCTTCTCCACCCCTTAATGTCTCCAGTGATCACCGTGTTACCTAATCCAGCAAGACTCTTCCATTCTGATCCTCCTGGACCTCTCCCCTTCACTGCCTTGTTGATGACCTACTCTTTGACATTCTTTACTCCCTCAGCTTCTATAAAACCTATATTGCCATATCTTACAGTGGTTCTTAGTCTTCCTGTGTATTTCCCATTGTCTGCCCACTTCTAAAACCCTGGAACCTTCCAGTTTTCTGTCCTTGTTCTTTGCTCTTATTTCTTTACTTCATTGGCCACTAAGCCTCCTCGTGATTCCGCCTACCCTGATATGCTAACTGCTCTCAGATCTCTATTCCCATTTCTGCATAGTTCTCTCTTCGGCTTCATGTATCCAGCTACATGCTGATTATATCAACTTAGAAGGCTGAATGCCTCAAATTCAGTGTCCAAAATAGAAATCCTCATTTTCCTGTGGTAAATTTTCACTTCTTTCTTGAAACTCCGCTTCCTCTTTTCTGTTACCTTCGTAGCCATTTATGTACTTTTGAAAACTTTATCTATCTGCCCCTTCCTTTCTATCATGAAGCCCTGGCCATTGTTCCTGAGCTATTGTACCTCTCATGGCTATGTTTCACATTCTGCCCTTGAGAAACCGTTTCTCTAAATTGCAGGCAGAATGCTCTATCTAAAATTCAATTCAGGCCAAGCCCAGTGGCTCATGCCTGTAATCCCAGTGCTTTGGAAGGTTAAGGTGGGAGGATTGCTTGAAGCCAGGAGTTCAAGACCAGCCTGGGCAACAGAGCAAGATCCTATCTCTACAAAAAAGGGTTTAAAAAATAGCCAGGAGTAGTGGTGCATGCATGTAGTTCTAGCTACTCAGGAGGGTGAAGCAGGAGGATTTATTGAGGCCAGGAGTTCAAGGTTACTGTGAGCTATGATTGCATCACTGCACTTTGATTCAGCCTGGGTGACAGAGTGAGTCCCTGTCTCTTAAAAAAACTATAATTCAGGTACGCCATTCCCTGATGATACCATCTCATTTGCTTACAGTAATCGCCCAACTTTGTGGCATGGCTGTCCAGGTTTTCAATAATTTGGACCCCGGCTTTCTTTCCAGCCTCCTTTCTTGACACACTCCACTTTACACATTACAATTTAGAAATATCAAACTCCTTGTAATTCACTCTCACTCTACCTCTGCACAGTACAACATTCTATTTCCTGTCTCTGTGCCTTTGTTGTTGCTATTATTGGCTTTGCCTGGAATGCCTCTTACCTTCCTTTGTCTGAATAAATCTCATTCATCTTCAAAATTCAGCTCAAATGTCTGATACAGGAAGACTTTGTTGAATCCCTGACTAGAGTCAATACACTCTTTGTTCTCCCTAACTCCTGGTACATAACTCTGGCTTGCCTGTGATTATGATTATGTCACACTGAAAACTCTATTTCCCCAACAGAAGTGCAAGCAGGAACACCATCTTATTCATCTTGGTGTAAGCCTCCCCCTACCCCTGCCCTAGATTTTCACCTAGACAGGTGCTCAGTAACTCGCTGAAGTGAAGTGGATAAGCCTTAGGCATTTTGTTTCTTCTTCCCAATACCTCCTGATACAGTACTCTCCTCACTACCTTCTTTCTAATGTATTTCTTAGGAAACTTGCTGTTGAAACAAGTATATGATGTGCAAAGTCATCAAGAAGTAAAATACAAGACTGAATTGTCAACATTGAGTATTCTGAGATGCCAAATGTAGTTTTAAAAATAAAACCTGACTACCCATAAAATTGAGGTATATTTTAGGCCTGAACAAAGTCACCAGGCACTTAGTTTTCTTCTTCATTTCATTTGTTTTTGTGCTCCTTGTTGTCTCTCTAGCTGATTGTATGACCCAGTCAAGCAGCCACAAGTAGTTAAGAAAATCAGATAATGTTGAGATGGAAGATACCTTTTTGAGTAAATATCACTTGAACTCTCTCTCCACATTTGGTAGTTCTCCACAGTATCAGTTCCTTCTATAACTCGCCTTCTGCACAGATTTCAGCCTCCTTTGCTGTTGGAGAGCAGACTTGGATTTAGGTTTCACAAATCAGATTTGAGCAGTACTTTAATTCAAATAGAAATTTCTGAGTTCCAATTCCAAGGATGATGAATGACTGATGTCGTACTTAGACTCACCCTCACACAGTAAGCAACTATAGAAACTTGACAAAATGATATAAAAATGTTTGCAGGCAATGGATAACCAGTGTATGGATGAGATTTTTAAAATAAGAGAAGTTTTAAAAATGAGCCTCATATTCACCCTGGATTTCTTCTTGAGGTCATCTTTCAGTATGGGGTGGATAGAAACAGCCTAAGCAGAGAATGATAGTCTTGATAGGTAAAAGAAGCAGAGATTGGAGTTTGGGCTGCAAAGGCAAATATGATTTGGGGGCAGGATACTAGAGATGAAGGACTGGCATATAAAGAGCCTCAAAATGTATATAAAAATATTCCTTGGGTCCTTTATCAGCTTCTAAGTTCTGAATGCACAGGATGAGATACTAAAAGACAAACAGAGAACAACCACTAGAAGGCTGAGAACCAAATAGAGATTTCAGAGATCACAGGACACAGGCCTGGGGAGGTGTAGGTCTTGGAGTTCTAATTTAGTCAAAGTAGAGAAATCTTGGTGAACTCTCTAGACATTCAGCTGAGACCCTAGAAAGGCCATGCCGTAGGGGTAAGGGCTGTACTCTAGGATTATGAAGAAAATAGAAACAGACTTACCCTCTAAAAGGCCAAAATAAGCATCAGTAAGATTCAGATTTTCTGGCAGCTTAAGTGCCTTCCTGACTAAGGCTCAACACTGTTTAGAGGAAAACAGCATAACCCAGAGGCTCTACAAAATATCATTTGCAATGTCCAAAATATAATAAAAATTACCAAACATTCAAAGAAACAGGAAAAGTGACAGATAGATAATCAAGGAAAGAAACTGTCTCAGAGATTATCCAGATATTTGTAGTTAAAAGACAAGAACCTCAAGATAATTATGATTAATTTGTTAAAGAAAGTAGAAGTAAAAATGGAAAAAATGAATGAAAGTATATATTTCAGTAGAGAATTTGCAGATATAAAAGTGGGTCAAATGGAAATTCTAGAAATGTAAAATATAATGTCTTAAATTAAGAATCTATTGAATTGGCTTTATCAGTAGACGGGGCATAACAGAAGACAGAATTAGTGACCTTGAAGACAAGCCAATAGAAGTATTCCAACTGAAGCACATAAAGAAAAAATAATAAAATGAAAGAATAGAGCAGAGAACATAAGAGAGATGTGGAACATGGTTAAAAGTTGTATTATATATGTAATTAAAGTCCCAGAAAAAGGAGAGAGAGAATAAAATAGAGGCAGTATTAAAGAAATAATACCTAAGAACTTACCAAATCCAATGAAAGACATCAACCTATATTTTTAAGAAGCTCAACAAACACCAAAGTAGACAAACACCAAAAAAAAAAAACCACACCTAGGCACTTGATAGTCAAACTCCTGAAAACAATGGTGATATGGTTTGACTGTATCCCTACCCAATTCTCATCTTGAATTGTAGTTCCCATAATCCCCACATGTTGTGGGAGGGACCAGGTGGAGATAATTGAATCACAGAGGTGGTTTCCCCCATCTCGTTCTCGTGATACTGAGTGAGTTCTCACCAGAGCTGATGATTTTATAAGGGGCTTCCCCCTTTTGCTGGGCACTCATATTCTCTCCTGGTACCATGTGAAGAAGGACATGTTTGCTTACCCTTCCGCTATGACTGTAAATTTCCTGAGGATTCCCAGCCACGCTGAACTGTGAGTCAATTAAACCTTATTCCTTTATAAATTACCTGGTCTTGGGTATATCTTTATTAACAGCATGAGAACAGACTAATTCAGATGGGTAAAGAGAAAGGGAGTTATATGAAGAGACAGATATGGCATGGCCATCGTTTTGCTGGTGTGGTCACACATGAAGGCAGTCTGTTCTGAGTAACTGGTGATGCAACAACTTCCCAATTGCACCAGAGACAGTGTGGCTTCTACCTGTGGTACATGGTTCTGGATGTTATTTCTGGAAGCTTAGTCTGGAGCTTCCATAATTAATACATTCTCCTAAGCTATCTAGGGTGGATTCTGCTGTGTGCAACTGAAAACTCTGACACAGAGGGTGTCTGGGTCCTGCAGTGCTATTTTGACAGGCCTTCTTGCTGGCTGCAGGTTAAAGATGAACAGCAGACAGAATCAGTAATGATTCATCATTCTCCTGGTCCAAGCTGAAATAGATCTTGCAGGCACACACTATGTTGGATCACCTTTGAAACAGAGGTAATCACAAAAAGCTCATCCATCAGTCACATGGCCCAAGTGACAAGGTATAGGGAAGGAGATGCATATAATAAGGATATATCAACATCTGTAGATGTAATTTACTTTCATTTGTACTCTGACATCATTTAGCGGGTGTTTGCTCAGGAGGTACAGCAAGTTGCTTCTTTTGGAGCATTAGGGATCTCCACACAATATACTTCCTTGATTAGAGAAGAGAAAACAACATAATTGGAGGAACTTAGGTGTCCAGTTTACTATGGGAACTGGCAAGGATTCAATAGTTTCTACCAATTTAAGGCAGTTGTTCATGACTATTTTGGTGTGGTCAATTGTGCTGTGCATCATTAGCATAATCAGTGCTAGTGATGAATTCTTTGCATTATCAGCTTCCCTATAGTCACTGCAGTTGGGGGCATTTATGGAGAAGTTTCCTGTGGTTAACCATGGATACAATATTGGCAGAAGAAAGTGAGCTCTGAGGAACCATAGGCATCAATGCCAGAGTGATTTTTGGTCACAGCAGCAGATGGCATTTCCTCTATACAGCTATATTGCACTATCTGTGGCTCTTGGCAGGTAGCTAATTGAAATTCCCAGGGTTCGAGGACTTGATGAATCTACATATTAGTTCCAAGTAAAATATTCCAAGTAGCCCTGCTCTTAAAATGTCTTAGTTTTTAAAGTATATCTGTCTGCATTGGGGTCTATTTTGTAAAGTTTGAAAGAGGCTGTACTTTTTAATGTTCTTTATAATGAGGGCCTTGTATTTCTGTGGCAAGTCATAACATCTCACATGATGTTTTGCAAATGAGGATACTTGCTCTGGAATATAGATGTTTGCATTTTAGAATGACTTTATGCAACAAAATTTCAGGCAACCATAATCTCAAGTACTGGGTAATTTAGGAGGCGAAGTTACAACTTGGAGTTGGAAAGCCAATATTCTCAAAATATCTGTTAAAAATAAATACATAGCTATTAAAAAAAATTTAAACATGTCTAGTGGAACAGAATAGAGAGTCCAGAAATAGATCCACACATCTCAAGTGAGTTGACTTTCAACAAAGATACACAGTCAATTTAATGAAGAAAGGGTAGTCCTATGAAAAAACGGTGTGAACCATTGAATATCCAGATGCAAAAATAAGTGAGCCTTAATACATACTTCTACCCTATGTAAAATGAACTCAAAATGGATCATAAGCCCACATGTAAAACCGAAAACTACAAAACATGGGGGAAGACAACTTGGGGGAATTGTTATGATCTTGGTTTTGGCAAAGATTTCTGAGATACGACACCAAATGCACTATCCCTAAAAGATATAATCGATCAATTGGACATCTTCAAAACTGTTGAAAGACACTGCTAAGATAATAAAGAGACAGGCCATCCACTGGAAGAAAATATTTGCAAATTGCATGTCTAATGAAGAGTCGTGTACAGAATTTATTAAAATTTCTTGAAACTTAATAAGAAACAACTGAATTTTTAAAAAGAACAGAATATTCAGTCACTTCACCAAGGAAGATATATGGCAAATAAAACAAGAAAAGATGTTCAATACCACTAATTAGTAGAAAAATACAGGTTAAAACCACAGTGGGATATTAGTATTACCTATCAGAAAGTCTAAACTAAAAAATCTGACCATGTCAAATATTGTCAACTGGAATTCTCATACAGTGCTGGCGGAGAATGCAAAGTAACACGGTCATTTTGCGAAACATTTTGGCAGGTTTCTTTTTTCTTTTCTTTCTTTCTTTCTTTTTTTTTTTTTTTTTTTTTTTTTTTTGACAGTCTTGCTCTGTCACCCAGACTGGAGTGCAGTGGTGAGATCCCAGCTCACTGCAACCTCTGCCTCTTGGGTTCAAGCAATTCTCATGCCTTAGCCTCCCGCGTAGCTGGGATTACAGGTGCCAGCCACCACGCCTGGCTAATTTTTGTATTTTCAGTAGAGACAGAGTTTCACCATGTTGCCCAGGTTGGTCTAGAATTATTAACCTCAAGAGATCCACCCATCTTGGCCTCCCAAAGTGCTAGGATTACAGGCATAATCTTGGCAGTTCTTTATATGATTTTGGCAGTTCTTTATACTATTTTGGCTGGGTTTGGCAGTTCTTTATACTATTAAACACACACTGACCACATGACCCAGTAGTCCTACTCATGGGTGTTTATTCATTTAAACTGGAAATCTATGTTGACACACAAACTTGTAAGTGAATATTTATAGCAACTTTATTTATAATTGGTAAAACTGGAAGCAACCCAAATGGCTTCAACCAGGGAAAGGATAAACAAGCTGTGATACTTCCATGCAATGGAATATTACTCAGCAACAAAAAGTAACACACTACTGATACAAGCAACAACATGGACAAATCTTGAATGTATCATGCTAAACAAAATATGTGAGACACAAAAGGCTACATTCCATATGATTTCACTTACGTAATCTTTTGGCAAGACAAAACTATAGGAACATAAAATAAATCAGTGCTTGCCAGGGGACTTGGTGGGGAAGGATTTCCAATTCAGAAGGGAGGAAGAAAAGGAGGGAAATGAAGGAAAGGAAGGAAGGAAGGAAGGAAGGAAGGAAGGAAGGAAGGAGGGAAGGAAGGAGGGAGGGAGGGAGGGAGGGAGGGAGGGAGGGAAGGAAGGAAGGAAGGAAGGAAGGAAGGAAGGAAGGAAGGAAGGAAGGAAGGAAGGAAGGAAGGAAGGAAGGAAGGAAGGAAGGAAGGAAGGAAGGAAGGAAGGAAGGTAGGTCACATCCATGGCCCTCATTTGTTTTCCAGAAGTTGCACATTCTGTTCTCACTACCTGCGTGAGGCAGAATCTACTTATACTTGCCATGCCTGGCTGCAAGCTGAGCAATGCAGTCTATTTTAGGTAGTTGATGCCAGCCAAAATTCAGAGATTATTACTATGAAGTAAGGAGAGAATAAAATAACAGGGACAACTAGCAGACTCCAGGGTTGTGAGTTGCCAGCAAGGAATTTGGGGGTACCTTTCTTTCTAAGACTCTACCTCTGCTTCAGGTATTCTCACAAAGATTCTCCATGGCTTATTATCTCTAAGACCAACTACACGGTCCTCTGATCAGCACAGTTCTCCTGGAGGGCTAAGCCTATGATATTGTTTCAGGGAAAATTTTAGGGGAAAAAAACATTTCGTTAAGTGGTCCTTGGCTTCTCTTAGTCTCCATCTACTGTACCTTCTCTTTATCTTCCCTACCTGCACTTGCTATGTGATTGCCAAATATTTGTGGAATAAATAAATGAAACTTTGCTTTAGAAACAAAAAGGTTAAAATGTGTCAATTTACTGTTTCTATAGGTCAGGAATGGCATAATACCAGCAATATCATATGGTGCAACCTAATGTGCAGATAAGTGCAAGGTGTGTTGGCTCCTATGAGAGTATATTACCAGTGCAACTTTCTCTGGAGATCTGCTCTTTACAATAATGTCATAGATATTGTGAATGTGCTCCTCCCCCACCCCCCATATTGTCTTCCTAGTGCTCATCTCCCATATTACATTTATTATATCTGATATACATATTTGTTTGTATGTCTATTTCTGGACTCAAACATATGAAAGGAAGGGTACATTTATTATTGAGTTTTGTATCACTAATGCCTAACGCCAGTCCTAATCCATAATGGGTACTCAATAAACACAGCATTAATTTACTATACCTTTGAATATGCTGCATTTGTAACAAATTGACTTTGTTTTAAAAAGTGCTATAGGAGGAATCTTGTGTACTCCTTTATGTTCTCTGATAATTTACTTGTATTTCAAATAGCTTACATCTGGCTTTTATATATTCTTGATGGTGTTTTTAAACATTGTATTATAAAATCTGCTCATGCCATTAATGTATCTGAGTCTATTTTAGGCAATCCCTATAGATTGCATAACACCAGAGCTCATTCTGGTTTCTATATATACTTTTCTCCAGCTAGAAACTCAGAAGGCAGATCTAACTGCCTTTTGTAGTTTGCCCTTTACCCTGGCATTGTTTGATTGGGGAAACTTTAGGCAGTGAATGAGGGAATAATTGGTTAGAAAGACTCAAGTCTTGATTTCTTGCTCTTAGCTCCAGATGGCACAGGAAAGCTTTTATCAAGAGAATTTCAAGGTCAGAATGGAAAGTTTGCAAATGTACAGATGATACTTTTAAATATATCGTTTATTTTCATAGAATTATGTGGGTGATAATGGAGTAATTAAATATATTAGTTGTTGAAGGAAATCTCTGTTTTGGTATCTGCAGTATTGAAGTACATTTCCACCTAGTGGAGCATATCATTCTCTGAACCCAGTGCCTGCTTGGTATTCCTTGCCAAGCTGATTATAACCAAATGAATTCCCATCAGAGTATTTTCGCTGAAGACTATTTGAGAAAATCCCTATCTTGTAAATGTCTAAAATAATGTATATTGAGTTTCTCCAATATTGTTTTATTATAATAAATGTTTTATTTGGTTATAGTGGTTTGCTGAAAGTTCTTCTTGTGGATGAGAGAGGCAGACTAGCAAAGGGATAAAGTTGAACAAAAAAAAATGAAAAAAGTGATCTTTCAGTGCCTGAGGCGTTTATAATAAAGAGAATCAACTTTCTGGGCATGAAAAGACCATAAATGACATGTTAAACGTGATTCTTCTGGGCTCTGTGCCTATTTCTTTACTTTCACAAGAGATGGAGTTTATAAAAGACATATGTTGAATGCGTGGGTATTTGAAAGTGACACAAGTTGCTTGTTAGTAATATACTTAGTGATTATTACAAAAATTATTTTTCTTTTATATGGTATAATTTATTCGTTTACTCATTCAACAAATAGTTTTTGTGCACCTACTTTGTGCCAGACATTATGACAGGCACTGGGCATTCAGAGATGAGTAATTCATCCTCAGGGATCTCAGATTGCAGTAGAGGAGGCATACACATAAACATTTGGCTATTATGGAGTGCACTATATACCATGGGAGAGATATGTATAAGAGTTACAGTAGCACAGAGGGCAGCACATAGCCTAAGGAGGAAGGCAGCCATATAAACACCAAAGAGGCAACCCTTTGAACAAATTGTTCAAGGATGGGATTGTTAGCTGGGTAAAATGAGAAGGGGGAGGACCCTCTAGACATGGGGAAGAGATGAGTCAGTCTTCCTTAGATCAGAAACAATGTTTCAGGATGCAAAAGCAGTTCAGTGGTTCTTATTTTTAAGGTATGAATCAGAGTGTAATGAGAGAAGGGCTAGAGAACTAGGAGTGTGCTAATCTTGCAGGGCCTTGTGTGCAACATCAAGGAGCAGGAGTTTTTCTCTACCTGTGTGATGAGGAGCCATTGGAAGCCTTTATTAGAAGAGGGACATGTTTTAAGATCAGCCTGGGAGCTGGGGACCATGGCACATGCCTGTAATACCAGCCACTCGGGAGGCTGAGGCAGGAGGATTACTTGAGTCCAGAAGTTCCAGTCAAGCCTGGGCAATATAGCGAGACCCCATCTCTTTAAAAAACAAAATATATGTAAAAGAGGATCAGTCTCATAGTTGGGAATATTAGGGGCAGAGATGGATTTTATGGAGAGAGGGCTAGAGGCGGGAAGTCAGGCTTCTATTGCCATCGTCTCAGTGACAGATGATGTGGTCTGAACTAGAGTGATGGTGATGGAGGTGGAGATAAAGGAGTAGAGGGATATTGAGAAAGTTGAATAGGCGGAACTGGATGAAGGAGAAGAAAGCCAAAGAATTGAAAAAAATGAAAGGTTTCTACTTTCATTATGGGATGGATGGATAGATTCATTCATCCAACAAATATTTAGTGAGTGCTGAGTATACGCTAGCATTCTTCCAAATATTAGAGAATCAAATTGTGGAAAAGATTCCAAAATCTCAACCCTCGTGGAGCTTCGTTTCTAATGCAAGTTAAGATGACTAACAAGATATATCAACAAAATATATAATAAATAGTACAAGAGAGCAAACAGTGCTAGGGAGAAAAGTATTAAGCAAAGAAAAGGATAGAACGTGGGGAAGGAGGGAAATGATAATTTAGATGGAACTATCTATGGAGAGCCTTATTGAGAAGACAGCAATTGAGTCAAATCCTAAAACTCAATTCTAGGGGAAGTATATTCTAAGCAAAGGGAACAGCAAGCATAAACACCATGCTGATGTATTCAAGGAACAGCAATTAGAACAGTGTGGCTGGAGTAAGCAGAGGATGACGTGCTCTGGCTAAACAGTTGAACTGTTGGCTTGATAATGGACGATGGGACAAGCGAAGAAGCTGGCAGATATATTAGGAAACGTTTGCAGTAAGGTAGATTAGAGACCATGGGATGAAATGTGATTATATACTGACAAACTGTCCTGAGTGGTGGGGTAAGCCTGTGCCCAGTCCTTCCTTAAAGCCAGCTTCCTTTCTTCCCCAGCTTGTCTTGGTGCTCCCAGCTTGTGCCCTCCTCAGCCACCTGCCATCCTTCAGCTCCCTCTCCTCTGTGCCTCACTTCAACCTGCATGTCTGCATCTCACATGTCTCCCAGGTGCACCTTTACCATGCTCTACCCTTTATTCAAATACTTGATGTAGCTTCACCCTACCCCAACCCCTTACCTTCCCTTGTTATAAACAAACTTGTGTGTCAATCATTTCCTTGGTTTTACTACTAGATATGCATCCCTGAGTAATATAATTTAGTTTTGCCTGTGTTTGAACTCTGGTGAATAGAATCAAGTAGTATGTTACTGTACTGTGTTTGGTATCTTTCCCCCAATATTTTGTTATGTGTGGTCATTGTGTACCACCATTTATTGATCCATTTTGCTGTTGGTAGACATTTGGGTTATCTCTACTTCATGGTTATTAGAAACAATGTTGCAATAAACATTTTTATACGTGTTCCCTGGTATACACACTTCTCCCGGGTCCAGGGGTCCATACCTAACAGTATAGAATATGTATCTTTGCAACTTTGCAAGGTACCACCACACTTTTTCCTAAAAAGCTTGTACCAAAACTTGTACCAGCTACATATAAAAGATCCTGCTGTTCCACATCCTTGTGAATATTTCTATCATCCTACTGTATTTTTTAAACCAATCTGGTTTTAAAAATGTGTCGTGATATGTCATTGTAGTTTTAACTTTCAGTTCTCTGATTTCTAGTTAAATTGAGGGACTTTCAGCATGTTTAATGGCTATCTGGATTTTTTCTTTGTGAAACTGCTTAAGTCATTCATTCATTTTTTTCTATTGTGTTACCCCACTTTTTCTTAGTGATTTGTACTTGTTCATTAAATATTTTCCATATTAGTTCTTTGTGGGTTATATGGGTGTTTCAGGTATGTTTTCCAGCCCTGTATCACTCATATTCATTCTCTTAATAGTATCTTTCAGTTAAGAAACATTTACAATTTTTATGTAATTGATTTATCAATCTTTGTCTTTTATGGTTAGTTCTTTTATATTTTATGTAAGAAATAATTTCCTGACTTCAAAGTCATTGATATGGTTTGGCTGTGTCCCCACTGAAATCTCAAGTGGAATTGTATCTCTCAGAATTCCCATGTGTTGTGGGAGGGACACAGTGGGAGGTAATTGAATCATGGGGGCTGATCTTTCCCATGCGATTCTCATAATAGTGACTAAATCTCATGAAATATGATGGATTTATCAAGGGTTTCCACTTTTGCTTCCTCCTCGTTTTTCTCTTGCTGCCACCATGTATGAAGTGCCTTTTGCCTCCTGACATGATTCTGAGGTTTCCCCACCATGTGGGAGTGTAAGTCCAATTAAATCTCTTTTTCTTCCCATTCTCAGGTATGTCTTCATCAGCAGCATGAAAACGGACTAATACAGTAAATTGGTACCAGTAGAGTGAAGTGTTGCTGAAAAAGATACCCAAAAATGTGGAAGTGATTTTGGAACTGGTATCAGGCAGAGGTTGGAGCAGTTTGGAGGGCTCAGAAGAAAACAGGAAAATACGGGAAAGTTTGGAACCTCCTAGGGACTTGTTGAATGGCTTTGACAAAAATGCTGATGGTGATATGAACAATAAGGTCCAGGCTGAGGTGGTCTCAGATGGAGATGAGGAACTTGTTGGGAACTGGAGCAAAGGTGACTTTTTTTGCCCCGGCCCTAGAGACTTGTGGAACTTTGAACTTGAGAGAGATGATTTAGGGTATCTGGCAGAAGAAATTTCTAAGCAGCAAAACATTCAACAGGTGACTTGGGTTCTGTTAAAGGCATCCAGTTTTAAAAGGGAAACAGAGCATAAAAGTTCAGAAAATTTTCAACCTGACAATGCAATAGAAAAGAAAATCCCGTTTTCTGAGGGGAAATACAAACTGTCTGCAGAAATTTGCGTGAAGTCACAAGGAGCTGAATGTTAATTCCCAAGACAACGGGGAGAATGTCCCAGGGCATGTCAGAGGTCTTCACAACAGTCCATCTCATCACAGGGCAGAGGTGTAGGAGGAAAACATGGTTTTGTGGGCTGGGCCCAGGGTTCCTGTGCTAGGGACTTGGTGTCCTGCATCCCAGTCACTCCTGTCATGACTAAAAAGGGCCAAGGTACAGGTCAGTCTGTGGCTTCAGAGGGTGCAAGCCCCAAGCCCTGGCAGCTTCCATGTAATGTTTAAGCCTGTGGGTGCACAGAGGTCAAGAATTGAAGTTTGGAAACCTCTGCCTCAGTTTCAGAAGACATATGGAAAGACATAGATGTCCAGGCAAAAGTTGCAGGGGTGGGGCCCTCATGGAGAACCACTGCTAGGGCAGTGCAGAAGGGAAATGTGGGGTTGAAGCCCCCACACAGAGTCCTAATTGGGGCACTGCCTAATGGAACTGTGAGAAGAGGGCCATCATCCTCCAGACCCCAGAATGGTAGATCAACCAACAGCTTGCACCTTGCACCTGGAAAAGCCTCAGACACTCACTGCCAGCCCATGAAAGCAGCCAGGAGGGAGGCTGTACCTTGCAAAGCCATAGGAGCAGAGCTGCCCAAGATCATGGAAACCCACCTCTTGCATCATTGTGACCCAGATTTGAGACATGGAATCAAAGGAGATCATTTTGGAACTTTTAAGATTTGACTGCCCTGCTGGATTTTGGACTTGCGTGGGGACTGTAGCCCCTTTGTTTTGGCCAATTTCTCCCATTGGAATGGCTCTATTTACCCAATGCCTGTACCCCCATTGTATCTAGTAAGTAACTAACTTGCTTTTGATTTTCTAGGCTTATAGGTAGAAGAACTAGGCTTATAGTTCAGATGGGACTTTGAACTTGGACTTTTGGATTATTGCTGAAATGAGTTGAGACTTTGGGGGACTGTTGGGAAGGCATGATTGGTTTTGAAATGTGAGGATATGAGATTTGGGAGGGGTCAGGAGTGGAATGATATGGTGTGACTGTGTCCCCACCCAAATCTGAACTTTAATTGTACCTCTCAGAATTCCCATGTGTTATGGGAGGGGCCCAGTGGGAGGTAATTGAACTGCGGGGACAGTTCTTTCCTGTGCTGTTCTAGTGATAGTGAATAAGTCTCACAATATCTGATGAGCTTATAGGGGTTTCTGCTTTTGCTTCTTCCTCATTTTTCTCCTGCTGCCACCATGTAAGAAGTGCCTTTTACCTCTCACTACGATTCTAAGGCCTCCCCAGCCATGTGGAACTGTAAACCCAATTAAACATCTTTTTCTTCCCAGTCTCTGGTATGTCTTTATCAGCAGCATGAAAACGAACTAATACAGTCATGAATCCATTTTCCTTTTAATCTTCTAAAGGCTTTATAATTTTGCCTCTAATACTTAGACCCATAATCCTAGACTTGTTTTTTTTTAATGGTATGAGGTAAATGTCTAATATTACTTATCATAAGGATACCCAGTTGTCCCAGTACCTTTTGTTGTAAGCTCTGTCCTTCCCACTGTTTTGCAGTTCCATCTGTGCCATAGGCAAGCGTCTCTAAATCTACTTCTGAACCCTCCATTCCATTTTATTTGTCTATGTCCGTGGACAGGTACTATCCTACCTTAGATATTATAACTTTGTAATGAGTATTGTTATAGAGAATGTCCTCCTATCTTGTTGTTCTTCTTCATAAGTATCTTTTTAACTCTTGAACCTTTGCATTACATTTTAGAAACTATTTGCCAAGTTCTAAAAAAGAAGTCCTGTTGAGGGTTGTTTAATATTGTAATGAATATATGAATAAATTTGGCAAGAATGGAGAGCTTTGCAAAATAAAAAACATAGCATACATTTTCACTTACTTAGGTCTTCTTTAATTTTAATTTCTCTCATAAAGTTGTTTTGTCTTTTTTTCATTAAGAAAGTAAAAGAATAAAGAATGTCTACTCCATAGGCAGAGCAGCCGCTTACAAAGTTTTATTGTTTCTTTGCAGAGGTCCTATACAACCTTTTGCCAGATTCATTTCTACATATTTGGTGTCTTTGATGCTATTGAAAATAGTATCTTTAAAAAAATTGTGTCTTATTTTTTATAGAACATAAAAATACAATTTTTATTGATTTTATAAGCAACCTTGGTATACTAATATTAATACATATTAATATGAGTACTATCAATTCTAGTAATTTTTCTGTACATTACATTAGTTTGTCCATGTATAGGACATTGCTACCTATGAATGACAATCTTGCTTCTTTTTACCAGTGCTTATACCTTTTACCTATTTTTATTGCCTTGCTGCACTGGTTAGAACCTCCATTACAGTATTTAATAGAAGTGTTGATAAGAGCCATTTTTGTCTTGTTCCTGACCTGAAAGAGAACATTCTCAGATTAAAGAAGTTACCTTTCGGCCGGCACGGTGGCTCACGCCTCTAATCCCAGCACTTTGGGAGGCTGAGGCGGGTGGATCATGAAGTTAGGAGATCGAGACCATCCTGGCTAACACGGTGAAACCCTGTCTCTACTAAAAATACCAAAAAAAAAAAAAGAAAAAAGAAAAAAACAATTTAGTCAGGCATGATGGCAGGCACCTGTAGTCCCAGCTACTCGGGAGACTGAGGCGGGAGAATGATATGAATCCAGGAGGCGGAGCTTGCAGTGAGCTGAGATCGTGCCACTGCACTCCATCCTGGGCGACAGAGCAAGACTCTGTCTCAAAAAAAAAAAAAAAAAGAAAAAAGTTACCTTTTAGTTTTAGTTTGCTAGAAGTATATGTATGTATGAATGTATGTGTATATATATATATATCACTATTATTATTACTATTATTAAATACCTTTTCTGATTCAATGTTTACCTTCTTTTTTTTTTTTTCTTTTTTTTTTTTTTATTATACTTTAAGTTCTAGGGTACATGTGCCTAACGTGCAGGTTTGTTACATATGTATATTTATGCCATGTTGGTGTGCTGCACCCATCAACTCATCAGCACCCATCAATTCATCATTTATATCATGTATAACTCCCCACTGCAATCCCTCTCTCCTCCCCCCTCCCCATGATAGGCCCCAGTGTGTGATGTTCCCCTTCCCGAGTCCAAGTGATCTCATTGTTCAATTCCCACCTATGAGCGAGAACATGCGGTGTTTGGTTTTCTCTTCTTGTGATAGTTTGCTAAGAATGATGGTTTCCAGCTGCATCCATGTCCCTACAAAGGACGCAAACTCATCCTTTTTTATGGCTGCATAGTATTCCATGGTGTATATGTGCCACATTTTCTTAATCCAGTCTGTCACAGATGGACATTTGGGTTGATTCCAAGTCTTTGCTATTGTGAATAGTGCCGCAATAAACATACGTGTGCATGTGTCTTTGTAGTAGAGTAATTTATAATCCTTTGGGTATATACCCAGTAGTGGGATGGTTGGGTCATATGGTACATTTAGTTCTAGATCCTTGAGGAATTGCCATACTGTTTTCCATAATGGTTGAACTAGTTTACAATCCCACCAACAGTGTAAAAGTGTTCCTATTTCTCCACATCCTCTCCAACACCTGTTGTTTCCTGACTTCTTAATGATTGCCATTCTAACTGGTGTGAGATGGTATCTCATTGTGGTTTTGATTTGCATTTCTCTGATGGCCAGTGATGATGAGCATTTTTTCATGTGTCTGTTGGCTGTATGAATGTCTTCTTTTGAGAAATGTCTGTTCATATCCTTTGCCCACTTTTTGATGGGGTTGTTTGTTTTTTTCTTGTATATTTGTTTGAGTTCTTTGTAGATTCTGGATATTAGCCCTTTGTCAGATGAGTAGGTTGCAAAAATTTTCTCCCATTCTGTAGGTTGCCTGTTCACTCTGATGGTAGTTTCTTTTGCTGTGCAGAAGCTCTTTAGTTTAATTAGATCCCATCTGTCAATTTTGGCTTTTGTTGCCATTGCTTTTGGTGTTTTAGACATGAAGTCCTTGCCCATGCCTATGTCCTGAATGGTACTACCTAGATTTTCTTCTAGGGTTTTTATGGTATTAGGTCTAACATTTAAGTCTCTAATCCATCTTGAATTAATCTTTGTATAAGGGGTAAGGAAAGGATCCAGTTTCAGCTTTCTACTTATGGCTAGCCAATTTTCCCAGCACCATTTATTAAATAGGGAATCCTTTCCCCATTTCTTGTTTCTCTCAGGTTTCTCAAAGCTCAGATGGCTGTAGATGTGTGGTATTATTTCTGAGGACTCTGTTCTGTTCCATTGGTCTATATCTCTGTTTTGGTACCAGTACCATGCTGTTTTGGTTACTGTAGCCTTGTAGTATAGTTTGAAGTCAGGTAGCGTGACGCCTCCAGCTTTGTCCTTTTGACTTAGGATTGTCTTGGCAATGCGGGCTCTTTTTTGGTTCCATATGAACTTTAAAGCAGCTTTTTCCAATTCTGTGAAGAAACTCATTGGTAGCTTGATGGGGATGGCATTGAATCTATAAATAACCTTGGGCAGTATGGCCATTTTCACGATATTGATTCTTCCTATCCATGAGCATGGTATGTTCTTCGATTTGTTTGTGTCCTCTTTGATTTCACTGAGCAGTGGTTTGTAGTTCTCCTTGAAGAGGTCCTGGACATCCCTTGTAAGTTGGATTCCTAGGTATTTTATTCTCTTTGAAGCAATTGTGAATGGAAGTTCATTCCTGATTTGGCTCTCTGCTTGTCTGTTACTGGTGTATAAGAATGCTTGTGATTTTTGCACATTAATTTTGTATCCTGAGACTTTGCTGAAGTTGCTTATCAGCTTAAGGAGATTTTGGGCTGAGACGATGGGATTTTCTAAATATACAATCATGTCATCTGCAAACAGGGACAATTTGACTTCTTCTTTTCCTAACTGGATACCCTTGATTTCTTTCTCTTGCCTGATTGCCCTAGCCAGAACTTCCAACACTATGTTGAAAAGGAGTGGTGAGAGAGGGCATCCCTGTCTTGTGCCAGTTTTCAAAGGGAATTTTTCCAGTTTTTGCCCATTCAGTATGATATTAGCTGTGGGTTTGTCATAAATAGCTCTTATTATTTTGAGGTACGTTCCATCAATACCGAATTTATTGAGCGTTTTTAGCATGAAGGGCTGTTGAATTTTGTCAAAAGCCTTTTCTGCATCTATTGAGATAATCATGTGGTTCTTGTCTTTGGTTCTGTTTATATGCTGGATTACATTTATTGATTTGCATTATGTTGAACCAGCCTTGCATCCAAGGGACGAAGCCCACTTGATCATGGTGGATAAGCTTTTTGATGTGCTGCTGAATCCGGTTTGCCAGTATTTTATTGAGAATTTTTGCATCGATGTTCATCAGGGATATTGGTCTAAAATTCTCTTTTTTTGTTGTGTCTCTGCCAGGCTTTGGGATCAGGATGATGTTGGCCTCATAAAATGAGTTAGGGAGGATTCCCTCTTTTTCTATTGATTGGAATAATTTCAGAAGGAATGGTACCAGCTCCTCCTTGTACCTCTGGTAGAATTCAGCTGTGAATCCATCTGGTCCTGGACTTTTTTTGGTGGGTAGGCTATTAATTGTTGCCTCAATTTCAGAGCCTGCTATTGGTCTATTCAGGGATTCAACTTCTTCCTTGTTTAGTCTTGGAAGAGTGTAAGTGTCCAGGAAATTATCCATTTCTTCTAGATTTTCTAGTTGATTTGCGTAGAGGCATTTATAGTATTCTCTGATGGTTGTTTGTATTTCTGTGGGGTCGGTGGTGATATCCCCTTTATCGTTTTTTATTGCGTCTATTTGATTCCTCTCTCTTTTCTTCTTTATTAGTCTTGCAAGCGGTCTGTCAATTTTCTTGATCTTTTCAAAAAACCAACTCCAGGATTCATTGATTTTTTGGAGGGTTTTTGTGTCTCTATCTCCTTCAGTTCTGCTCTGATCTTAGTTATTTCTTCCCTTCTGCTAGCTTTTGAATGTGTTTGCTCTTGCCTCTCTAGTTCTTTTAATTGTGATGTTAGAGTGTCAATTTTAGATCTTTCCTGCTTTCTCTTGTGGGCATTTAGTGCTATAAATTTCCCTCTACACACTGCTTTAAATGTGTCCCAGAGATTCTGGTATGTTGTATCTTTGTTCTCATTGGTTTCAAAGAACATCTTTATTTCTGCCTTCATTTTGTTATGTACCCAGTAGTCATTCAGGAGGAGGTTGTTCAGTTTCCATGTAGTTGAGTGGTTTTGATTGAGTTTCTTAGTCCTGAGTTCTAGTTTGATTGCACTGTGGTCTAAGAGACAGTTTGTTATAATTTCTGTTCTTTTACATTTGCTGAGGAGTGCTTTACTTCCAATTATGTGGTCAATTTTGGAATAAGTGCAATGTGGTGCTGAGAAGAATGTATATTCTGTTGATTTAGGGTGGAGAGTTCTATAGATGTCTATTAGGTCTGCTTGGTGCAGAGATGAGTTCAATTCCTGGATATCCTTGTTAACTTTCTGTCTCGTTGATCTGTCTAATGTTGACAGTGGAGTGTTGAAGTCTCCCATTATTATTGTATGGGAGTCTAAGTCTCTTTGTAAGTCTCTAAGGACTTGCTTTATGAATCTGGGTGCTCCTGTATTGGGTGCATATATATTTAGGAGAGTTAGCTCTTCCTGTTGAATTGATCCCTTTACCATTATGTAATGGCCTTCTTTGTCTCTTTTGATCTTTGATGGTTTAAAGTCTGTTTTATCAGAGACAAGGATTGCAACCCCTGCTTTTTTTTGTTCTCCATTTGCTTGGTAGATCTTCCTCCATCCCTTTATTTTGAGCCTATGTATGTCTCTGCATGTGAGATGGGTCTCCTGAGTACAGCAGACAGATGGGTCTTGACTCTTTATCCAGTTTGCCAATCTGTGTCTTTTAATTGAAGCATTTAGTCTGTTTACATTTAAGGTTAATATTGTTATGTGTGAACATGATCCTGCCATTATGATATTAACTGGTTATTTTGCTCGTTAGTTGATGCAGTTTCTTCCTAGCCTCGATGGTCTTTACATTTTGGCATGTTTTTGCAATGGCTGGTACCGGTTTTTCCTTTCCATGTTTAGGGCTTCCTTCAGGGTCTCTTGTAAGGCAGGCCTGGTGGTGACAAAATCTCTAAGCATTTGCTTATCTGTAAAGGATTTTATTTCTCCTTCACTGATGAAACTTAGTTTGGCTGGATATGAAATTCTGGGTTGAAAATTCTTTTCTTTAAGAATGTTGAATATTGGCCCCCACTCTCTTCTGGCTTGTAGAGTTTCTGCCGAGAGATCTGCTGTTAGTCTGATGGGCTTCCCTTTGTGGGTAACCCGACCTTTCTCTCTGGCTGCCCTTAAGATTTTTTCCTTCATTTCAACTTTGGTGAATCTGGCAATTATGTGTCTTGGAGTTGCTCTTCTGGAGGAGTATCTTTGTGGCGTTCTCTGTATTTCCTGAATTTGAATGTTGGCCTGCCCTACTAGGTTGGGGAAGTTCTCCTGGATGATATCCTGAAGAGTGTTTTCCAACTTGGTTCCATTTTCCCCCTCACTTTCAGGCACCCCAATCAGACGTAGATTTGGTCTTTTTACATAATCCCATACTTCTTGCAGGCTTTGTTCATTTCTTTTTCTTCTTTTTTCTTTTGGTTTCTCTTCTCGCTTCATTTCATTCATTTGATCTTCAATCGCTGATACTCTTTCTTCCAGTTGATCGAGTCGGTTACTGAAGCTTGTGCATTTGTCACGTATTTCTCGTGTCATGGTTTTCATCTCTGTCATTTCATTTATGACCTTCTCTGCATTAATTATTCTAGCTGTCAATTCTTCCACTCTTTTTTCAAGATTTTTAGTTTCTTTGTGCTGGGTACGTAATTCCTCCTTTAGCTCTGAGAAGTTTGATGGACTGAAGCCTTCTTCTCTCATCTCGTCAAAGTCATTCTCTGACCAGCTTTGATCCGTTGCTGGCGATGGGCTGCGCTCCTTTGCAGGGGGAGATGCGCTCTTATTTTTTGAATTTCCAGCTTTTCTGCCCTGCTTCTTCCCCATCTTTGTGTTTTTATCTGTCTCTGGTCTTTGATGATGGTGACGTACTGATGGAGTTTTGGTATAGGTGTCCTTCCTGTTTGATAGTTTTCCTTCTAGCAGTCAGGACCCTCAGCTATAGGTCTGTTGGAGATTGCTTGAGGTCCATTCCCGACCCTGTTTGCCTGGGTATCAGCAGCAGAGGTTGCAGAAGATAGAATATTGCTGAACAGCAAGTGTACCTGTCTGATTCTTCCTTTGGAAGCTTCCTCTCAGGGGTGTACTCCACCCTGTGAGGTGTGGGGTGTCAGACTGCCCCTAGTGGGGGATGTCTCCCAGCTAAGCTACTCAGGGGTCAGGGACCCACCTGAGCAGGCAGTCTGTCCGTTCTTAGATCTCAACCTCCACGTTGGGAGATCCACGGCTCTCCCCAAAGCTGTCAGACAGAGTCGTTCGCGTCTGCACAGGCCTCTGCTGCTTCCCCTGTTGGTCTTCAGCTGTGCGCTGTCCCCAGAGGTGGAGTCTACAGAGACAGGCAGGCTTCCTTGAGCTGCTGTGAGCTCCACCCAGTTCGAGCTTCCCAGCAGCTTTGTTTACCTACTTAAGCCTCAGCAATGGCGGGCACCCCTTCCCCCCAGCCTCGCTGCTGCCTTGCGGATAGATCACCGCAGACTGCTGTGTTAGCAATGAGGGAGGCTCCGTGGGCGTGGGACCCTCCCGGCCAGGTGTGGGATATAATCTCCTGGTGTGCCTGTTTGCTTAAAGCGCAGTATTGGGGTGGGAGTTACCCGATTTTCCAGGTGTTGTGTGTCTCAGTTCCTCTGGCTAGGAAAAGGGATTCCCTTCCCCCTTGTGCTTCCAGGTGAGGCGATGCCTCGCCCTGCTTCAGCTCTCACTGGTCAGGCTGCAGCAGCTGACCAGCACTGATTGTCCGGCACTCCCTAGTGAGATGACCCCAGTACCTCAGTTGAAAATGCAGAAATCACCGGTCTTCTGTGTCGCTCGTGCTGGGAGTTGGAGACTGGAGCTGTTCCTATTTGGCCATCTTCGGGAGGTCATATTTCACTCTTAAAAACCTACCTTCTTTTTCTATTTCCTATTTCATATGCTATACTTTATTCTGGAGGGTTTCTTCTAATCTACCTTTCAGATTATCAATTCTTTCTTTAGCTATTTCTTATCTGCCATTAATCTCATGCACTGATTTTTTTTTTTTTTTTTTTTTTTGAGATGGAGTTTTACTCCTGCTGCCCAGCCTGGAGTATAATGGAGTGATCTCAGCTCATTGCAACCTCCACCTCCCAGGTTCAAGCAATTCTCCTGCCTCAGCCTCCTGAGTAGCTGGGATTACAGGCACCCACCACCATGCCTGGCTAATTTTTGTAGTTTTAGTAGAGACGGGGTTTCACCATGTTGGCCAGGCCGGTCTAGAACTCCTGACCTCAGGTGACCCACCCACCTTGGCCTCCCAAAGTGCTGGGATTACAAGTATAAGCCACCACACCCAGCTAATGCACTGAATTCTTAATATCAGTTTTCAGTTTTGGAATTGATATTTGCTTATTTTTCAAAATTTTAAATGTCGGTGTTCATAATTTTAAATTCCTTGCTTATTTTAAGCTGAACTTTCCTCTCCATGAACGCAGTAAGCACTGTTGTTTTACAGTCTGTTTGTGATAATTTCTACAGATGCCTTTGTTTTTGCTGGTTCTGGCTCAGGTTCTTTCTCTTCATGTATCTTGCACTTTGGTTATTTACTAGACATTGAATTGAAAATGCTCACAGAAATACTTTGATATGTAAGTAATATTAGCCTCTTCCAATGAACATGCTGCATCCTTCTGCCATATTCCTGAAAGCATTAAAAGTCCAGGACCAAAACTTGAAGCCTTTTTAATCGCTCCAGTTATCGAGGGTCCCAGCTGACTGCTGTAGTTTTTCACTCAGATTCCTTCATGATCTTTCCAAAGCCCTGTCCTCCTCCCTGAGTTGGTGAATGCCCCAGTACTCACCCTCAGTTTTTCACAAAAGAATCTCTGATTTTGAGTAGCTATCCAAATTTCTAAAAGGAGATCTTCACTTGTCACATTAATTTCTCACCATCTTGTTAAGTTCTTTAAGAGGTTATTATTATTAATTTTAAAAAATACTGAATAGTTATTTTTTAGTTTAGTAGAAAGTTTGATCTGAAATACTAATCTGTCATTATTGGTTTTATTTTCAAATAAATTTATGTTTTAAAAAATGAGTTAATTTAAGGAAAAATGTTAATAACATAGATTATTTATGGATCTAGTTAGAAGGGGACCCTCGAATGACTGAGGTTTACCAAATGCAGTGTAGTGGCTAGAACCACAGGTGCTAGTCAAATTGACTTGGTCATGTCTTATCTAGATCAGTTATGAGTTTGTTAGCATTGAACATGTTACTTAACCCCTCTAAGCCTTGGTTTCTTTGTATATAAAGTAATGAAAATAAAAAACATAATTCCTTTGGGAAGCTGAGGCGGGCGGATCACAAGGTGAGGAGATCGAGATCATCCTGGCTAACACGGTGAAACCCCGTCTCTACTAAAAATACAAAAAATTAGCCGGGCATGGTGGCAGGTACCTGTAGTCCCAGCTTACTCGGGAGGCTGAGGCAGGAGAATGGTGTGAACCCAGGAGACGGAGCTTGCAGTGAACCGAGATCGTGCCACTGTACTCCAGCCTGGGCGACAGAGCGAGACTCCGTCTCAAAAACAAAAACAAAAAAACATAACATTGTGTTGTTGTGAGTATTGAAAGGGGCCATGCCTGTAAATGACATGGCATAGTCCCTGGCATTTAGTGTAGTAAACACTTCATAGCATTTCGCTATTATTTCCCCTATTTGTGAATCAGACAGAAAAATGACAATAGTATATATTTAGATCAATCGTTATTCTCCTTGACTATGACAAAACATTAGCCTAATTTGGAACATTCTCAGTAGGTGTGAATGGTAAGTATCAGGAATGGTCATTATTACCTCAAAGAAATGTAGGCCAAATCCTTTAAAGGACTTTTTGCATGAAATAGCCAACCCTGCTGTGAATAGCCATGGAAGTTGTATACTGTACTGCCCAAATTTTATGCAAATGTTATCATCGCCTCGAGTTGTGCTGTGTGTGTATTCAATTTGCACAACTAACTACACGCAGTGGCACTGGGAAAATTCTTCAATAATGGTATAATCTCTATACATTTGCAATATTAATTTGCAAACCACCATTGGACTTAAGGTATCTGAATTTATTCATCTGTCAAAGAGGAGAGTTGAGCTACATTATCTTCAGCTCTAAACTTTTATGATTTGCATGTAAAATGCAATTTCAGTATCTCTGTAGGAGATTTACGTCTTTTAGTAAATTTCTAGTATTAGCTGGACAGTTTGGAATTTGTAGGCTGATAATTAGCATGAAACATCATACTTCTTCTATTTGTCATATTAACAAAGCATACATATTCTAGAACAAATGTGTGACATTTAAAATCACGGGGCTTAGTCTGACCTAAGTGACCTTTTCAAAGTCTGTTTCAGCACCATAATTGTCTATGTATAAAGGACCGTATCAAATGCCTTCTTCACAATATTTCGAATGGCTGAAAGAAAAGTTCTCATCAGTGATAATGGAAATGCTGTCTTGTGTGTCTGAATGGAGTTTCAGCTCACCTAATGTGATAACTTCATGCCCGGTCTTAAAGGCAGCTCATGAGTAAACGAGGCAGTTTTTTTTTTTTTTTTTTTTTTTTTCTTGAGACCGAGTCTCACTCTATCACCTAGGCTGGAGTGCAATGGTGTAATCTAGGCTCACTGCAACCTCCGCTTCCCAGGTTCAAGAGATTCTTGTGCATCAGCCTCCCAAGTAGCTGGGATTACAGGTGCATGCCACCAGGCCTGGCTAATTTTTTTTTGTACTTTCAGTAGAGACAGGGTTTCACCATGTTGGCCAGGCTGGTCTTGAACTCCTGACCTCAAGCGATCCACTTGCCTCTGCCTCCCAAAGTGCTGGGATTACAGGCGTGAGCCACTGAGGCAAAGCAGTTTTTAATGCAAACCCAGTAAACTCCCAGTGCCTCATCCTGACCTGAGAAGACTCTTGAAAACCTCCAAGTCATATAAATAACTTAGAATTACATATCACTGTTTTACATGTTAATATTTTACTTAACCAAATCCGTTTACTACTTTTTTTTTTTTTTTTTGAGAAATTAGGCATTTTTTTAAAGCCTTTCGGGAATCTATAGGTATAATGATAATTCTTTGATTTTAAAGTGAATAGATGCTCAGGCCATAAATTTCTATGGGTACAGAGAAGTACTGCTGATGATGTGCATAGAAGAGTCTGTCTGGAACTTCCATTGTAAGAGAAACCCTCATCATAGGATATACTTTTCAGAGTCATCATGACTACTTACACTCTTCCAAAGCAATAGTAATTTCTCCAGACTTTTTTTCTCAATTTAAATTTTTCCCATCAAGAATCTTTTAGAAAATACTTTGCATAAATATAACCAACTGCAACTCTGACTTCCAGCTGTCACCAAAGGTCTCTAAAGAATATACTTTGATTATAAAACTAGACTGACAGGGATTTGATAAAGAGACTCCAAAAAGCCATAGAACCGTTAGGCCTCTTTGTTCATAAAAATTCCCTAGTATAAAGCCATAGAGAAGTGCTAATATGAAAAAGTTCTTTCCCTTTTGAGAAAAAAAAACCTAATGATTACCTAGAAGCAAATGACATGGCTCCCATTCGTGCGCATCCAGATGCTCTGAATGGAAATCTATTATATTGTCTAAACGTAAACAATATAACAATCACAATTAGTTCTCTTCCTTAATTTTGCAGAATACTTTGACATTTATTTTTCTGTCATCAGAGCTATCTTATAAGAGAGGACAAATTATTATCCCTAAGCCACAGGTAAGGACATTGAGTCACAGAAAATTGGCCAGCCAGAAGTTACGCAGCTCATTGGCATTTGATTTGGTACTAGAATTTATTCTGCAGATTCTTAGCAATGACATTTCCCAAAGACTATAGAATCTTTTATGAGGAAGTAGGGATGAAGGGGAAAATGCTGCTCAGAGAAAAGAAAGCAAGTGTTTCTTCTTCCTCCTTCTCTTTTTCCTTGTTCCTTGCCCTCCAAGACTCCTGCCAAGGCAAAGTGAGTTGGCCTTGTTCCCACATTTTGTGGCCAATTTATAGAATTCATATAAATCCATTTGACTCTGTTGACTTGCTCCTTTCATCTTGAAATCCTTTTATCTTTGCTTCTGAGAATCTTCACTGGCCAGTTTTTCTTCTAGTCCCCAGCCACCTGTCAGACTCACTTGGACTATAGTAGTATTCTCCCACATTGACTTCTCTACCACCAGCCTTGTGATCCTAAATCCATCTTCCAAATAGCCACCAGAATAATCTACTTGAAACAAATCTGACCATGTTATTTGCCTGCTGTAAACTTGTTGGATGGCTTCTCATGACTCTTGGTTGTCAATTCTCTTAGACCCAATGCTCCCTTTTTGTAACAAATACTCTGCAATATTTCATTTACTCTCCCCAAATGAAATCCATAGGAAATATAGTAGATTGACTTACATAGCTTGAAAATAAAATTAACTAATGCCTGAACAATAATGTAAAAGAGAAATAAAAAGAAAATAACTGAGTGTAAAATAATATATATTTCAATGCGTAAATATTTGGATGTGACATCACCAGGAGACACACTGGTCAGTTGCTTGCACCTATGTTTAACACAGTGACTATGACAGCTGCAGGTGCAGATGGACCTAGATGTTTGTATTCATGACTCAAACCCATGAGCAGTGTTGCTGTCAGTAATTTTCTAAAATGGAAAAATTCAGGGACGTAGTCTATAACATTATCTTTTCATACTTTAATGTAAACCTGAATCACCTGAAAATCTCTTTAAACTGCAGATTCTGGGGTGGAGCCTGAGACTGCATTTCTAACAAGCTCCTTGTGCTTGTGCTACTGGTTCACAAGCTTCATGTTGAATAGCCAGAGCCTAAACTTGGGGAACTTCATTTTTATTCAGAGGCTAATGACATCTAGGTACATTCCAGTGAAATCTGAAGTCCCATGCAAAACTTCATGAATTCTAGCTTCTAGTATGGGGTCATCTATATGTTAGAGTAACTGCTATTCTGGAACATAGCCCTGGAGGCCAGTAACCCTTGGCTCTGAGCCCAGAGAAAGGGCCAGGGAGTTGCAAAGAATATACTATCCTCTTCTCTGGGTAATCAGTGGCTGACATTGGAATCCTTTCCAAAGCACCTGTAATATTTTTTTTTTTGGTTGGGTGGGGGAGGCACCATGTAGTAAAGTAGATCATGCTGAACCTAAATTGACCCTATAATCTCATGTCGTAAATCTATGCAGGTGCCTGAGACAGATGCATGAGAGAGAGTGATGGAGGGATGGCACAGTGAATGCGTCCATCAAATCAGCAAGTAATAAGCATGATTCGTTTCTGTAAGGAACCCAGAATTGCTGTAGCACAGAAATACCAGAGGGAATGCAGGGCCAACTAGCACCTCTAGGATGTGGCATCTTTGTGAGCATTGGGAGATGGCATTCAAGGAGAGCTTCTGTAAGAGCAGCTGCAGATTTAGTGGATGCATAGTAGAGATGGCAGCTCTTCCCCTGAAGTCGGCAAACAGAGACACATGCCCATCAGGTACATTCTTGTTAGTGTATCTTCTGTTAAGCCCCAGAAGTACTTTAGGGGGCATTTTATAGTGGAAGGAGGTGAGCATGAGGAGCCAATAACATTTGTACACAAATGCAAATATGATTTCATGTGTAATCACTGGTCAAAGAAATCTCAGGACATTGGGGATATATTGTTATTATGTTTACTACTAATCAGGTCCTTCACTGTTGTTCCCCATATATCATGCCTACAATCACCATAATATATACTTTTAACACATCTTCATCTTCTTTTAGCTTGATGCCTTCTGTATCAGGTCTATATGACTCCTATCAAAATTTTCCTCTGATTGTTATAAAATGCTCATCTAAATCATAATTTGTAGCACAGAAAGAAAATCTTTTCTTGGTCCTTTTATCATAGCCAGTTATTCACTTCTCACATCCTCCAGCCTCTTCCAAAGTCATGATCTCACATTAGAAGAAAAAATGAATCCACCTGTTATGTTTCCAAGGCTTTAAATCCTTTTTAAATTGACAAACAATAATTGCATATATTTATGGAGAACAATGTGGTGTTTTGCTATATGTATACATTGTGGGATGATTAAGTCAGGCTAATTAATATATCCATCACCTCACCTACTTCTCACAAGACTTCAAATTCTGAGACGAGTTTTTATGGTGGACAAATACATTCTGGGTTTCATTGTTTCATGCTTTCCCAGTGAATGAGCAGAAGTATAGGAGTCAGTACGCTTGACTCAATGCCAGTTATTCTTGAATGTTGACTGGATACTCCAAGAAGACAGATTCCCCACATCAGGCCTGCATTTGACTGCCTCATCCTCTGCAATAAGCTACTATACATCCATCTCGGCACAGCACTGTGCATCCTACTCTCGGGGGCTGGGGATTCTGCAGCTTCATCAAAAGGTCTGAGTCTGCCTTGCCTGGAGACAGCTTCATATTTAACCTATAGTTAAGGCCTTCTAGTGTTTCCTCTTTTTCTCATCTATGTCAAAGATAAGAACTACCAAAGAATTGGCAGTAGTTGTGTACTTTTTCTTTTTGACTTTTATTCAAGAATATTTTATTCCATTCATCCAAGAACTATACTTCACCTTCCATAAACCAGAGGTATAAAGAAATATTACCGAACCCTTCTCCTCTGTCAACGAGACCAGTGTGTATTTAGGGTTCATATACTGTGTTGGTCTCTACCTCTAGCACATGCTCTGCTTGTTCCTGAGATTGTTCCAAGATGATTGTTAAGTCTGAAATTGAGCTAAAGCTCTTTGTGCTTTCCACAGAATTTCCCACTATAAATCTTCTTATGAAATCTCTTGGAATGCTGTCTTTAAGCTTGTTAGACAATTTTCATATCATCTAAGAGCTAACTTATATTTTGTCTTGATATTAACCAGCTGGACATCAGTCCTGCTTTTTGAACTTGGACTGGAGGAGTGGAAATGGAAAAGAAGGATTGAATAAAACAAAGAATGAATTAATGCAACTTATCATATGGAAGCAAAAGGATGTAGGATGCCTGAGATTTCTAAGCTAAAGTAGTTAGGGAAATAGAGAAACAGGAAGAGCAATTTACTTTTGTGACAAAATCAGTAAGCTTGGTTTTAAGGCATGTTGTTTAAATGACAGTAGTAACCCTAAATAAAAATATTTAGTAGTCACATGTTACCTGATTTCCATACTGGAATAGTCCCCACTTATCCATGAGGGATACATTTCAAGACCCCCGCTAGATGCCTGAAACCACAGATAGTACCAAATTCTATATTTATATTCTTTTCCTATGATAAAGTTTAATTTATAAATTAGGCACAGTAAGAGCTGAACAAGAAGAATAAAATAATTATAGCAACATATTGTAATAAAAGTTATAAGAACATCGTCTCTCTCTCTCAAAATACTTTACTGTACCGTGCTCACCTTTCTACGTCTGATCTGTTGATCTGATAACCAAGATGGCCACAAAGTGACTAATGGGCAGGTAGTGCATACAGCATGGGTGTGCTAAACAAGGCAGTGATTCACCTCCTGGCCAGGACACAGCAGGACAGCACGAAATTTCATCACACTACTCAGAACGGCATGCAACTTAAAATTTATGAATCTTTTATTTTTGAAATTTTCCATTTAATATGTTTCTAACCATGGCTGACCTTGGGTAACTGAAAATGTGGAAAGTGAAACCATAGATAAGGGGGGACTACTGTATAAGAAACATAGATATGTTGCAAGGTATTCATTTAGTGGTGAATTAGTAATTGAGAGATTTAGAAGAGTACATATAAAAGCCTCAAAGTAGCTTGTTAACCCCCCAAAAATCTTCTTCATTAAGTTGATTAGATGATGAAAGTGAAGGTGATGATGATTATGCTGAAACAGTGAATGGATCAATTTCACAAAGGCACTATGTTACAAATGTTTGCAATGCTTGGTTATAAATACTAAGCAATTATTTGTATAATTTTCCCTTATACATTTTTATCTGAAATCAAATCCAATGTAGATTTCCAATTTTTCTCAGGAGCTATTTTCCAGCATTTATCTATGAAGCTATGAAATGTTGAATGAAATTCAGGAGCTATCCTCTGACAGGGTGCGCATATGTGGCTTCTGTCTGCCACTATATCAGCTTTTACCATTTTGAAAATACTAACAGTGCTTTCTATAATTGGAAAAGTACTCCCCCCCACCCCCCGGCAACAGTGCCTGTGGATATAATCAACATGTACATGTAATATGCATGTGCCAGAAAGCTGTGCCAAAAAGAGTTGAGCTATATTTGTATCATCATCAAGAAACTTGAGAAATCCATCCTTTGGAATAGACTAGCTTTCTCGTGCTTGCTAACAAAAGCTACTTTTGTATGGACAGTCAGAGAAGTGGTGTCAGTTGTCAAAAGTGATACCAATCCAGTCCCTTACAAGATCCCAGGTTTACCCATGAATTGTTCTCTATATGGACATTTCTTCGGTGTAGGATTCATCCGAGTCACCTGAGTATAGCTTTAGTGGTTGGTTATCAGAATCATGGACTCTTTTCCTCATACAAAGTAAAGTAACCCTGTCCTTTGCTATTTGCTTGTGTCCTAAATGAGACACCGATTAGTACACTCGTGTTGTCTCTCTAGCCCTGGCGTGAACCCTTGTACAGAGTAATTCCCCACTTCTGTATGAGACCAGACCTATACAAGCCACCTCACTTGTTTTTCATGTGATTCTCATGAGGCTATGTCACAAAATGTGCAGATAAAATAAAACAATGCCAATTTACAAATGACTTTAGTGAAGAATAAAAGTTAGATGTTAATGTTTAGCAAGTTGACATTACTATTTTATTGCTTTTCAATAAATCTAAAATACTATATCCACATATCTCCTTATGATTCTAATTGAAGAGACATACTTAAGTATTAAAAATCCAATAGTTTAGCCATGTGACTTTGCAATCATATCTCATGCTTGAAGACATGCCTAAAAATAATACTCACCAAAGAAGGAAGAAATGCATACTGTGTTCCTTACAGAGAATATTAGTGTAGGTTCTACTTTGTTCCATTATTAACTTCCCTTTTGAATGGAAATATTTTCTAATTTGTTCTGTTATTTACTTCGTTTAGACTTAGCAGGGATAGCACCTAAAGTGGAGCCCAAGACAAGGGCTTATGTGCAGGTAATTTATTTCAGAAAATGACCTACATCAAGGAAGAAAAGTAGAGGCTTTGAAAGAGTCAAACAAGGAAGGAGGAAAAGCCATTCCAAGGATGCATTGTTTTGTTGATCACCACTGTGGGCACTACAGTGTTCAGTCTGTGTTTGTTGCAATTAGGTATCCTGTGCAGAGCCATAGAGAATGTGCCTTATAATTATTCTTCCAAGGGGTGGAAGAGAGAAACATGTATTCATCAGCTTCCCTCCATCAGTGGTCAAGGGTTGACAAGTAGGGTATATACTTTCTTGTATTTCTAGGTTTACACATGCTTCAGAATGAATAAGTTTTTGCAAACATTTTACATGGTCATTGGAGGGCAGAGAAACCCTGGAGCAGAAAGTGAGATACATGGTACAAGTGAGATGAGGTTGAGTTGCTGCCAGGTCCTACCTATGAGCAGCTGGTTGCCACAATACTAGCTGCAGTTAAGAGGCTGGCCAAGAGCCAACAGGTACATGAATATGTCCTCAAACATGAGGGAAATGCAGGTTAAAACCAGCATGAGATACCGCCTCACACCTGAGAGGATGGCATGACCAAAAATACGAGAGAATGAGCGTCAGCGAGAATGTAGAGTAAAAGGAATTCTTCTATACTGTTAGTGGGAATGTAAATTGGTACAGCCATTATGAAAAAATGGTATAGGTGTTCCTCAGAAAATTAAAAGTAGAACTACCATATGCCCAGCAATTCGTCTTCTGAGTATATACCCAAAGAAAATGAAATCATCACCAATCAAAGATAGCTGCACTTCTGTGTTCATTATTCACAATAGTCAAGATATGGAAACAACCTAAGTGTCCATCAAAGGGATGAAAGGATCAAGCAATTGTGGCATGTGTACATCCAACGGAATATTATTCAGCCATAAAAAGAAGGAAATTCTGCCGTTTGTAGCAACACGGATGAACCTATGCTAAGTAAAATAAGTTAGAGAAAATAAAATACTGCATGATCTCACTTTTACATGTGGAATCTAAGAATGTTGAACTCATAGAAGCAGAGAGTAGAATGATGGTTACCAGGGGTAAGGGCATGGGAGGAAAGGGGAGATTTTAGTCAAAGGGTACATACTTTCATTTATAAGATAAATAAGTTCAGGGGATCTAATATACAGCATGGTGGCTATAGTTAACAGTCCTGAATTGTATATTTGAAATGTGCTTGAATATTCTCACCACGAAACAAAACAAAACAAAAAGGGTTACTAGGTGAGGTGATAAATGTGTTAACTAACTTGATTATGGTAGTCATGTCACAAAATTCATAGATATAGAAGCCTCATGTTGTATACCTTAAATTAATATAATTTTGTTTGTCAATTATACCTCAATAAATCTGGAAATTTTTAAAAGTTTGGTGTAGAGGACATGAGATGGTACACAGATTTTGATTTATCAGCTAATAAAGAATAGTGAAGGAGGAGTTTAAAGGAGGTCAGACAAATGCTTTAAAGGAGGTATAAGATATTACTACACCCTATGAGAGCACGTAAATCAACCCCTCTCCCCCAGAAAACTAGCCGTCTAAACTCTGACAGTATCACATGCTGGTGAAGAAGTGCAGCAACTGGAATCCTTATGCACTGCGGATAGACAGGCAGAGAAGTACAGCCATTTTGGAAAACCAGTTTGGCAGTTTTTTATAAAGTTAAACATACACTTATAGGACTCAGCAATGCCACTGAGTGTTTATCAAAATACTAATAAGTGAAATAAAAACTTATATTCACACAAAACCTGCACATGAATGTGTATAGCAGCTTAATCTGTGATCACCAAAAACTGGAAACAACCCAAATGTCCTACAACTAATGAATGTATAAACAATCTGTGGTACATCCATACAATGAAATACTTCTCAAAGTATTCAGATGAATCAACCACTCATACGTGGAACAACCTGGAAGAGCATCAAATACATTATGCTAAGTGGAAGAAGCCAACTGCAAGGACTACATACTGTGTAATTCCTTTTATATAATGTTCTAGAAAAGGCAAAACTGTAGGGACAGAAAGTAGGGCTGAAGCCACTGCATTGAGTGAAGGGCTGACCAGTCTAGGAGAAAAGGCAGATAGATAATGGACACTTTTTCAGGTAAGGCTGAGATTTTATATGTATGTGAAAACAGAGTTAAATTATTTTAGATCTCAATGACAATCTCTAATTTATATGTTTTTCTGTTGTTAAAATGACATAGTTACTTAGTTCCTATTTAGTTGTAATAGTATTATATGTCTGCTAATAGGTTATGACCTAGTGGTAGATGTAAAAAGCTGAATAACAACAGTCCTTGCCCTTAAAAACCTGTATTTTCTGATAGGGAAGGCAACTGTAAAATAAAAAATTTCAATTCAGTGTGACTAATTATGTAAGAAGTACATGTCCTCGATGTGGTGGTAATACCAAGAGTGAAATGATTGCCTTGTCTCATCCTGGGTCTGGGAAGGCAGCACAGAGGAAGAGATGCTTGAGCTGAGTCTGGGCAAGCAGATAACATTTTACTATTAAAACAAGAGGTGTGTAGGTGTGGCAGGGCATTCCAGCAGTGGAGAAGACTGTCCGAAGCCACGGGGCTGAAAAGAGCATGGCGAGTTTGATGTTTAGTGTGGGTGGAACACAGGTTTATGTGGGGAGAAGAAAGGAATGACTCTTCTTTGACAGGTAATAGAGGGCCTGGCATGTCATGCTAAGAATCGGAGTTTTATCTAGTTCAGGAGAGGTTGAAATTTGATAGCCTGAATATTAAGCTAGGGCTTCATATGTTTGTTTTTAAGAATGTGAGTATATTTTCATGCCCATCAATGGAGTGGTTAAAGAAACTGTTTTATATATATATATATATATATATATTCATATATACACACATGTATATTCATATATATGTATATTTATATATGTATATTCATATATACATATATGCATATTCATATATGTGTGTATTTATATATGTATTCATATATGTATATTCATATATATATATGAATACTAGTACTCAGCCATATAAAGGAATGAATTAATGGCATTTGTAGCAACCTAGATGGGATTGGAGACTATTATTCTAAGTTAAGTAACTCAGGAATGGAAAACCAAACACTGTATGTTCTCACACATAAGTGGGAGCTAAGCTATGAGGATGCAAAGGCATGAGAATGACACAATGGACTTTGGGGCTCAGGGGGAAAGGGTGGAAGAAGGTGAGGGATAAAGGACTACAAATTGGGTTTACTGTATACTACTCGGGAAATGGGTGCACCCAAATCTCACAAATCACCACTAAAGAACTTATTCATGTAGCCAAATAGCACCTGTTCCCCCAAAAAACTATGGAAATAAATAAATTTTAAAAAGAATGTGGGTATATTTTCAACATGAACATTTTGGAAGTTGTGCATACAAATCCAGGCTTCCAGCTTCTCTTGAAAATCTGGAACATCTGGTGACTGTGGGCCTACACTCATTTCTATGTGGCAGCAACTGGCTGGAGTCAAAAGCAGCTGCCTCCTTTAAGTGCCTTGAGGCAGAGCATGTGTCTCTTCCTCTGGGTGCAGTCCCAACCACCACTTGTCATTTTACACCCAAACCCCTTTACTCACTTTTGTACCTGCCTGCCTGTGGCAGGTATTTGAGCTTGTGCCTCTGCTGAAAACAGTGGGGAGCCAATGAAAGGATTGAGGCAGGGGAATCGTGATCAGACTTTTCACTCTAAAAGGATTAGTCAGGCATGCATATGGAAGGTGGATTGACATGGGATAAATCTGAAATTGGAGAACCAATTAGGAAATAACTGCCAGTCTAGGAAAGAGATGAACGCTTAACTGAACTTAGTAGGGGGCTGGAGGTGAGATAACAGAGCCTAGATACATTAAGGAGGATTTGCTGACAGGATGTGAAGGGTAATGGAGAAAAAGAAGTGTAGGGTGGCTGTTGGCTTAGGCAATCAACTGGGTGATCTGTGATGCCATTAACCTAGATATGGAATACGGATTCTGAGGGGAAGATAGTGATTCTGTTTTGAATGTGCTGCTTTTGGAGGTATGTTGGCTACCCAACAGAGAGCTGAATATATGGATCTGGAGCCAAGGACTTGGGAGCTGTGAGCACATTTGTGGTACTGAGGCCCCAGTGGGTTGAGTGAAAAGGAAAGAACCAAAAAGGAAACACTAGAGGAAGTGGACCCAGCTAGCCACGGGAGATGTACAATTGGTGTTATTAATTCCGACATGCTACTAACTCTTTAAAATATACTTATGAATTATAAGTTAGAAACATTTTCTTATTAATTCAACAGAATATACTTTAAATACTAATGACAATAGTATTCGAAGATTGAAGTTTCCCCTTGTGTGAAGATTAAAGCTTCCATGGAATGTATATGAGACAGAGGAGTGACACATATGAAAAAACTGACTCTTATGAAGAGGCAAAGTAATTTTAAATGTAAAAAAATCAAAAACCAAGACATTTGCACATAATGGTGTATAGGATTATTGGTTGGTTGCATTAGCTCTGTTGTGAAAGATAGCATCTTTTTCTAGCTGAGAGTAGTTATCTGTAAGCAGGAAATGTTCAATAGAACATAGACTTGAAAGACCAAATTCAAATTTCTAAACCTCCTAGCATAAGTGTCTATTAGATTCACACCATCATGCTTTATATGTTCTATTTAATACATTTTTATGGATTAGGACAGAGCTGTCTCCTTGGGTGAATAGTATAGAATTTTATATGAGGGGTCATAGCTATTCCTTTAAGAAACATATATGGAATAAGTAATTCAAAGATTGGGGAAGCTGGAGGAATGTATAAATGAGCTTTGGTGGAGTTGTCATTTAGAAGTAAAGCTGGCTAAATCTTGAACATAAAACAAATGAATTCAGAATAATATATATTATTCTAGTGTTTATCTGGTCAGAACATTCATTTCAGAGGTTAACTAAGACTTTATGGAAAAGAATAAGATTTCTCATTTCCACAAACATATTGTAATATCAGTACAGCATCTTGCCTTTTAGTATCTATTTGGAAAAAATTCAAGATGACTGAATTTATCATATTGTGAGTACTCAGAGAATTGATGTTTGTACCTTCCATTTAGCATTTTGGGGATAATCTGGGTGAGGCCCCTGTGCATGGATATAATAGCTCCTTAATTTTACATTTTATCCTTTGCCTCCCATCCCCACTTCTTTTTCTGTCTTGAAGGTGTTGCTTCCTTTTCCGCCAAGTATATTCTGACTATTCTTTCTAGAAGACGGCATTCAGAAAATGCACACGTATCAACATGCACTATATTTAGTTTGAAATATTCGTTGCTGAATAACATCCCACGTGAAGGGAGTTCTGCTGATGATTATGGAAGTCACTTTCTTTTATGATTTTTCCCAGTTAATAATCTTGCGATTCTTGTTTGAGTTCCATTTTTGGTTCCCTGTATAGCTAAGATGTAACAAGTCAAGAGATTAAAAGTACCGCCGGTTTCTTTAAATTATCAGTTGTTGATTCTGTGCTATATCTAGAAAGGAATGAGCTGATGAGGGAAGAAGTATTCTCATTGAAGGTTTCCTATTTGGGTCCTATAAGTTAGTAAATCCATATACTGTAATCACTTTTATCACACTCTATAATCACTTTCCTTAATTTTTGTTCTCAGCAGTGGTCTCTATTTTGTAGCTCCAAAATGGTCGTTAAAAAAAAAAAAAAAAAAAAGTTACTTAAAAGTTACAGTGGTTACTGATCTATGAGCAGTTCTCTTGAGGGTTCTGTTCATTAAAATAATAACTCTAAAGGAAATATCAGAGCTTTAAGGAGTATGGTTACATTAATGTAAACCTGTACATTTAAGAATAGTTTACTAATGCTTTTTTACATCATATAATATATAATGTAAATATACGTATTTACATTATATAATATACATCTTTCACCTTCCCCTGCTAGGCATCATAATCCCCTAATTACAGAAAAGGATTTTAGATAACTCCTTTCCTTCTTTGTAATCCATTTAACTTGCATTAATTAGGCAAATGCCTTGTTAGGTAAATGTACTAGATATTTTATTTTTAACCACAGCCCAAGATAAGAAAGCTCAGAATTGCAGAATCAAAAGAGGAGTCATTTCCGGGGTTTGGTAGATCTATGGAAAATCTCTGATATTAAAATTAAACTTCAGGCTCAGCAGAAAGCTGTCTCAACTTTTTAAAGGGATGTTTGTAAGATCGCAAGTATCTTTAAGAATGAGTTTTATGGCCGGGCGCGGTGGCTCAAGCCTGTAATCCCAGCACTTTGGGAGGCCAAGACGGGCGGATCAAGAGGTCAGGAGATCGAGACCATCCTGGCTAACACGGTGAAACCCCGTCTCTACTAAAAAAATACAAAAATCTAGCCGGGCGAGGTGGCGGGCGCCTGTAGTCCCAGCTACTCGGGAGGCTGAGGCAGGAGAATGGCGTAAACCCGGGAGGCGGAGCTTGCAGTGAGCTGAGATCCGGCCACTGCACTCCAGCCCGGGCGACAGAGCAAGACTCCGTCTCAAAAAAAAAAAAAAAAAAAAAAATGAGTTTTATTGAGTATCTCCTTTGAATTTAGCATGTGGTAGATTTTATGGATTACAAAACTGGCATACAACTTGTCCCCAGAATACAGGGCGTATATAATCTAGTTGGGAAGTGGGATACACATGTGAAGTGATTAATAAACTTTTTAATATAGGATAATAAAGTGCTAAATATATTTAATACACCTTTAATAAGTATTTACTGTGCCAGGCATTGCAATAGTTTCCATGGGAGGTAAAAAGAACAGGTAGGTGCCCTCTACCCACTGCAGAAGATAGTTACACATACATAAGCCTTACTTACTCAAGGCCTCAATTCATAGAGTATATGCCCTAAAGTAGAGTCTTATTGTATTCTAAACTTTACTATTCCCTTAGAATCTGAATCCTCCTTTGCGAATTCTTCAAAGCTGAATCCAGGTCCTACCAGCTGTGTGAAACCTTCATGACTTTAGCCTGCCTCCTTAATAAAACACTAGAGACACAAAGAGGGCAAGGGGATAGGTGGAAGGAAGTGTGGTCTGTGTAAGAAATTTGTCAGGCTAAAGTTTCCTATTGAAATCACATAATCTCAGCAGTGATATGCTAGATGGTACTCATCTGGCCCTGTGGTTTAGGTACTAGACAAGTATATGATTGCCAATCAGAGTTTTCTTTTTTCTTTTATTACTATTATTTTTAAACTTTTAGGTTCATATGGTTTGACTCTATGTCCCCACCCAAATATCATGTTGAATTGTAATCCCCACATTTCAGGGGAGGGGACATGGTGGAAGGTGATTGGATCATGGGGGTGGCTTTCTCCATGCTGTTCTCATGACAGTGAGTTCTCATGAGATCTGATGGTTTAAAAGTGTGACAGGTCCCCCCTTGCTCTCTCCCGCCACTATGTAAGACATGCCTTGCTTCCCCTTCATCTTCTGCCATGACTCTAAGTTTCCTGAGGCCTCCCTAGCCATGCAGAACTCTGAGTCAATGAAACCTCTTTTCTTTATAAATTACCCAGTCTCAGGTAGTTCTTTGTATCAGCGTGAAAACAGACTAATACAGGGGCACATGTGAAGATTTGTTATATAGGTAAACTCATGTCATGGAGGCTTATTGTACAGATTATTTCATCACCCAGGTATTAAGCCTAATACCCAATAGTTATTTTTTCTGCTCCTCTCCCTCCTCTCACACTCTACTCTCAAATAGACTCCAGTGTCTGTTTTTCCCTTCTTTGTGTTCATGAGTTCTCATCCTTTAGCTAAAGGATAAGTTATAAGAACATGTGGTGTTTGATTTTCTGTTGCTTAGTTTGCTAAGGATAATACCCTCCAGCTCCATTTATGTTTCTGCAAAATATATGATCTTGTCCTTCTTTATGGCTGCATAGTATTCCGTGATGTATATGTACCACATTTTCTTTATCTAATCTGTCATTGGTGGGCATTTAGTTTGATTCCACATCTTTGCTATTGTGAATAGTGCTACAATGAACATTCATATGCATGTCTTTTTATGGTAGAATGATTTATATTCCTCTATATACCTAGTAATGGGATCGCTGGGTCAAATGGTAGTTCTGCTTTCAGTTCTCTGAGGAATCACCATACTGCTTTCCACAATGGTTGAACTAATTTACACTCCCACCAACGGTGTTTAAGGGTTCTCTTTTCTCCACAACGTTGCCAGCATCTGTTATTTTTTGACTTTTTAATAATGGCCATTGTGACTGGTGTGAGATGGTATCTCATTGTGGTTTTGACTTGCATTTCTCTAATGATCAGGGATATTGAGCTTTATTTCATATGCTTGTTGAAGACATATGTATGTCTTCTTTTCAAAAGTATCTGTTCATGTCCTTTGCCTGCTTTTTAATGGGATTGTTTTTCTCTTGTAAATTTAAGTTCCTTGTAGATACTGGATATTAGACCTTTGTCAGATGTATAGCTTGCAAATATTTTCTCTCATTCTGTAGGTTGTCTGTTTACTCTGTTGATAGTTTCTTTTGCTGTTTAGAAGCTCTTAAGTTTAATAGATGCCGTTTGCCAATTTTTGATTTTGTTGCAATTAGTTTTGGTGTCTTTGTAATGAAATCTTTGCCCATTCCTATGTCCAGGATGGTATTGCCTAGGTTGTCTTCTAGTGATTTTATGGTTTAGGGTTTTATATTGCAGTCTTTAGTCCAACTCAAGTAGATTTTTATATATGATGTAAGGAAGGGGCCCAGCTTCAATCTTCTGCATATGGCTAGCCAGCTATCCCAGCACTGTTTATTGAATAGGGAGTCTTTTCCCCATTGTTTTTGTCAGCTTTGTTGAAGATTAGATGGTCATAGGTGTGCATCCTTGTTTCTGGGCTCTCTATTATGTTCTGTTGGTTTATGTGCCTGTTTTTGTACCAGTACCATGTTGTTTTGGTTACTGTAGCCCTGTAGTATAGTTTGAAGTCAGGTAACGTAATGCCTCTAGCTTTGTTTGTTCTTTTTGCTTATGATTGCCTTGGCTATTTGGGCTCTTTTTTGGTTTCATACACATTTTAAAATAGTTTTTTTCTAGTTCTGTGAAGCGTATCATTGGTAGTTTGATAGGAATAAGATGGAATCCGTAAATTGCTATGGGCAGTATGACTATTTTAATAATATTGATTCTTCTTATCCATGAGCATGGGATGCTTTTCTATTTGTTTGCATCTACTCTGATTTCCTTGAGCAATGTTTTGTAATTCTCATTGTAGAGATCTTTCACTTCCCTGGTTTGCTGTATTCCTAGGTATTTTATTCTTTTCATGGCAATTGTGAATGGGATTGCATTCGTGTTTGGCTCTCGGATTGGCTGTTGTTGGTGTATAAGAATGCTAGTGATTTTTGTACATTGATTTTGTATCCTAAAACTTTGCTGAAGTTGTTTATCAGCTGAAGGAGCTTTTGGGCTGAGACTATGGGTTTTTCTATATATAGAATTATCATGTCATCTGCAAACAGGGGTAAGTCGACTTCCTCTCTTTCTATTTGGATGCCCTTTATTTCTTTCTGTTGCCTCATTGCTCTGGCTAGGATTTCTAATACTATGTTGCATAGTAGTGGTGAGAGAAGGCATCCCTGTCTTGTGCCGGTTTTCAAGGGGGAATGATTCCAGCTTTTGCCCGTTCAGTATGATGTTACTGTGGGTTTGTCATAGACAGTTTTATTATTTTGAGTTATGCTCATTCAATACCTAGTTTATTGAGAGTTTTTAACCTGAAGGGATGTTGAATTTTATTGAAAGCCTTCTCTGCATCTGTTGAGATAATCATGTGGTTTTTGTCTTTAGTTCTGTTTATGTTAATCTGAGTTTTAGATACTTATTCATCCACCCTAGAAATATTCATTGAGTATCTGCTCTGGGGGAGGCACTATTCCAGGAGTAGGGATAGAACAGTGAATAAGGCAAGTCCCTGCTATCATGGAGCTTACTGTCTAAACAGAAAAACAGACAAGAAAATAAATCAATTGATTAATAATACAATTTATATAGTGGCAAATGTAAGGGAAATGAAGATAAAACAAGGTACGTAGTTAAAAAGTCATTAAGAGGGGTGTATTTTAGACACTATTCACAGACACAGGTAAGAGATGGGATAGACAAATGTTAGGTGAAATCATTAGGATGGGGCACTGAATAACCTTGAAGGGTCAAGAAGCAGGAATGAGAGCTTTTCAGGCAAGACCTGGGATGGAGATAAGCAAGAATGTGTAGCAGTGGGGAGGAAAGGAAGAGGCAGAGAAGGACGAAAGCCAGGGGAGTCATAGGAAATAAAGTCATGTGTACAGGGTCACATCCAAATACACCTTGAAAGATTGAGTCTTCCTTTTGGACAAGGTGGTATACAAATAAATGAATAAATAAATAACTCTAAGTCCACTTGAACTGGTGGCCAAAAAGCCACTGCTATTAGAGGCTTGAGCAGAGAAGCAAAAATGTGTGAAAATTAATCCAATAAATATATGTGTACACAATGGTTTGAACCAAAGTGACAATGAAGTCAGGAATTTCAGCTAGAATGCAACTGCAGCAATCCAGGCACATAAATAGCATTTTTATATCACATTTGCTTTCTTACCTCATTTCATATTCATTTAAACATATCTATTGAGCATCTATTAGGTGCCGGGGGGTATGTAAAGCACTGGAGATACATTGGTTAGTCAATCAGTTATGTTCCCTGTCCTCATGGAGATCACAGTTGAGTGGCGAAACAGGCACCAGTCAAGTAATTACAAGACTGAAAGGCTAATTTCAAATTATGAGAATTACCTTGAAGAAAAAGTAAGCAGCATTATGGGAGCACATAACTAAGAGGCTTGATATCATGTTGTGGTGGGCAAGGCTTCCCTGACAGAAATTGCAGCAGAAATTTGAGATTGAATAAATATTGATTAGAACGTGGAGTGTAGGGCAGGGAGGGGGAAAGAACACTCCAAACAAAAAGAAAAAAAAATAGCATGTGCAATATCTGTATAGCTGGAGGGCATATGGCCTGTTCAGGGATCTATCTGTAAGGTACATCTGGAACAGAGGGTAAATTGGTAATTGGTGTGGAATTATGAGTTGGGGTTGCAGACATAGGCTAGGCCAAATACTGCGAGCCATGTAGTCTATACCTGGAAGTTTACACATTACCCCATGAGCAGTGGAAAGCATTGAAAGATGTTAGGCAGGGAGATGGGAGTGTGGACAGGGAATGAGATGGATCAGACATCTGTTTTGAAAATACTCACTCTGGCCTCAGTAGAGAGAGAGGAGCAACAGTGGATGCAGGGAGGCTCTTATGGAATTAGGGTAGTGGTTATGGAAATAGAGAGAACTGAATGGGTTTAAGAGATAGTGGGAAGTACAGTCAGGAGTAATGGGCAACAGAACTTGGATACATGGAGTGTCAGGGACAGGCAGTGTTAGGATGATTCCTGAGTTTCTTGTTTGTGCAAATGGGTGGTGTTTGCAGAACCACCCTGTCATGTGTGCATCATTATTATCTCATTTTACACTTACCTGAGGTTCTAAGGGGCTGAACAGTATGCCTAGGGACACCTTTTATAGGTCACAGAGGTAAGACTCAAACTCTGGTGTATGATTTCAAAACTTGGGTTATCTCATCTATGCTGTGCTTCTGAGTTGATTGTAGAGGAAGAAAGACTATAGCTCAATGATGGTGACATAAAAACATTGGTCTTTATTATCACAGAGCAATAGAATCTTAGCATTGGGAGGGATTATGGAGAGCTTTCTGATGTGTTTTTCGAGCTTCTTTGACTGTGACTTACAGTGAGAAATGTATTTTACATCACAAATGAACACACAAAGAATGGAAACAATTTCTTGACACAGCATTAATATATTGACATGATCTCTGTTATTTTCCACTCTATCATGTTGCATAAAAAATGCTAGTTGCTATCCACAAAATTGATTTCATAATCCAATTAATGAATTGTTTAGACAAGACTAATCTAGTCCTCTTAATTTTTAGAAGAGTATTTGAGGCCCAGAACTGGGAAGTGATTTCCCAAAATCTCACAGCCAAGAAGCAAGTGAATTCCTTACCCTTAGTCCAGCTTTTTTTGTTTCTTTCATAAATAAAATTGACTGATAGGCCCTTTGTAAATTTTATCATTTCGGAAAAAGTAGCTGTTGATAATTTTTGCTTATTGGCATTTAGTTTGTTTCTTCCTCTAAAAGTTTTGTTTTATACTAAGGTTAGACCTTCCAGGACCCAATTAAATGGAACATTGCAAGATTTTATTTGAAAAGTAAAGGACATGGAACAGTCAAGATAATAATAGTGCATTATCTTTGAGAATCTGAGAAAGACTAATAAAAGGCCACAGAAAATGAAAAGCAGTTATCAAAGAGAGGTGATAAAAAAATGAACTTATGAAGTTACCTAAGAAACCAAGGAATAATTGTGAAGCCAAGAATAAAAACAAAATTTTTCTGCTAAGCAGAAATGCCAAATGGAGAATAGAAAGTTTTAAAAACATGCAAAATCACAGGTACTGTATTTCATGAGCAAAGTTTAAACATAAACGAAATACATAAGTTTAAAAAGCTTAGGTAGGTAATATTGAAAAACAGTGGTACATTGGAAAAATATTTAATGGAGCTATCAGACTGTTAAAGATTTAATAAATGAAAATTTAAAGTTTTCTCAGCTGAACTGAATTTAGAAGCTTATAGTAACATTTAGGAAGAAGACAGAGAAAGGGATTTGTTTGCTAATTTTTACACATGTCCTCTAATCTTGATGGACATATAAATTAGTTGCTGAAAATCCTGACAAGTTTTCTGATTATTTTCCCCATCAGATATGCATAAATGAAGCTTAGGAAGCAGTGAAACAGCTAGGACTGAGGAAAGAAGGGATCAGAAGTCCCATGGTGGGGGAGTTGGAAAATGGTAGCATGTGTGATGGGAGACTTTTTCTTTTTAAAGACCAATGCAAGAGGCAGAAGAGAAAAATATTGTCCATCTAACTTCAGGATATTGTCCATGCAGTCACCCAACAAGTACTTATTGAACCCTTACTGAGTGGCAGATGCTGTGCTAATCCTTGGAGACAACCTATGAATAAGACAGAGCTGGTCCCTGCCCTTATGAAGTTTGCAGTCCCTTAGGTCATTCCAAACACTTGATACATGCTGTAATAGAATAGGGACAATGTGCTACAGAAGTAGAGAGGTATGTGATCTGGGCATGGTGGGTTAGGAAAGGCTTCCTGGAGCAAATGGCATCTGAGCCAAGACTTGAGTAGGATAAGTAGAAGTTAGGCAGATGAAGTGTGAAGTAGACAGGTTTGCCTGTTTCAAGGATTACATCATACCATGTGTTTAACATCTTAATAAACATTAGCCTGGCACAGAATAATCTCTCGTAAATGGCAATTTTTTGTATTTCATTATTGTCAGTTATAGGCACTGCTCAGATGGTACCTTTCTTTTGATTTTCCATATAAAACAACCACATCACACACTGTTTCCATAAATATGGCCAATAGAATATAATATTAATGTTTAATTGTTATTATTTAAAAGGTTTACAAAATACTGATGTTTTTCATTGAAGTCAGCTTTGCTTGGAGAAGAAAAATGCAGAGCATATAGTATATTACAATCTGTCTATCTAAGGAAAATATAGAATCAGAGTAATAGAACTTAAGTGAACTATAGTGGTGACCTGATACAGTCCTTCCCTTTAACACATGAAATAACTGAATGAGCCATTTGCTCAAAGTAACAATATTGTTTGTTGGTGGCAAAGATGGGTCTCAAAAGCAGATGTTCATTTTTCATTTCCTTTATGCCATACTGACACTTATAATAAATTGTTTTCAAAGCTCTCAACTTTGATGTAAAATTGTGTTAATATTGTTTCATTGATGTTAATTTCAATCATTACCTTTGAAGTTTTCATGGAATTCATTTTTGTTTTTCTACTACTTTGTTCTTTCTGAGAATGTGTGCTTATTAATTTCAGTTGAACCATTTTACTGTACATTAAGAGTGAGGAGTATACGTAATGCTACTATCCATTTTCATTTTAAACCATTAATTTGCAGTAGACAAACATATTTTAAATGTCATTTATCCTCTGTTAGGTTAAGGTCTTAATCAAAGGCGACCATTGGTAGGCATATTAAGCAAAGTATTAATTAAAACCTGGAAAAATGCCCTGTAGTTAGTAGTCTAAATAATACTTTCCTATAACACACACTCCTGGCTGCCACTGTGGTAATGTTCTTTTGTGATTATTATTGTTACATGGTTATATGTTCACATACTCTCTTTAAAGCTATATAATTAGCAAAGCCTTTAAAATAAAACTACTAAAATGTTCTTCTGTGCTATTTTTCCTTTTCCTCACTGTTCACTCAGAGTCTTCTGTGCTTTAGTCTATTGTACTAGTATTGATTCCTTTGCCCACCTGCCAGCTTTCTTATCCTTAGGCGTCTTGAAAATACCATAATTGTTTGTCATTCTCTCCACATGGGAGCCATTCACATCCCTTGACTATCTCTGTGAGGATCCATTGGATAAGGATTATTTCAATGGCCACCAGATTCTTCATCTTATCTAGGGTGCATTCTGAAAAGCTGTTTTGCCTTATTGCTTACATACCAATTGCTGCTGAGTCTGTTTCTCATTGTCAAGATCTCACCACTCTAGCTTCTGACAACCTTCTTTCCTTTACCCCCTCTTTTTTTCCTGGTAGCATTATAATTAGAAATAATGCTGTGAATTATTGACTTCCGGTAAAATTCTATGAGTTCCTGACCATCCCTATGATTCCAATATTAAGTAGAAACAATTTAGTTTCTGAAGGCTGAAGCTTTGCTCTAGGGTGTTTTTGTTTTTTTTTTTTTTGTTTTGTTTTTTACAGCATTTCTTTTCTTTTTTTCTTATATTACTTAAGATCTACAAACTATTGACTTTTGGTTGTTGAATTTGCAGCTGTTTCAGGATTTTCTGGTGTGTACATCACTGTTTAAAAATCAACATAACTTTATCACTTTTTTTTTTTTTTTTTTTTTTTTTTTTTGGAGTAAAGAAGCATCATTTAGACTTGCCAAAGACAGGGAATGGTAAATTAAATAAATTGGTGAGTAAACTGGTTGTACCAGTTTGATTGGTCTAGTTATTCTCTTGCTGTACTTGCCTTAGGAAACAGAAATCTTTTCCATTTATAGATTTTGATTTATGGTTTTGCTTCTTTAAATCATAGGACATCATATAATATGCAAAGGTCATTCAGTGATGGTTCCCATTAGTTTTAAATAAAAAAATGAGAAGAGTAGTTCTAAAGTCCTAACTTATTTCCATTAAAATTTATAAAAAATAGTCTCAGTGCTCAGAAAGGCTGAATTTTTCTTTTCACTATTTCAGTGTATTACAAATCTTCCTTCCTACTTCCTCAGAACCCCCCCCTTTTTTTTTTTTTTTTTTTTTTTGAGACGGAGTCTTGCTCTGTTGCCCAGGCTAGAGCGCAGTGGCCGGATCTCAGCTCACTGCAAGCTCCGCCTTCCAGGTTCACGCCATTCTCCTGCCTCAGCCTCCCGAGTAGCTGGGACTACAGGCATCCGCCACCTCACCCGGCTAGTTTTTGTATTTTTTAGTAGAGACAGGGTTTCGCCATGTTAGCCAGGATGGTCTCGATCTCTTGACCTCGTGATCCGCCCGTCTCGGCCTTGCCACAGAACCTTGAGACTACAGTATTTTATTATATAAATCTCTTTGCATATGCATTATATTTTACAGTTTATTTTGTTTTTCAATACTTTTTTAGTATGGAAAATTTTTAAAACCTATAAAAGTCTATCAACACCTGACTTCAACCATTATCCATTCATTAGTCACATTTGTTTTATCTGTATTCTTACCTACTCCCTCCCGCCCCTTGAAATAGTAGTAAGAATCACAAGCACCGTGTAATCTGTTAGTATTAAGTATCTAGCTTTAAAATTAAAGTCTAGATCTCTAAAGTTATAAAACATAACCATACTATTATCATACCTAAAAACTTTAACAATATTTCCTTAATAGCATCAACTAACCAATAGCATCAGCTAACTAATCAGTATTGAAATAGCTCTAATTATCTCATAATTTCTTTTTTTTTTTTTTTTTTTTTTTTTTTTTTTTTTTTTTTATTATACTTTAAGTTCTAGGGTACATGGGCATAACGTGCAGGTTTGTTACATATGTATACTTATGCCATGTTGGTGTGCTGCACCCATCAACTCGTCAGCACCCATCAATTCATCATTTATATCATGTATAACTCCCCAATGCAATCCCTCCCTCCTCCCCCCTCCCCCCTCCCCATGATAGACCCCAGTGTGTGATGTTCCCCTTCCCGAGTCCAAGTGATCTCATTGTTCAGTTCCCACCTATGAGTGAGAACATGCGGTGTTTGGTTTTCTCTTCTTGTGATAGTTTGCTAAGAATGATGGTTTCCAGCTGCATCCATGTCCCTACAAAGGACGCAAACTCATCCTTTTTTATGGCTGCATAGTATTCCATGGTGTATATGTGCCACATTTTCTTAATCCAGTCTGTCACAGATGGACATTTGGGTTGATTCCAAGTCTTTGCTATTGTGAATAGTGCCGCAATAAACATACGTGTACATGTGTCTTTGTAGTAGACTAATTTATAATCCTTTGGGTATATACCCAGTAGTGGGATGGCTGGGTCATATGGTACATCTAGTTCTAGATCCTTGAGGAATTGCCATACTGTTTTCCATAATGGTTGAACTAGTTTACAATCCCACCAACAGTGTAAAAGTGTTCCTATTTCTCCACATCCTCTCCAACACCTGTTGTTTCCTGACTTCTTAATGATTGCCATTCTAACTGGTGTGAGATGGTATCTCATTGTGGTTTTGATTTGCATTTCTCTGATGGCCAGTGATGATGAGCATTTTTTCATGTGTCTGTTGGCTGTATGAATATCTTCTTTTGAGAAATGTCTGTTCATATCCTTTCCCCACTTTTTGATGGGGTTGTTTGTTTTTTTCTCGTATATTTGTTTGAGTTCTTTGTAGATTCTGGATATTAGCCCTTTGTCAGATGAGTAGGTTGCAAAAATTTTCTCCCATTCTGTAGGTTGCCTGTTCACTCTGATGGTAGTTTCTTTTGCTGTGCAAAAGCTCTTTAGTTTAATGAGATCCCATTTGTCAATTTTGGCTTTTGCTGCCGTTGCTTTTGGTGTTTTAGACATGAAGTCCTTGCCCATGCCTATGTCCTGAATGGTACTACCTAGATTTTCTTCTAGGGTTTTTATGGTATTAGGTCTAACATTTAAGTCTCTAATCCATCTTGAATTAATCTTCGTATAAGGGGTAAGGAAAGGATCCAGTTTCAGCTTTCTACTTATGGCTAGCCAATTTTCCCAGCACCATTTATTAAATAGGGAATCCTTTCCCCATTTCTTGTTTCTCTCAGGTTTGTCAAAGATCAGATGGCTGTAGATGTGCGGTATTATTTCTGAGGACTCTGTTCTGTTCCATTGGTCTATATCTCTGTTTTGGTACCAGTACCATGCTGTTTTGGTTACTGTAGCCTTCTAGTATAGTTTGAAGTCAGGTAGCGTGACGCCTCCAGCTTTGTCCTTTTGACTTAGGATTGTCTTGGCAATGCGGGCTCTTTTTTGGTTCCATATGAACTTTAAAGCAGTGTTTTCCAATTCTGTGAAGAAAGTCATTGGTAGCTTGATGGGGATGGCATTGAATCTATAAATAACCTTGGGGAGTATGGCCATTTTCACGATATTGATTCTTCCTATCCATGAGCATGGTATGTTCTTCCATTTGTTTGTGTCCTCTTTGATTTCACTGAGCAGTGGTTTGTAGTTCTCCTTGAAGAGGTCCTTTACATCCCTTGTAAGCTGGATTCCTAGGTATTTTATTCTCTTTGAAGCAATTGTGAATGGAAGTTCATTCCTGATTTGGCTCTCTGCTTGTCTGTTGCTGGTGTATAAGAATGCTTGTGATTTTTGCACATTAATTTTGTATCCTGAGACTTTGCTGAAGTTGCTTATCAGCTTAAGGAGATTTTGGGCTGAGACGATGGGGTTTTCTAAATATACAATCATGTCATCTGCAAACAGGGACAATTTGACTTCTTCTTTTCCTAACTGGATACCCTTGATTTCTTTCTCTTGCCTGATTGCCCTAGCCAGAACTTCCAACACTATGTTGAATAGGAGTGGTGAGAGAGGGCATCCCTGTCTTGTGCCAGTTTTCAAAGGGAATTTTTCCAGTTTTTGCCCATTCAGTATGATATTAGCTGTGGGTTTGTCATAAATAGCTCTTATTATTTTGAGGTACGTTCCATCAATACCGAATTTATTGAGCGTTTTTAGCATGAAGGGCTGTTGAATTTTGTCAAAAGCCTTTTCTGCATCTATTGAGACAATCATGTGGTTCTTGTCTTTGGTTCTGTTTATATGCTGGATTACGTTTATTGATTTGCGAATGTTGAACCAGCCTTGCATCCCAGGGATGAAGCCCACTTGATCATGGTGGATAAGCTTTTTGATGTGCTGCTGAATCCGGTTTGCCAGTATTTTATTGAGGATTTTTGCATCAATGTTCATCAGGGATATTGGTCTAAAATTCTCTTTTTTTGTTGTGTCTCTGCCAGGCTTTGGTATCAGGATGATGTTGGCCTCATAAAATGAGTTAGGGAGGATTCCCTCTTTTTCTATTGATTGGAATAGTTTCAGAAGGAATGGTACCAGCTCCTCCTTGTACCTCTGGTAGAATTCAGCTGTGAATCCATCTGGTCCTGGACTTTTTTTGGTGGGTAGGCTATTAATTGTTGCCTCAATTTCAGAGCCTGCTATTGGTCTATTCAGGGATTCAACTTCTTCCTGGTTTAGCCTTGGGAGAGTGTAAGTGTCCAGGAAATTATCCATTTCTTCTAGATTTTCTAGTTGATTTGCGTAGAGGCGTTTATAGTATTCTCTGATGGTAGTTTGTATTTCTGTGGGGTCAGTGGTGATATCCCCTTTATCATTTTTTATTGCATCTATTTGATTCCTCTCTCTTTTTTTCTTTATTAGCCTTGCTAGCGGTCTGTCAATTTTGTTGATCTTTTCAAAAAACCAACTCCTGGATTCATTGATTTTTTGGAGGGTTTTTTGTGTCTCTATCTCCTTCAGTTCTGCTCTGATCTTAGTTATTTCTTGCCTTCTGCTAGCTTTTGAATGTGATTGCTCTTGCCTCTCTAGTTCTTTTAATTGTGATGTTAGAGTGTCAATTTTAGATCTTTCCTGCTTTCTCTTGTGGGCATTTAGTGCTATAAATTTCCCTCTACACACTGCTTTAAATGTGTCCCAGAGATTCTGGTATGTTGTATCTTTGTTCTCATTGGTTTCAAAGAACATCTTTATTTCCGCTTTCATTTCGTTATGTACCCAGTAGTCATTCAGGAGCAGGTTGTTCAGTTTCCATGTAGTTGAGCGGTTTTGATTGAGTTTCTTAGTCCTGAGTTCTAGTTTGATTGCACTGTGGTCTGAGAGACAGTTTGTTATAATTTCTGTTCTTTTACATTTGCTGAGGAGTACTTTACTTCCAATTATGTGGTCAATTTTGGAATAAGTGCGATGTGGTGCTGAGAAGAATGTATATTCTGTTGATTTGGGGTGGAGAGTTCTATAGATGTCTATTAGGTCTGCTTGGTGCAGAGATGAGTTCAATTCCTGGATATCCTTGTTAACTTTCTGTCTCGTTGATCTGTCTAATGTTGACAGCGGAGTGTTGAAGTCCCCCATTATTATTGTATGGGAGTCTAAGTCTCTTTGTAAGTCTCTAAGGACTTGCTTTATGAATCTGGGTGCTCCTGTATTGGGTGCATATATATTTAGGAGAGTTAGCTCTTCCTGTTGAATTGATCCCTTTACCATTATGTAATGGCCTTCTTTGTCTCTTTTGATCTTTGATGGTTTAAAGTCTGTTTTATCAGAGACTAGGATTGCAACCCCTGCTTTTTTTTGTTCTCCATTTGCTTGGTAGATCTTCCTCCATCCCTTTATTTTGAGCCTATGTATGTCTCTGCATGTGAGATGGGTCTCCTGAATACAGCAGACTGATGGGTCTTGACTCTTTATCCAGTTTGCCAGTCTGTGTCTTTTAATTGGAGCATTTAGTCCATTAACATTTAAGGTTAATATTGTTATGTGTGAACTTGATCCTGCCATTATGATATTAACTGGTTATTTTGCTCGTTAGTTGATGCAGTTTCTTCCTAGCCTCGATGGTCTTTACATTTTGCCAAGTTTTTGCGATGGCTGGTACCGGTTGTTCCTTTCCATGTTTAGGGCTTCCTTCAGGGTCTCTTGTAAGGCAGGCCTGGTGGTGACAAAATCTCTAAGCATTTGCTTATCTGTAAAGGATTTTATTTCTCCTTCACTTATGAAACTTAGTTTGGCTGGATATGAAATTCTGGGTTTAAAATTCTTTTCTTTAAGAACGTTGAATATTGGCCCCCACTCTCTTCTGGCTTGTAGAGTTTCTGCCGAGAGATCTGCTGTTAGTCTGATGGGCTTCCCTTTGTGGGTGACCCGACCTTTCTCTCTGGCTGCCCTTGAGATTTTTTCCTTCATTTCAACTTTGGTGAATCTGGCAATTATGTGTCTTGGAGTTGCTCTTCTGGAGGAGTATCTTTGTGGCGTTCTCTGTATTTCCTGAATTTGAATGTTGGCCTGCCCTACTAGGTTGGGGAAGTTCTCCTGGATGATATCCTGAAGAGTGTTTTCCAACTTGGTTCCATTTTCCCCCTCACTTTCAGGCACCCCAATCAGACGTAGATTTGGTCTTTTTACGTAATCCCATACTTCTTGCAGGCTTTGCTCATTTCTTTTTCTTCTTTTTTCTTTTGGTTTCTCTTCTCGCTTCATTTCATTCATTTGATCTTCAATCGCTGATACTCTTTCTTCCGGTTGATCGAGTCGGTTACTGAAGCTTGTGCATTTGTCACGTATTTCTCGTGTCATGGTTTTCATCTCTGTCATTTCGTTTATGATCTTCTCTGCATTAATGAGTCTAGCTGTCAATTCTTCCACTCTTTTTTCAAGATTTTTAGTTTCTTTGCGCTGGGTACGTAATTCCTCCTTTAGCTCTGATAAGTTTGATGGACTGAAGCCTTCTTCTCTCCTCTCGTCCAAGTCATTCTCTGACCAGCTTTGATCCGTTGCTGGCGATGGGCTGCGCTCCTTTGCAGGGGGAGATGCGCTCTTATTTTTTGAATTTCCAGCTTTTCTGCCCTGCTTCTTCCCCATCTTTGTGGTTTTATCTGTCTCTGGTCTTTGATGGTGGTGACGAACTGATGGGGTTTTGGTATAGGTGTCCTTCCTGTTTGATAGTTTTCCTTCTGACAGTCAGAAGGACTCTCTGTTGGTCTGTTGGAGATTGCTTGAGGTCCACTCCAGACCCTGTTTGCCTGGGTATCAGCAGCAGAGGTTGCCGAAGATAGAATATTGCTGAACAGCGAGTGTACCTGTCTGATTCTTCCTTTGGAAGTGTCCTCTCAGGGGTGTACTCCACCCTGTGAGGTGTGGGGTGTCAGACTGCCCCTAGTGGGGGATTTCTCCCAGCTAGGCTACTCAGGGGTCAGGGACACACCTGAGCAGGCAGTCTGTCCGTTCTCAGATCTCAACCTCCGCGTTGGGAGATCCGCGGCTCTCCCCAAAGCTGTCAGACAGAGTCGTTCGCGTCTGCACCGGCTCCCGCTACTTCCCCTGTTGGTCTTCAGCTGTGCGCTGTCCCCAGAGGTGGAGACTACAGAGACAGGCAGGCTTCCTTGAGCTGCTGTGAGCTCCACCCAGTTGGAGCTTCCCAGCGGCTTTGTTTACCTACTTAAGCCTCAGCAATGGCGGGCGCCCCTCCCCCAGCCTCGCTGCTGCCTTGCGGATAGATCGCGGCAGACTGCTGTGTTAGCAGTGAGGGAGGCTTCGTGGGCGTGGGACCCTCCCGGCCAGGTGTGGGATATATTCTCCTGGAATGCCTGTATGCTTACAGCGCAGTATTGGGGTGGGAGTTACCCGATTTTCCAGGTGTTGTGTGTCTCAGTTCCCCTGGCTAGGAAAACGGATCCCCTTCCCCCTTGCGCTTCCAGGTGAGGCGATGCCTCGCCCTGCTTCAGCTCTGGCTGGTCAGGCTGCAGCAGCTGACCAGCACCGATTGTCCGGCACTCCCTAGTGAGATGACCCCAGTACCTCAGTTGAAAATGCAGAAATCACCGGTCTTCTGTGTCGCTCGCGCTGGGAGTTGGAGACTGGAGTTGTTCCTATTCGGCCATCTTGCTCCGCCCCCCATAATTTCTTTTTACATTGGTTTATTTACATCAGAATCCAAATATAAACCACGTATTGCATTTGGCTAATATGTTTATTAAATCTCTTTCAATTCATAGTTCTTCCCTCATTTTTTCCTTGTAATTTGTTAAAGTTCTTTGAGTGTTCACAAATTTTAATTTTGTGGATTGTGTTCCCATATACTATTGCATAATGTGTTTCTCTGTTGGCTGAATTTCCTGTAACCTGATAGGTAGGTCTAGGGCTTTGATCAGATTCTGTTTAGTTTTTTGGCGAGAATAATTCATGGGAATGCTGTATGCTTCCATTAGAAGGAACAATGTCTGCTTGTTCCTCTGTGATGTTAAGATTATTCCATGTGTTTGTTTCCAGCTTGATCCATTCATTATAAAGTTTTCCATTAATTGTTAATATGAAGTTTTTAGCAGCCATTGATGATCATTAACTAGGATCCATTATTACAGTAGTTGTTGCAAAGTGGTATATTCTAATACCAAAATTTTTTCTTATTTATCCAGCTTCATTTAAAATATTCATTTTGATGGATTGAATAAAAGTTAATTATTGAGCACCTATGATGCACCAGTACTCTGCTAGGCAGTATAAGGGGAAGGCAAATGCATGGACTGTGCTCTAAGTGGAAACCAACAATATATTTAACATACTCAGAGAGCAGTTATGGTATGGTCAGTGAAATAAGACAAGAGAGATAAGCATGGGCAGTAGAATGTTTCAAGGAAGATGTGGACCATGAGTATTTTATGAAGAAGAGGAAATCTGAGGGCATTCCAAGCAGGGGGTACTTTGAGTCACTCCATGAGCTAAGAATAGGAATGGCCATATAAGGGAAGGCAGAGGAAGAACACTACTTAGAGATTATGTATTAGCAACATCAAAGGGGGGCATTTGTTGGTAGTGAGAAAACTAAATTATTTAGATTCTATATTGATCAGTTGACATCATCCTTTTGAGCTTTCTGATCTTGTTCTAAATACTTTTGGCAGAAAGACTTTGGATGGACTAGGCAACTACAACCAAGCTCAATGATTTGGAAATTAGTTTGTCATAAATAAAAATTCATCTGAGCTTAGGAAATTTATGAGCTTCCAAGTCAGATATAAAATGTAAAGAGACAGTCATGTTGATGTGTATACATAGTAATAAAAAAATCCAAACTACATGGTGACTTGCGGTTCCACAGACCAAACCAGGATATTTGGAAAGGAGAAGCAGGTGCACAGGGTTTGATGTGAAGCTGTGGCAAAGTTAAAGAAGTTGAATTTAATTTTGGAAATGTTGAATTTTAAGTGCACATACAAATAGCTAAGTCTTAAAAGAATTTGTTAATATAGGATTGAATTGCAGACAAAAAGATAGAGCGGATAATATAAATTTTGTAGTCAGAAACATAGAATGAACTCCTAGAAGGGGATGAGCACATCAGATAATGAACATAGATAGAGAGGTTGGAGGTTAATGAGAGGATAATGTAGGGTTGGGATTATAAGGTAGACACAGGAAACAGGAAGAAGAGAGCAGTATCTGTTGGTAGAGAAACAGGGGAGAGAAATGTCATGACCTGGGGCAGGAAAGAGTTTTAAGCATAAAACAATAGTCAACAGGGTCAGCCATCACCATGAGGTCAAGGAATGGAGAACAGAGAACTATCTTTTGGGCATTTCAGAGGGAGATCACTAGTAATATTTGATGGGATGACAGAACACTGATTTTAATTGTAGCAAGTGAAAGATGGAAGATAAATTACAGAAAGGAAAGGTTTGAAAGCAGGTCAGCACAGAAGCAGGGATGATGTATTCTGAGAATGGGGTTCCCAAGAAAAAGGTCAATATGATGGACAGGATAAGCAGTAAGTGGGCTAAACTGAATGATGTTTAAAAACCAGGAGTAGAAATTTCCTGGGTTATTTTGATAAACAAGGCAAAATATTGCTTTAGAAAATGAAAATTTTGCAAAATGAACTTAATTGTTTAGACTCACTTTAATTGTATTTGTATGACATTATTTTATTTAATTTTCATCATATATATTACCATTAATAAATGATGCTTACATGAAATACGTAAGAAATGAAGTATTTAATTGGGAATGCTAATATAAAAAGAATTTTTCATACCTCTACATTTCCCTGCTGTCTGCTTCCTTAGCCAGATATATACATGGATCAGATAAGTATTTGTTTTTATTTCATTAGTTTCATTGGTTTCCTGCTTACAAGGATAATAAATACTTATTGAAAAAATGTCACCCAGCACAGAAAGGTTTAAAGAATAATTTTTTTAAATCCCAGGAAATGATTCTATTCAGAGATAACCAATATTGTTATTTGGTAAGTCCCCTTCCAAATCTCTTTCTATGCATAGATACATAGTTGATATTTTACATTAATGAGATCTACCGCAAATGTGGCTTTGTATCTGCTTTTCTGCATCTAATAATATATTGTGGATATTTTCTATTTCAATGAGTATGGAGTTATGGCATCATCTTTTAATGGCAGTCATTGTATAAAAGTACCATAATTGATTTAAGCCATCTCCTTGCCAGACTTTAGACTTTCTCGATTTTTCTGTTTTAAACAGCACTGTAGTGCACACTCCTGTGGGTACATTTTTGTGCACTTGTCCAGTTAATTGTCTTCTTTAAATAATATTCTGGAAATAGGGTTGTGGATCAAGGCTATGCATTTTTTATATTGTGCCACATATTTACATATAACCTAATACCCAACAGAAAGGCTGTAGCAAGTATACTTCTACCAATAACACATACTGGTACCCAGAAAGTTGTTCTAAGTGTCTTACAGTGGTTTTTCATCTTAACTCAGGCCTGTTTTCCATTCTTATAAAACAAGAAAGCTGAAATATAGCAGAGATTCTTAAACTTTTAAGCATTTTAGGATTGAGAATTTTTGAAAGTTGTTTAACCTCTGGAGAAAAAAAAAATGGGCAAAACGAGAAATTTTTACTTACTATTTGTGGGAATATACAGATTCTTTGGAGTTAAACCATAGACTCTTTAGGAACCCCACTCCATGAATCCAGGTGAAGAATTCCTGAATGACATGATTTTAAAGTTGCTTTTTCCTTTTAACCCGCACACACACACGTTTCACAGATACATCACACGGTCATGTGCACATAGAATTTAAACATTTATTTGGGAAAAAATTGACATCTGCTTTATATAGAGCCTAGTCTTATTATGACTTGTGAAATAACTTCAGTGTACATAGTTACTGGAATGAAGTTTTTCTATTTATTTCAGGTTCTTCAATGGCGAGCCCACCAGGAAGAGGTAGCAAGACTGGAAATGGAAATTTCTGCCAGAAGAAGAGAAAAGGAAGAGGAGAAAGAGAAATTGTGGAAGAAGAAGGAATTGTTGCAAAGGGCAGAGAAGAAAAAAAAAGTATAAAATCTATTGTCAATATGAATGTGTGCATGAATGCCTACTGGCCTGATTGAGTTTTTTGGTCTTGATGTTTGGCATGAAATTCTCATAAGCAGTTCTGAGAACATTCATAAAGATCTAGTGGAATGTTACTCCTAATGAAAAGTTTATTTGAGCTTCAAAGATTTGTTGACAAGGAGGAGAACCCACTTTGTTGATTTGTGTGAGCACAGGTACCTGTGATTAGAAGAGGTGCTGTAGGTTAAAAACCAAAACAACAACAACAAAAAAACAAGGTTTGTGAAGGTTGTTAAATCCTGTAATAAGTAGGGACGTGGCAAAAAATGAGAGGGTGCTGGGATAGTGTCTTGGTTGATGGCAATGTGGTAAATAATTGCCAAAAACATCCTTGTTGGTAGAATATATTATACTAGAGGCAGTGCAATTCATGGAAAGTCAAAATGCCCTTTAAAGAGTTTACTTCTTGGCTATGTATTAGGTGGTTTTGTTTCTCGATTACTAACACAAATTCATCATTCCTCTTTTGAGTAAACATTTGTTGCACAATCTTAAAACTATGCACCAAAAGAAATGATTGTTGATTCTCCATGGAAGATAGAATACACTTAAGGGTTGTTGTTGTTTTAAATATATGTATGAGATACTTATTTAGGCATTTATGTTTTTTCCCACAACAAAAATTATGAAATTTGCCATAAAAATATTTTTGTTACACATTTAATCAGATATATTAACCATTTTTTAAATTGAGTGGCTAGTCTCTGTAGAAATAATTCACAAAAAGTCAATTAATTTGTGATCAGCAGAATAAAAGGAAATGGCTTTAACTTACACACCTGTTTTGATTTGATCTATATGGTGTAAAAAAATCTTTTCTTTGGAAAAGCTGCTTACAGTGCTAAGAATGATTAATTAATTTATGGTCATTGGTGGACAAACTTTTCCTTTTTGTGAACATAGTTGACATTTTGCGCTATGTGACCAACTAAGTCAAAGAAGCTCATGCCTAGAAGTTGTTCCTTCCAAGTTGAATATGTGGGGTAAAGGAACTATGTATTTTAAAGCCATAAGCCAGTTTTTCCACATTTTATTAGACTTCGGTTGTCATTGTTATTGATTTGTTTTGTGATTTTGAATCAGCAAATTGGTGTAGAGGCAGCATGTGTGGAAAACAGCATACATAGAAGTTATATGATCATTTGACAAAGTCAGCTGCCAAGAAGATAGACTTCACAGTGCTTATTTTAATTCAAAAATGAATTTTATTTCTGCTTCTAAGGAAGTAAATAGGGTGGTTTTATCAAGTCCCTATCAAGAGAGTTGATGATTAAAGGGAATAATTACATGTACCTCCAAAACTCATAAATATTGATCATGTTTCAAATAATGTAAGTGAGCTATGTATCTCTGGAGTGGGGGAACTTACCAATTATTTACTGATATGGAAGTACAGCATGTGAAAAGCATATCCTTCTACCTGGGCCCTCGAAGCATTTTCTCACTGTGAATTAGCATGACCACAAAAGGTGGTATATTTGTAGGCACTTGTTTGCATGCGTTGTCAACTTAAATGTCATATGAAGAGATTTGCAAACAGTTTCATTTACTGGGGGTTTACAAAGACAGGTAAAGCCATTTAAATCAAATCAACTCAAGTATTGAGAATGGAGTTGGTACAATTAATTGTGCGAATTCAGTTTGGGTTGAGGAATTGGCATGGCTACACAGGAGAGGATGGGGGGACATCACTAGTTTGTAAGATTTCTGTAAGTGAGAGAAAGACATTTAATAGATGAGAGAGAGAGTTTCCTGAGCTTGCAGATGGGGCTGACAATTGGCTCATAAACACTACAACAAAAACCAAACAGAGTAACGGAAGGAAGAATTAAGCTGTTTTAATGGCTGAGGCCCCCAAAGGGCTAACCTAAATGCAGCTTAAAACAAGGACACTTAGGCCTGAAAAGATGAAGGCTGAGGAGAATTTCAGTATCATTAGTTATGTGTGTAAATTAAATATCCTCTCCTCATCCTAGAATGCAAGATGAGATCTATACCTATGAGCATTAAAGTAGCACATGTTGAAAAAACATAAAAGCCTCCATGCCTAGAATGCATTTTTTCATCCCTAGTTGCATTTTGCTAAGCTTCATGCAGGGTGTTACATGTATAAAGTGTCCTGCCCTTTATAGTAAAAGATATTATAAGAAGTGCCCTATCAAATTTGTTGTCCTATTTATATAGAGTATAGAGGACATTACAATGTTTTGGGAAACTAAGCCAAATTTGTGGTCAAACCCTAGCAATTGTGTAGGACCAAGGCATACGACTTATTTTATTTTTAAAATACTTTTTCATTTAGAAAATAATTTTTAAAGTAGAGATTGATACATTATAGACATTAGCACACATTGGCTAGCATTAAAATGTTAACATTTTTCATTTTGTTTCAGAGTTTTAAAATTTAAATAAAGGAGAGAATATTACAGATAAAGTTGAAATCCTCTTCTGAGACCTTCCTCAGTACCATTTCCCTTCTTTCCTACACAGAGACAATCATGATCAGGAATTTTACTTCTGTCTTTCCAGGCCATATATAGATTTTAAGATATTTTGACATGTAATTTGTGACTTTAATTTTTTCATGAACACTATCATGCTGTGTCATTCTGCAGTGTTTTAAAAATATGTCTGTGTTTCAGGGGGTGGGGGACAAGGGGAGGGAGAGCATTAGGACAAATACCTAATTCATGCAGGGCTTAAAGCCTAGATGATGGGTTGATGGGTGCAACAAACCACCATGGCACACGTATACCTATGTAACAAACCTGTATGTCCTGCATATATATCCCAGAACTTAAAGTAAAATTTAAAAAAAAAATACCGGTGTTAGTAATACACATAGGCCTAGTTCACTTTTTTTTTTTTTTTTTTTTTGAAATGGTGTCTCGCTCTGTCGCCCAGGCTGGAGTACAATGGCGTGATCTCAGATCACTGCAACCTCTGCCTCCAGGATTCAAGAGATTCTGTTGCCTCAGCCTCCTGAGTAGCTGGGATTACAGGCGCCCGCCACTATACCTGGCTAATTTTTGTATTTTTAGTAGAGACGGGGATTCACCATGCTGGTCAGGCTGGTCTCAAACTCCCGACCTCAGATGGTTCGCCTGCCTCAGCTTCCCAAAGTGCTGGGATAACAGGCGTGAGCCACTGTGCCCAGCCTTTTAATTGCTACAGTGTTCCATAGTAGAAGTGAGCTAGTATTTATCCATTCTCTTTGGTGGTTGACATTTAAGTTTCCAACGTTTTGTTCTTACAGGCTGTGCTGCAGCAGCCAGCTTGTACTGATGCATGTATTCAGGCTTTCACTAGGGTGCACCTAGAAGGGGAATAACTATGTTGTAGATTCATATACTTTCAACTTTATAAGATTTTGGGGGGTGGTTTATAAGATACTACAACTTTGCTTTTTGACTTTTGTCAATCTGGTAAATTTGAAAAGTATCTTATCAATATTTTAATTTGTATTTCCATGATCATTTGTGAAGCTGAAAATCTTTCATGTTTACTGGAGAGTTTTCTTTCTCTGTAACTCATTTATTCATACTTTTAAAATCCATTTTTTAAATTAATATGTAAAAGCTCTTTATAAATTCTACATTCTATTTCTTTTTATAGCTATATGGGTTGCATGTATTTTTACTCGTTGGTTGTTTGCCTTTTAATTTTGCCTGTAGTATCTGTAGTGTCACAGAAATTTAAAATGATCAAGTAATCAAGGTTATTAAACTGTTTCTTATGAATTATGCTTCTCTGGTAGCAAGAGCATCTCTACAGGTGGCTCTTACGTGTGTCTCTGTTGAGGGTCATATGCACTTTACCCTTTGGCCTGGGAACAATTTTTGTATCAGTTTCTAGACTTGGAACACTATGCCGTGAGCCTAGAGTGCATCTGATTTAGGGCTAGTGCATAGCACTGGTCTGGGGTTCTGCACTTGACCCCTTTTCTTCTCTGGTCTCCCTAGAACTTTTGCAGAGAGTGATTATGGTGTATCTAGTCCCGATTTTGTGTCTGGACAAGTCCTATGTGACTTTGTGCTATTTTTAAGTAGCTTGATTCCAGCTCCTGTGAGCACAGGTCCCATGACAAATGTTAAAGGCCCGGCCACCAGCTATGCAGACCTATACTGGGTCCCAGTTTTCCTCAAGTCCTTTTTCTTCAACTCTCTCTGCCTGCTCTGACTTTAGGTTACATCTTTGTTTTTGACAGTGGGCCGGTGTGTGTGTGTGTGTGTGTGTGTGTGTGTGTGTGTGTGTATGTGTGTGTGTAGTTGTGTTATAGTTTGTCCAGCATTTCTGCATGTTTGAGGTAGGAAAGGAGATTTCCATGTCAACTCAGAGATACTGACCAGAAGTTCTAGCTGTCTTTACATATACTCACCACAAACCTAGATGATCTTTGTTTTAACTATTTTATCTGTTGGAGACACATTTTGGTTCTTCAGCTTTTAACAGCAGCTTGGCAGAAAATTCCACCAGCAGCTCCCTGTTGTCATAAGAGGTGTTGCTTTGCTGTCTCATCTACCTGGCTTTCCCTTCTCCTCAGAGACTGGCAGTAGAGGCAGAGAAACTGTGCCATGTGAAAACTTCACCATACAATTTCTGAACAAGAGATAATCTTCCTCCTAATTCTTCTTTCCAGCAATGTGTCTGTTATGACCAATTTACTGGAATAATATTTTGGTTTGTATTCGATGCTAATTTTACCCTTAGATGCCCAGCTCCTTAAATCACTTTTTCTTCTATGCTTTAAAACTCAAGCTGAATATAATAGTTATAGTTTTCATAGTTTTATCTTAAGACTTAAAGAAAGTTTTGATTCCTAAGTTGTTAGATGATATTGATGTTTTTCAGGAGCATCTCTCTATTTCTGAAATTGCTGTCATGATAAAAATCAAAAGATAATGCCTCTCTATAAATGATCCCTGGGAGCTATTGTAAGAAACACAATTTCCATGCTCGATGGACCCCATATAATATTGGCTCCCATACCACCCTTTCTCTAGATGTGTCTCTTTGTGTAGCTTAAATCACAGAAAAAATTCTCTGCATTATTGAGGTTTAGGAGATGTTGTTGCTGTGTGATGCAACAACATCTAGAGTTCCACAGAATCCACCACAAGGATTCTAGCCTCACTTCCAAAATGGAGATGTTAAGCAAGACTCACATAAAAAGAAGATATGTCTCCCCCTTGGTCTAGCATTTCAAAATTCTAATTTAGCCAACTCCTAATCTGCACACCAGCCACTTTGTACAATTGAGGGGTGGGGAGCATTTTCAAAGATATCAGGATACCTCTGATGTGACCTTCAGCCTTACCTTACAGATTTTTCTGGGGAGGGATCTGTCACTTTGTGAATTCTTAACTTCTTGTAACATCATACCAGTAAATACCAAAAGGCATGGCTTTGCTAGGGCATTGGTACTTGGGTATTCCCCCACGCCCTCAGGGGATCTCATAGTACCCCAATTACATGCTTTCTGCAGAGAACCAAGAAGAGGAGAAATAGTGTAAAACAAAAACCAGTACACTATCATAAACAGAATGCAGGTTCTTATTTCAGAAGACTCCAGAAGCTCTTGCACAGGAGAGAATTCAGAGTACCTCCCCAGTTCAGATCTGAGCCATTCTCCCAGTGTGGGAATTTGTAGATTCTTATCAGGGCAATGAATCATGGCATTATAAAATCTCTTCTCCAGTGTCTTTTAATCTAATAGTATACTGATCTAAAGAGCTAAGAGTAGGGGAAAAAAGTGAGCACAGAAGAATAATTTTTAAAAAAATTTCCAGGCTTTAAACTCTGCTTTTTCAGGATTGTTGAATTTAAAGGGGTCAATGAATAACACCAAAATAAGTAGGTTTCTAAGATGGACAATAGGATCCCCTACCTACCCTCCAGACATGTCCTGTATAATCACCCAGACCATAAATACTGTGGATTTTACTCCCATGATTGGGTCAGATTATATGGCACAGAAGACCTTAAAATTATCTGAGTGGTCTTGACCTAATCACATGAGCCCTTTAAAGGCAGAGTGATCGCAGAGTGGGGTGGTCAGAGACTTGAAACATGAGAAGGATGTGACCACCATTGATGGATAAAAGACTGAGGGAGTCACATGGCAAGGAATGTGGTAGCCTCAAGGAGCTGAGCGTAGCCCGGGCTGACGGCCAGCAAGGAAATGGGACCTATAGCCTGCAGGCCCATAGCCATAAAGAACTGGATTTTTATGAATGGGATTGGAAGCAAATTTTTTCTCCAGATGAGAACTCAGTTTTGTCAACACCTTGATTTCAGCCTGGTGATAACGTAAGCAGAGAGCCCAACCACACTGTGCTAGACTTCTGGTTTACAGAATTCTGAGCTAGCAAGTGAGTGTTGTTTTAAGCCGCTAAACTTGAGATAATTTTTATAAACAACGATTTAAAAAAACTATTACAGATTTTAGTATCTGGAAGTGAAATGCTGCCTTAATGAATACCTAAAAATGCAGACGTGGCTTTGGAATTTGTAAGTGGGAAGAAGCTGGAAGAATTTTGAGGATATCATCTTGAGGATGATAGAAAAATACTGGAATACCTTGAATCAACTGTTAGTAGAAATATGCATGTTAACAACGTGACTGGTAAGGGTTGAGGAGTAAGTAATGAATGTCTTATTGGAAACTGGAGAAAGGAGGGTCACTGTTAATGTGGTGACAGAAAGCCTAGGACAGCCATGTCCTGCAGTTAGATGGAAAACAAATTAACCAGAAATGAACTTCCTAGTTGACGAACTAAGATATCAAAACAAAAAAAAAAAAAATGTTGAAGGTGCCACCTGGATTCTTTTTGCTGCTTGTAGTAAAAAGAAAAGAGATAAATAAAGGGAAGAAGTTTAAGTGAAAAGAATCAAGACTTGATGCTTTGGGAACGTCTTGGCCTGTCTAGATTGGAAAGGATCTTAGCATTAACAAATTACTGCCAACACTGTGGTATGAAGAACAGACTGAGGTGTGAATATACAATCCTTTGTTTTAATCCTGAAAAGATCCAAAGGTCAGAGTATTTATATTTAGTCATATGAAAGACCCTTCCAGGAGATTAACGGTGCTTCTCATGGATCTTTTCAAACTAGCAGGCCTCCAGGAAGGTTAAGGGTAGTATCCCTTAGCCATCTCGGCAGGAGACCGAGAGAGAGACAAGATTATTTCAAAAAGATTGTGGTATAACTTTTGTCTGATGTAGTGAATTCCCAAAAAATCCACAGAGGTCCTGCTGGGTTCTTGGGAAAATTTTATTACAAACACTGCCAGCTTGGACTGAAAGGGACAGAGGGAGTATGACGTGAAAAAAGGCTAATAAACCTCCAAAATTCTATTATAGTAGTGAGAGGCAGGCCGATAAAATGACTCAACTGCAAGTGTGTTCTACCATTCAAGAAGAAGGACGAATGACCCTTGAACCAAGAGGGCAGAATTTAGTAGCCCAGGTATTAGAGACTGTGGCTGGCCCCTGTGGCCCCTGGCATTTTTTTGATACTTCCACCGTTGAACAGACTCACCTCTAGGCTCAGAAAGAGCTGTTACTATCCAGATCTTCCTGTAAAAGGACAGGCTGCTCACTGCAAGGCAGAGAAGGGAGAAAGTGCCACCTGAAGACGGATGGCATTTTAAGAGAGAGACTGGGCTGAGCTGAACTTGTTCAGTCATTTCTCCCACATTTGCCAATCAGAATGAGAGGCCATACTGTGAACCCTCCAGCGGAGAGGAAGTCCCCAGCTATGTGAGGAGTGGAAGATGAGCATTCCCCCTAAGAAGAGTATAGGGTAGTTTCCATATCCCCTGGTACCTCCATGGTGCTGAAATGATATTTCACTAAAGACTCAAAAGAAGGAGAGCAGGCCAAATACACCTTTATTCAATTATATCGTGGCCTTAAACCTCTAACTAAATGGTACACTAACAACCTCATTAAGACCTGAGCCAAGAAGTTCCTAGATATGGAGGTATCGGAGCTGATCTAAGAGGGTGTATTTAGCAGAATAAAGATGAAGAAGATGGAAGGAGAGAGAAAAAAAAAACTACAGAGTGGGTAGCAAATGTGGAAGGCCAAAAACTCAGTGAGCCCACTGCAAGTGGGGAATGGCTCAGGGTGGTATTGAGCGTGGGACTTTTTGCATTCCCTCAGACCTGAGCTGGAGTTGCAGCACTGCTACTTGTTAACTGCGGGGCCTTGAGGGAAATTACTTTCTCTCCATTTCAGTGTTTGTGTCTGTGTGCTATTTGCATTTGTATGATAAGAAAAGGCATGTGAAGCAGTTAGCACATGCCTGGCACTTAGAAAGGCCTCAGTAAATGATGTTCTAATTGTTACTGTTATTATTGTTACCCCAGTGGAATGGTAGAGCAGATGGCAGTTAGAAAAATCATGAGAACCAAATAGAAAAGATAGAAATGAGATAAAGATAATAATAATGAGAGGCAGTGGTTTTAACGCTGGTTCAAAAACTAATGTCATGAATACAGTTCTTTTTCTCGTTGCCTGGTTACTCTTCACCTGGTAGCAGAATGTCTCTAGAGTGGCAGAACTCTACCAACACTAGTGACTGTGGAATCCTTTGAAAGGACAAGTAAGAAAAAATGTTCTAATTACAGCATAGGGCATGCAGAAATAGTTATCTGTAGTTATCCACTTTAAACTAAAGAATCTTTGACTCATTTGTACATCCTGTTGTTCTAAGTGACAAATCATCAACAAAATGTACTCATTAGCACCTAAATAGTTCAAACAAATAAAACATACACTAACTTCATAAGTTTCATGACTTCATGACTTGCTGATCTTATTTTGAACTATATACACAAGTCTTCCAATCTGTGTTTTATTTTGAAATCCCAAAGTCACCTTTCAGAAAATACTATGGCTCAACATATTTCATTTACTGTTATATTGAGTATTGGTACCAGTGCCCTGTGTGGCATTTGCCTCCTCTCCAATAGCCTCCCCACCCTTTAACATAGGATAATGGTATCAACTCCTAGTAAGATACATTGACAATAAGATTGTGTATAATTCCAAATGGGGCATTAAGGGTCCAAACAAAATTATCATTCATTTATTCACTTGTTCAATAAGCACATACCAAGTGCCTTTATTGTGACATGTATTATTCCCAGTCCTCCATTCTCCATACCTCATGCAATTATAAGAGATCATCCACTCAAGAAATTGCCCCCTTTCTGGTCTCTGTTTAAAGGGAGGTGTTTACCTGCTCTGCCACAAGATGATGTACAATTCTTAGGTCAATGGAAGCTCTTAATAATAATGCAGAAGGATGTCTTTTAGCTTCAGACTTTATAAGCACAACAAAAAGAGTTAATAGAGAAAAACTAAAAATATAAAATGAAATGAACTATATAGAGTTTGTCACTGGTTAAATTAAGCATGCCTATGTATAGCAAATTAAATATATATGTGCATATACATACATACATACATGTATATGCAAATATATGTGTATGCATGTGTACACACACATGTAGAGTGTGACTTTGAGATTTACTTCCTGCCTTTCTCAGGGAGTATCAACAAAGCCTTAGCCTAACCTAACCTAACATTAACCTAAGTTGGAGCAGTTAGGAGAGTGCCTTTATTCTCATCCATGCTTAGACCTCCTTTTATTTCCTGTTCCAGTATCATCAAACTGTAATTTGGGCATGTGTCTTCACACTGGCCCATGCTGGTCTGACTGCTTCCTAGTGTGAATGCTCTTATGCTAACAGAAGTTACAGTTTTGCTATAACTAATCAAAGTTCAGACCTTAGAGTATAGACTTTTTGCCCTGACTGATTCCACAAGAGTTTATTTACTCTTTGTATTACTTTATCTGTTTCCATTGAGGCCTTTAATTGTTGTTGAAGGCATGTGTGCACCGTGGGGACTGCAGGATGTGGGACTGTCCTCTGCAGTTTTCTTCAAATGCCTGTGACTGATTGCCTTTCATCTCCATTGAATGCTCTGCTGTTGAGGGGGGAGAGTGATACAGATCTCAGGGCTTCAGGTAGTGGGAAAATTAGAATGTTGCCTGGAAGCCAGTACATAGCAGAGAGGGCCCTGTGAGATGGTAGCTGCTGGTCCTGGCCTAGGTCATCCATTTCTTCCAGGTCCTTTTCCCTCATGACTCTCCTTGTTAACCTTGTGTAACAGAGAGACTGAGACTTCTTTTAAAGAGGAGTGTGTGTGTGTGTTTGTGTGTGTGTGTGTGTGTGTGTGAGAGAGAGAGAGAGAGAGAGAGAGAGAGAGAGAGAAAGAGTGATCTAACTGGATCCCAGTTAGACAAACATGACTCAAACTATAAATATTGTTAGTTTATATAATATGTTACTAGGGCCACCTGAAATGTGAACACAAATAAAAACACCATGGCAGGACTCAATAGTACAGTGCCATTCAGATGATCTAAAATTGGCTTATAGCACTCTTTTTACATGTTCGTAAACCTGAGAATATGGAATATAAGACCTCCCATAGACTTCTTGGACCCGGAAACATGTCTTTGAAGCACTCTGAGCACCAACTTGATCTTGGTTCTAACATCCATCCACTGAGATCTTTCAGAGCAAGCATCCTCACTGCAAAAGAACTTGCTGCCAGTAGAGCTGAAGTGTCCCTGCTTGGCTGAGGGCTGCTCTGATGAACTGCTTCCTACCCTCCCTTTTGTGATTCTTTCAATTAATAACTCCTAGACATGTGATCTTGCAAAGTTTAAGGGAGTATTTTTTATTTAGTTATTAGTCTTTTTCTTTGGGAATCTGATGGAGTACTCCAAATATGGGAACTAAAAAAAGAAACCTAATTGGTAAATTAACTATCAGGATAATATAATAGTCAAAAGGAGAAGATAGCATGTATTTGTTGTGGACAGGACTCCAAAATAAACTGGGATTCAGACCTTATTTTCTGAAGATGTAATATTGGTTCTTTTAGTATTATTGTATGTGTAAAGAAAGTAAGTAGAATAGGAGGTTTAATTATGCAGAAGAAATAAACTAGGGATCATCTAATTTTTAAACGTTCATAACGTTCCTTGCCTTGTTATTAAAATTTAGAAATAAATATTATTAAATTAACTTATTAATTTAAATTAACTTTATTAACTTAAATTAACTTTAAATTAACTTAAATTAACCTTCACCTTCTAACATGAGACTGAGCATACGGTCAACTCTTGGTACAGTTTATGAGTCAACAGGTAACAGAAAACGTGTGGTGGTAACCCACAGATGATAGAATGGTAATCCAAGAAGCTCACTTTTCTGGTTTCAGCTGTCTTGTAAAAATAAAAACTTCCAGTAGAGCATCTTTTTAAAAGGTAGAAAAGCTGGTAGAATCTTTCTACTCTCTGTCAGGATGTAGTTTTAAGCAAAACCCAGAAAGAGAGAGGGTGAGAGAAGCCTGGATAATCAGGAGCCAGATATATTTGTTTTTCTGGGAAAGATTTCCCATTAGACAGTTTTAGAGAAAGAATCTTGAGTTTACCTCCAGGTATAAATTTTTGACTATACTTTCTGGCTAGGTCTTGATTATTCATAGGGATTTGATTTAATTAACAGATACATAAACAGTACTTGCTATGTGCAAGGCAGTATTCCATGTTCATTTAATCTTCTTAACAGCCCTAAGGGGTAGATACTAATATGATCCTCATTTCATAAATGAAGCAACTGAGGTACATAGGGGTTATATAATTTCCCCGAAGTCACATGAACATTAAGTGTGCAGTGAGGATTTGAACCTGAGTGATCTGACCGGTCTGATTTTAGACACTGTGCTATGCTCCCCATCATCATGATTGCTATGTGCTGTTAAATTTGTGATTAACTAATTTTGAGAAATTTCAGTTTCAAACTATTTACTTTTGGGTTACTTTAATGGCTTTGGTCCTGTCCTGGTTTACTCAGAACTATTCAATGGATAGGTAATTGATAATCCTAAAACTCTTTGTTGGTGCCTGCCTGCTTTCTAGTAGAATTTCTTTTGTGTTCTAAAAGTCCACACTGCTTACTATGTCTGTCTCCCTATGCTTCTTAAAATTCGTTTAAGATTCTTCTCCCTGGGATAATGAATTATGATGTCTAAACACTTTACAGGAAACCAGAGCATTATAATTTGATCATAGTTGAAGTATCAAGACATGTGTTATGGAATAGATAAAAAATACCTTCTTCATTGCCTCCTTGGTGCCATTCTTTTGTTAAGTGGACTGAAGAAAATGTAACGATTTTGGTGTGATTTCTTTTCCTACTGACATCGTATTTCACAAGAAGAGAATTTCCACAGGTTTCCAATATGACATCTGCCCACCTCTCAGAATCTGTACCCCCCTCCCCTTACTTTTTTCACAGTGCATGACATGTCATGCTCCTGTCTAAGGCTAGTCCCTCCATTTGTGTGTGGAATCCTATCCCCTTTCTCCTGCTCAAGGTTATCCCAATTTCTCTCCCACCACCACCCCCGCTTTTTCTAGCTCTTTCCAGGTACCCTAAAAATACACCATTATGACCTCCATCTATAAACTATCCTCCCTCGATCCCACATCCCCCCTTCAGAAAATCTCATCATTCCTTGGCCTATACACAGTGTCTCCAGCTTCTCTTCTCCCATTCCCTCTTGAACCATTTTGTCCCTCCACTCTAGCAATGTTGCACTTGCCAGTGTCATTACTTACCTCTGTATTTCAGTCATCAATTCTTTGTCCTCACCTTACTTGAATTATTATGATAGAATTGATCACTGCCTCCTCCTTGGAAAACTTGATTCCCTTGGCTTCTAGGAAGCCACTGTTTCTTTGTTCCTCTGTCTTACTGGTATCTTCCTCTCAGTAAAATTGGATGAATCCTCCTCACCATTCCATCTTCTAAGCTTTGGAGTCTCCTGGGGGGGTCAGTCCTCTCAGTATGTGTACTCTCTAGTGATCTCAACCAACCCATATGACTTCATATACCATTTATTTCCTAATACTAATTCATACCTCTGGCCTGGACTTTTCTTTTGAACTCCAAACTCACATGTGTAACTCCTCAAATCTAATATTCTCAAACTATATTCTTGCTTTTCTCTCCAAACATACTCTTTCCCTAGTTTTTCTTTTCTCAGAAAATGGAAATCTAGTCCCCTAGCACTCAGGTCAAAAGCCTTGGTATCCTCTTTGACCTCTATTTCCCCCATTATACCCTTACCTGTTGGCATGGATAGAAGGCTCTACCTTTAAAATATAATTAGGACTATTATAATAGCTTCCTAATCTCCTAATTAATTTATCTGCCCCTTCCCTTTCCGTTTCCACTCTGCCTTTCCAATCAGTTTCCCACACAGCAGGCTGATCGATCATTCTAAAACTCACTTTAGATCATGTCACTCCTCGGCAGAAAACACGTCAATGACTTCCCATTCTACTCAGAATAGAATCTAGAGGTCTAGCAGGGACATACATGGCCCTGTGTGATCTGCCTCCCTGCTCTGCTCCGATACCTCTTAGATCTCATATCCTACCCCTCTTCCCATCGTTGAGCTCCAGCCCAAGCAACCTACTTCCTACTCCATGAACACTCAAGCATATGTCCCCCTAAGCCTTTTGCCCAGGATTGGAATAATGCGCTCCCAGATGTCTGCATGAGTCACTCCTGCACAGCATTCAGGGTCCTACACAAATGACATCTTAGAAAGAAAGCCCTTGATGGCCCAACAAAAATGGCATCCTCTTTCCCTGTCACTATCTATTTATCCCTCTTCATTTTTTCCTTAGCACTTATCACTCCCTGACATCTATTTATTGACTATCTTCACTTGCACTTCTAGAATATAAGCCCCATGAGAAAAGAGAATTTGTGAGTTTCTTTATTGCTTTAGCCCCAGTGCCAGCACAGGGCACTCAAAAATAGTGGTTGAATAAATGAATTCAATGAATGAAAAGTATACTACTCTCCTTTGATGTTATGGCATAGAGGAAAGCATGCCAACCTGAGAGGTCTTCACAAGAGCAGTGACCTTGGCAAGTTATGTAAGCTCTGTGGATTTTGCCTCCTTAGTTGTAAAATGAGGTGTTTGGATTAAATGATTTAAAAAATCACCTCGGCTCTAAGCCATGATTGAATGACTCAGGTTTGATTACTTTTCACTTTTCACTCTGTCTGACACTTCAGGTTTTGAAATACAACATCCTCAGTCTATATACTCCCTTTTTAATGAATAGTGAAACGAGAGAAATTAAACAAGATTATAGACAAATTCATTTCAGCAATATCAACATATGACACGATCATTATGCAATATTTCAATGCCCATACTGAAAACAGACCTTCCTCCTAAAGAAGACATGACCGTTATTTTTTAATCCACCTGGCATTTCAATTAAGGAGGAGATAACTAATGTGTTTACCCAGGAATACTTTCTTGGCTCATCATGTTATAAGGACATGGGACTGCATCACAGCAGAAAATAGCTTATTGCCAATTTGAGTGGGAAGCTTTGCTATGGGAAAATGCTCACATAAGTGACCAAAGTGAACATCACCTAAAAGAGATTAATGTTATTTATTTATGCATATAGACATCATCTACTTCCAAACAATTTATAATAAAAGGCATTAACACTCTTGTGCTGGATATCTTCTCCCTGAGTCGTATCACTCTCTATTCTGCTCCGTAGCAGTTTTCACAAATGGCTTCCTTGACCTCTGGCTTTTGGTTTGGTTCAGCCAAAGTGGAACATGGGAGATCAAGGTGAGGGAGAGGTGTGGGGTTTGGAGAGTTGTTTCTCCAGCTCCTTATCCTGCAGGATTCTGCTGATCAGTTGTGTCCTTCACCAGAGGTCTCAGCTCGTGTCGGCGGTCCTCCTTGCCCAGCACTGCATGAGCCCTTGTGGTTGCCCTGCATTCCCACACTCCTTTGTCAGTTGTCTGCTTATTACATTCTTCATAACTTATCCTAATTTTCAGTGTGCCATCTGTTTCCTATTAGGAATCATTAAAAGAGAAAGTCAGTAAAAGAACAAAAGATGAGAAATTAAGGCAATGGGAATATCATTATGTCAGCAAGCCAAGACTAAAGAAGGGTGTTGTAATTGAGCATGGTTAAAGTCAAAGGGAAACATTTAGCTCTTATTTGCTGATAGTAGAGAACATACCAGCAGATCAGGAGCTGGCAGCACTGGGAGGAGGAGTACAACCCATTCAATGGATAGCATTTTCAGTAGAAATTTTACAAGAGCCTAAGTCAATCCTCTTATGAGATTGCACCAGCCTTTATAAGACCTGTGGCATAAAATTAAATCATAATTCTTTGAAACTTTTCTACAGAAAATGAAACTGCTGCCACATGCAAGTTGATAAAATAAATAAAAATGTTACATAGAAATATATATAGGATTCTTGTCATTTGACCTGATACAGGAATAGAATTTGGAAACTTCAGGAATGAATAATAGCTATGCCCCGTACGTGCTCCTCCCAAATATTAATTTCCTTGGCCAGACTTTATAAAAACTGGTCATAATATACTTACACATAATATACACAATATACTTTTGTAGTTATTACTGTTATTATTTTTAACTTTTATTTAAAGTTTAGAGGTACAAGCGCAGGTTTGTTACATAGGTAAACTTGTGTCATGGGGGTTTGTTGTACAGATTATTGCATCACCCAAGTATTAAGCCTAGTACCCATTAGTTATTTTCCTCATCCTTTCTCTCCTCCCACCCTCCACCCTCTGAAAGGCTCCATTGTGTAATTATAAAGTATTTTATGTCCATTGTAGATAATTTGGAAAATACAAACAAGCATACAAAATACAATAAAAATCACTCGAAATCCTAAACCACTGCCAAAAGAAAATTAATGATGTCTTTACACTCTTTTTTCTACGTATCCAAGAACTTTAACTAGAATCACACAATATATGTTATTTTTAACGAGATTTTTTTCTCATTGATCAACATTTTGCATATTTTCCCCTTTTTCTCCTGCTGCATAATTTTTAGTGATTGCATAGTGTTGCATCAGAATAGTGGATTTGTAAATCTTGCAATCTGGGATCATTTTATTGTTTCCAATTTTTCACCCTTTTAAGGTTGTGTTGAACATACCTGCATATAAATCTTTGCATAGATTCCTGCCTGTTAATTCTTAAAAGTTTATTTCTTAATTCTTAAGATTTTTGCTAGTTATTTTCTTATTTTTATTTTTTAACATTTATTCTTCAGAAAAAGTATGACAATTTAGCCTCCTGCCAGAGGTAGATGAGCTTGTTTATCACCTTGGAGATTGGTTGCTAAAATGTTCAAGTTTAGGGCACTGATAAGTAGCTGAAATGCAAACAGTTTTAATTGCAGTCTGAAAGGAGATCTATTAAGTTCAAATAACCAGGCAGGATGGTTGCCAAATTGACTTTCTATTTTGAAAACCAAGGATTAACTCTGGTTTCTTACTCATGTAGAGAGTTTTTCCATCTTTGCATAATAAGTGCCCTGGAAGGTAATTCTTTTGAAGCCATATTTTTTTATTTATTTTGTTTTTTTGTTTGTTTGTTTGAGACAGTCTCGCTCTGTTGCCCAGGCTGGAGTGCAATGGCGTAATCTCGGCCCACTGCAATCTCTGTCTCCCAGGTTCAAGTGATTCTCCTGCCTCAGCCTCCCGAGTAGCTGGGATTACAGGTGCACGCCACCACGCCCAGCTAATTTTTGTATTTTTAGTAGAGATGGGGTTTCACCATGTTGGCCAGGATGGTCTCTATCTCTTGACCTCGTGCTCCACCCACCTCGGCCTCCCAAAGTGCTGGGATTACAGGTGTGAGCCACTGCACCCAACCTGAAGCCAATTTTTTATTCAGAAACTTAAGGCAGTCCTAGGTTGAAGCACACAGAAGCATACCATCAAACTACAGAAGAGATAATGTTGGCTGAAAGGTTTTGAGAACAGGAATAACTAAGCATAGAATACCTTTAATGTGTCTTCCATGAGCAATTTGACCTAGAGACATACCAGGTCCCCATTCTCTGTTGGGATTAAATGCACCTCTATACCCCTGCATGAACTGGCTAAATGAACTGGCTCACTGTTTGAAAAGTTGCCTATCCAGATGTTTTTGGATTCATATGAGCTGATATAAGAAGAGTATTTTGGGTAATGCTATCTTTCTATGTTCTTTCTCATTGGGTCAGTTTAGCAAATGTATACCTTGCGTCTCTCATCTGAAAGGTGCAATACTAGATACAAATAAATATGATGGTACAAGGCATGCTCCTTACCATTCAGAAGTTCACACAAAGTTGTAAAAAATTATGTGGCAAAATATAGATGATTGTAAAATTGATCACATAGAAAGAGGGGTCATACTTCAATTGGTGGTGATTTTAGGGGGTACAGAGACCATCATTGATCTAAATGAAGTGCATGGGAAAAAATTATAGTAAAAAAAGCATACTTTTCTATTAAGACGTCCTGTTATGTTTTTACATATAATAATGCTATGTTATACGTAAAACATACTTTTTGTGTGGAGTTGCATATTCCAGGCCAAAAGTAGAAAGGGGATCTTTTTAAATAATTGATGCATAGGGATTGTACAAATTTCTGGGGTACCTGGGATATTTGATACATGCATAAAACATGTAATAATCAAATCAGGGTAATTGGGATATTCATTACCTCAAACATGTATCATTTCTTTGTGTTGGGAACATTCCGAATATTCTCTTCTAGATATTTTGAAATATACAATGAATTGTGATTAACTATAGTCATCCTACTGGTGCTATTGAACACTAGAATTTATTCCTTCTATTTAACTGTAGTTTTATATGCATGAAACTACTTCTCTTCATCCCCTGCCCCTTACCCTTCCCAGCCTCTAATAACCACCATTCTACTCTCTACCTTAAAAAAGGATATCTTTAAGATGCAAGGAACTATCTAATTAGAATCTAGAAAATGGAATAAAAATGTGCTTTATCTTAATGGCTTATGGGGACTGGAACTGGATGCTTTGAACTTCGTATCTTTTATGAGTCTGGTTAAGTGTTATGACTTCCTTCTGACTGAGTCACAGGTCAGAGATAATGACCTGACAACAATGTACAGAAGTCTATGTGTTCAAAGATTCAACATCACACAGCATGAAATAAGAGACCAACTGTTTGCTACTCTAATCCTTTTGTCCTAACTTTCTGCTTCCTATGTATAAATAAGAAATTCTTATTTCATGTTGAATTTAATGGTTGTATAATATTGGTTCAAGTTTTTTTTAAAGTTAAACTTTGAGATACTCTAATATTATAAATGTTCTGTTTACAAGTGTAGTTTTTAATCGGAAACAAATCTGAAAGATTACAAAAGTAAAGTAGGATATAAAAATGATCTTAGACTGAAAAGTAGCATGACATTATTTTGGCTCCAAAATCTACATGGTGAATAGTTTCTACAGTTTTTATTTCTACAGTATTTACTACACTTTTACTGGCTTAACTTTATTAAAATGAACAAAATGTGGGATTGTGAAAATAAACATCTTGCATTCAATACAAATCAGAACTATAATAATAAGAGGAGATAGGGGATAATGAGTGCTTGTTGTGTTTTTCTGTAAACTTCATGTGGAAGTAAAGAGACAAGCTATAAATTCAACTCCTATCATATGCGGACTTTCTGATTCTTCTATCATTGGAACATAGTAAGAATCCTTCAGCAATCAGTGCATCTCAAATCTCTGTCTCAACAAATGTCCCAAAGGACTAGTTAAATACCCTCAGTCTTTACTTCAGTTTGAGGCTTGCAAAGCTAATAATTCTTGATACATACATTATAGGATGAATTAATTGATGAAAAGTGAATGGAACTGTCCTTAGGAAGTACTTAGTTCAGCCTTTACCATCCTGAAAAGAAAACTGCTCTCCTGGTTCCCATGAACAACTTTGTTATTCTTGGACGGGAGACCAGAAGAAGCTTCCAGTCACCTAAGAGTGAACAATTGTACCCTCTTATGTGTTAGACATGGTACAATGTACTAAGGATACAAAGATAAATAATGCAGATTAATATGGGAAATGCTATGCTAAGAACACACAAATAATGCCTTAGAAGGTACAGCTAGCTATGTCTGAAGGAGAGGAGAGGGAGAAAGGCTGAGAAGGCAATGCTAAAACTGAGTCTTTAAAGGATGGATAGAAAGGATTTACCAAGCAATAAGGCAGGGCAGAACTTCCCAGGCATGTAGTAAATGCCCAAATATATTGGTAAAGATCCAGGGGCAGAACCTCATGAAAAAAGTAAAGGAATGCAGGTAGTCAAAGAAAGGAGGGTCATAAACTGTAAGCTATTGGAGTGCCATGGATGGAGCTACCGTTTTTCTAGAGAGCTCAGGAGAAGATTCAAGGAGGAGGCATTTGTTCTGATCTTAAAGATAGAGTGAGTTTGACAGGTGGAAGAGGGAAATTAAGTCATTCTAGTAGAGAAAGCTGTGCAGAAAAGCAAATAAGCATGAGAGTGCATAACCACATTCTCTTTTCTGTTTACATCCTCATCCTGGAGACCTCATCCAGTCCTCTTGTGTCAAATACTGTTTATGTGGCTATCTCCTTAATTTAGGTCTCCAGCACTGAGTTCTCCCCTAAGCCACCCATCTGTGCCTTCAGATGTTCGTCTGGCCCCTCCACTTAGAGGTCTTATGGGCCTGTCAAGTGTTATGTGTTCAAAACTGAGCTCCCAATTTTCTTCCTTTTCCAAGCCTATTATTCTCCCAATCTTCTATCTCAGTTACTAGTATCACCATTCAACCAGCTGTTCAAGCAAAAAACCTAGGAATTGTCCTTGATTAGTCTTTCCTCCAATCTTCACATGGAATCTCTCAGTGAGCCCTCCTGGAATCTCTCAATGAGCCCTCTGATTCTACTCAAAAGCACATCTCAGATCTGAACACTTGAATCCATCTCCTGAGTCCAGGGACCAGCATTGCCTTTTCCTTCTATCTGGTCTCCCTGTTTCTCCTTAGCTTCTCTACTACCCATGCTCCACTTCATATCCAGAGCTCTCTTTTTAAAATATAAGCCAGATCATGCTACTGTTTGCTTTAGTCTCTTCAATGGTTTTTCCATGTTTCTAGAACTAAATCCTGGCCAAATCATCTAACCCCCATGCAGTTCTCCAGTCTTGCTTCTAATCTTAACCTATGCCACCTGCTCCAGCTCCCTGGCCTCTTCCCAGCTCTCAACATATGTGAGGTCTTCCCCATCCAATGCTGTTGCACCCTCTTCCCAATGTACTCCCCTTTATCTCTTTCCATGGGTGTTTCACTCTCATCTACCAGGTTTTCAAACAAATGTCATGTCATCCAAATGTCCTATTTAAGACATTTGAAAGATACCTTCCACTAATTCTACTCAAATTTTTCTAAACCATCACTCTACTTATCCCCTTCTTAGAGGTCATCACTCTACTTATCCCCTTCTTAGAGGTTAATACAACATGTAATATTCCATTCATTCATTCATTTACTATCTGTCTCCCTTTCTAGAAAGTCTCAGTTCCACAAGGCAGAGGCTTTATTTCTTTTTAAGTACCAGTATCATGTGCTCAACAAATACTTGTTGAACAAATGAATGTCAAAGTCCCAAAGTCAATAATGGTTTAATGCTATAGGTAAGGGTTAATAGAATCAAATACACAGAGACATCAAGTAAAATCATGATGGAAAAGGATATTTGATCTGATACTTTGGAACTCACTAGTGAGAGCAGTGACTTTGGAGTGGAGTACAGAGGTAGGAATACCATGGGTGAGGAGTGAAATAGAAGATGTGCACATGGGAAAAAGCAAGTAGGCTAAGATGCCTGCCCAAAGAGAAATAATGAAATGTATGATGCTACAATCTTGGGGTTCTAAAGAATTTATGAATTATTGTAATGGGATAAAATTATGTTTAATTCCATGTGAGAAGGAAGCAGCAAAGAGCAAGAAGCTGAAGGTACAGGGGAGAGGAGGAGACAGATGAGGAGGGGGGCTATGAAGAAGGTGGAATTGGGAATGGGATCTGCAGCCCAGGTGAGGCATTAGTCTTGAACAGAAGGAAGAATACCTCTTCTTCTGATGGGCTGAACACTAAGAAAGGTATCTTGTAGAGCTTCTATTTGCTCTGATGAAAGTGAGGAAATAGCAGCAGGTATGGAGCTGAACATAGTGAACAGGTTTTAGCATATCACTATGAGAAATTGAGAGGCATTGTCCAGGAATTCACAAATGGAATGCTTATTGTCATTGAAGATTCAATTGAAACCATAAATTTAGTACTAGTTCCTACAATTATGTCATCAATCAAATGGGTATTAAGTACATGCTATGTTTTAGATACTTTAGCTGAATATATCACAATTCTTGCAGCCTAGTGGGAGAGAAGAAAAGTATATTGATTAGCAAAGCTTTATGATGAGAGATGTACTAGGGAAATAGCATTATATAACTGGAGACCAGAGGATGATGGGAAATGGGGAGGGTAGGTTCTGGTCACAGAGTCTATTGCTATAATTCAGGATTTCCCAGTTGGAACTGTTTTCAATGATAATAGAATTCCGGAGGAAGAGAAAGTTCCCTAGAATGGAGGAAGTCATTGAATTATGAGAAAAACAGTTTGGAAGGCATTCAGACAGATGCTGAAGTTGTCTAGGAAGGTTGGAAGGGCATTCAGACAGGCCGAAGTTGCCTGTGTTTAAGAAGACTGTGACTAAAGTATCTGAATTCTTGATGAAAATTTGGGAGTGACTTGGAAATTTACACATGCCAATGAAAACAACAGGTAGAGGGTGATATATCCATGTGGTGTTGACACCAAAGGGAGAAAGAATTCTACATATCATAATGGCCTGAAATAGGCAGTTAACAATGAGGAAAATGCCCAAGCTATTCCCCAGCCAAATGGCACATGGGATATCAGAATATGAGTATCCTTCACTCCAGAGAATTTCAGTGAAAACAACGAAATAGTTTTCTGAAGGTTAAAGATGTAGGGAGTTTTACATATGATGACACAGGGGTTCCAGAGGGCTCAGTAGAAAGCACTGAAAAGGATTAGATTGAGAGAGAAAGCAAGTGAGAGGGAGAGAGAGAGAGAGCACACTTATACTATAGCAATGCCTGAAGGTAACAGAGAGTCAAAGATGGAAATAATTGGTCTTGAGATTGCAGAAAGCTCCAGGTATAACATACGTCTAGGGCCTGCACAGGATAGTGTATCAAGTGACCAAGTGGTGTCAGAAATCTGAGGATGCCAGCAACCCAGGGTTACTCTGCTTGTGGTCAAGGGATTGTCTGCAAAAGAGCCACTGACTTTCTGCAAGGCCAGTGCTGGGAGTAAGGAAATATTATTGGTCTGTTTTAACCCAGAGAAAAATGCTCTTTGATTTCATATCTGTTCTTTTAAAAAAACTTGTTTTGAAGTAGCTTAATTTTTTTCTGATTATAAAAGAAATATGATTCATTGCAAAAATAAGGTAATACAGAAAAGAATAAGATAAAGCTTGTTTATAATTCCCAGATGGAGATGACATAATCATTGCTAACATTTCCGTGTCTGTCATTAATAGAATTCCTTGGCATTTATCAGTTAGGACTCTAGAACTCTCCTTGTCAATCAATGTTTCCTCTCTCTCCTGCACCCACCCTCTCTGTCACGCTCCATCTTGGGTGCTGCTGCCTTTCTAGCTTTATCTCTGTTCTCTCTAAATCCAGAGCTCTGTCATATCTGGAGTGGATATCACTGCACATTGGGCTTATTTAGTTATTCATTAAACATTGAGCAGATGTTGCTCTTGTGGCTGCAGAGTTGCTATGTTTATGGCGATGGTGCTTGGGATGCTTCTTTTGATTCTCCCAGAAATCAGAGACCATGTTGGCAAGTCAGGAAACCACTTAGATTTTCCTATTCACCTCTGTCTCAGAAGAGGAAATGCCACCTTGGGGGTAGGGCTAGCCCAGCCTCTACAACAGACCCCCTGCTGCCAGTCACTCACTATGTACCATTGAGGTACTCCCCTTCAAGAGCCAGTCTCTTGACCCAGGGACAACATGGCAGGCCAGAGTGGTGGAATGGGCCTCTGTCAAATAAACATTCATTGTCTCACCCCACTGGGAAATCCTGAATAAGGGTTTCAGCTCCCTGAAAATAGCTCATACCTACTTCTGGTTTTCTCATTTTGCTTACATTTCTGGAAAAGGGAAGTAAAACAGGCCTACTATTAACACTGCTTTCACCTTTTTGCACTTGATAAGCCTGACCTTTATTTTACCACATAAGTCAGAAGTACTATATACCACAACCCTGCTAATTTGCTCTTTTTCTCCTTCCTCCCACCTATCTCCTGCCACTTCCCCAGAAGCATAAAGCTTTCAACATCCTGCTGTCCATTAGCATAAATAAACTAATGCTTTTAAAATAAAAATAGTTTTAATGCTATATTTGTTAAAGACTGCATTACCATAAGAAGATAAAAATATTCTTGAGTAACAGCTAGATCATATACTTTAGAGACAATAACATACTTTTATTGTGGTTCTCTGGAAAGTTGATTATTTTAACCATAGATTAAACCTTAGGTCTCAGCACAAGTTATATTTCCATTCATTGCAGAAATTGTTAAACCTTGCAGTTTCTCAGGGCATCTACCTTCGTGTTTTAATTTATTTTTCTGTTGCCAATATATTATAAGCATATCTATGAAACAAAAAAGATGAAGTGCCCTTTAAATTCAATTTTGTAATATGAACCAGTGGATATGGTTATGGCTTTTCCCCTCATTTTTACATATCTGTTGTTAATTTAAATTTTATGTAACATTTATACAATAGATTAAAAAATACTGGGCTAAGAAAAAACAGAAGTGGCAAGAAATGGAAATGAGAGATCTTCAGCGTCTAGAAGAACTGAAGAAATTAATGGCTGAACAGTCACTAAAGGACAGAGAAAGGTAAAAGAAAATTTAAAATTGTGTGGAAATGGAGGTGGTGAATGGAGTCTTTTGTAATGTGTTAGAATAAATAATATCAGAGGGACCATTTTTCTGTACTTAATGTATCCTTTCAATATTTATATTCACAAATGAATACAACGATATCTATAATGCATTTTAAATTCTCATATTCATACATTAACCTCCGGTTTTTCATTTTGTTCCTTAGATAGCTTCCTAGTTAAAACCCTCACAGAGGATTTGATAGTATTTGATTACCCACCGTGTGCATAAAATGATACTGGCTGCTGCTGTAACTATCTCTTGACCCAGAAGGAGAAAACCGTTATTCAAATAAGAAGGAAAACCCATTTACTGTGACAGAGGCTGGGGAAGACAGTACACAATTATACAGTGCTGTGTGGTGTTTATTATAGCATACTTAGGGCATGCCCAATACATGAAAAAAAATTGGAATTTCCTAGAAATATGTAGTTTTAGACCTAGAAAGGATATTTGAGATCAAGTAGCCTAGTCTCCTCATTTTACATGTAAGTACAATAAGAGATTTAAGTTATTTTTCCCAAAGTTACTGTATCAGTTAGGGTCGATTAGGAGACAAAAAACATATAGTAATTTGAACAGGGAAAGTTTAAGAGAAAGCATGATAAACTCTAACAGGAAATCCTTTCTATATAAAGAGATAAATAGCATGCTAAAGAATACCCTAGGACTTAAGGAGGGTTCCCATGGAAGAACCAAATTTGGAACTGAGGAGCCCTCTCCATGGTTGGGATTCACACCTTACCGTAGAAGCTATGGTCATGACCCTCTGAATGGTGAAGTTCTCGGGTGGATTAAGACAGAGCTAGCTCAATAGTCACTAGGCAAACAGGGAACACCCAACTTGGGTGCAGGCAGGCCAAAGCTGGAAGCCAATTATTGAGATGCTTGCAAGGCTCAATGGAAATCTGACCATAGAAGTACCTTTGAAATTTGATGGGACTGACCATCAGTGCGCCATTGGAACTCCATGGACACAGCAACACTTGTGTCCCCTACACGTGCTGCTGGCAGCTGTACAGTATGAACAAGAAGGCATAAACTCACGAACCAGGAAGGAAATCCCCTTCCTCTGCAGTGTCCTTCAAGCACCCTCTTCTGACACAGCTTAATATTTTGCCAGTGGCAAGGGACAGATAGAGGGTCCACCTCCATTTTCAGAGAGCAGACAATGAAGGGTGGAGCTGTGAGACGTTACACTGATAACTGACATAGTTATCTAATTTAGCTAGCACCTTAGTGATTTTCACAAAAGATAAAGAAGAGAGAGCTCTCATTTCATAACATAAATCACAGTAAATTTCCTTTAAATAGTGAGCTTCCCTGGTATATTTACCTTAGTCACTCTAAAAAGATTTCCTGGAACTCTATACTTTCTGCTTAATTTCACTCGGAACCTAAAATTGCTATAACAAATAAAACCTATCTTGAAAATTGCCCCTCAGACTTACATATAACTTTGGAAGGCATAACCATTGGATACAATGAGGTTTACTTGTATCTAGGAAGCTTCCTTTGTGACCCATGTGACTGTTATCTCAAACTCTAATCACTGAGGTTGTAGATTGAATCTGGAGTTTCAAATAGATGCTAAGCATTCCTAAGGATTTCCTGGACAAAATGTACACTATTTCCCAGGTAGCTCAGGATTTTAGAGTTTAGTATAATCTATTACTGAGAGAACTGAGAATATAGCAAAGCCAGGGCTAATGGTTAGAAGGTGAAGCCATCAATGAGAACCCAGATTAACAAACACAAACCAAGACCTAAGTGGATAGAGGCCATGGGTCAGAAACAAGGAGGTGGATAAGAATTCCCAAACAGCTAAATACTAAAGGGCAAGGCAAAGGCAGATTGATCAGTGTAAAGCTATCCTAGCAAAACGAAAGAGAACCACAGAAATTAAAAGGAATGGGGAAAACAGAACAGATATGTAGTTCCAGCATTAGGAGACAGGCTTCCACTAAAATTACCCCTCATAGTCAGGGAGCTTCTTTGATTACAGAGTCATTTCAGCTTTTGCTTCCTGTCCCAATAATTATCAAGATTAGCTGATTCAGAACTTCAGTTGAAAAAGAAGAAAAGGAAAATCAGATTAATCTGCATTACGCAACAGAAAAAATAGGCATATTATAAGATACTAAAAAGAGCACTAAAGACTAGGAGCCAGGAGACCGAGGTTTTAGTCTTGACTCTTCTTTGAATTTTATATGACCTTGGGAAAGTCTGTCATTTCACCTCCACAGGCTCTGTTTTGTCCTCTGTAAAATTGAACTGGATAACTTCTGAGGACAGAGTTAATCAACTTTTAAGGGCCTATGATCTGTTTGTTCAACTCTTATGTTAAAATACTGTAGATTCAGATAATTGAGTCCAATGCTTATTTGCCAATGGAAAATCACTGAAAAAGGCCTTTAAAATGTCAGTATATATAAGAGATATAATTCTCAGAAAATGTTTTATAATATTATAGAAGTATATTCCTCGTTTTGTGACTTAGGGAGATAGAGTTCAACATACAAAATTACTGATAGGTTTTGCTTTTGATAGTAACCAGAAGTTGTCTTCTTTCATAACTACATAGCACTAAGAAATTTGGTTGATTGGTTAAAACATTTTTCTGTACTACTGAAATACAATTCATAAACCTTGTGTTTGATATTTTAACTACGGACAATTTTTTTCCATATCAAAATATGCTGGCTTGAAGCAGTTTCCAGATCTGTGTTCAGAACACACACACTTATCCTTGAGGGTTTGAAAACTTCTGTCATTTAATTCCCTTTTCTATTTTTAAATTCTAAGATTATATTTCTTAAAAACAACATTCAGCGGGACATGGTGGCTCATCCCTGTTATCCCAGCACTTTGGGAGGCCGAGGCAGGCGGATCACAAGGTCAGGAGATCGAGATCATCCTGGCTAACACAGTGAAACCCTGTCTCTGCTAAAAAAAAAATACAAAAAATTAGCTGGGCGTGGTGGCGGGCACCTGTAGTCCCAGCTACTGGGGAGGTTGAGGCAGGAGAATGGCATGAACCCGGGAGGCGGAGCTTGCAGTGAGCCAAGATCGCGCCACTGCACTCCAACCTGGGCGACAGAGCGAGACTCCATCTCAAAAAAAAAAAAAAAAAAAAATTAATAAATAAAATTATATATTAGGTTGAACCACATAAAATTCCATTTTTGTAGGTCAAAATGGTTGAGTATTGGCAATTTCATGTGGTTCAACATTAAAAAAAGACATAGAATTGTTTTATTAATTACATTTACCTTCTCAGTCTATTAGAATATGTCTTTTGCCCTCTTCATTTTATCGAAATTGTTTTTGCCCAAGTTTCCACTAACCTCCTAATACCCTATTTTTATTTCTCAACATGCCATTGAGATTAAGAGGGAAGGCTCTAGAATTGGCTGACATTAGAATACTGGCTCTATCCTTTATAGCTGTGTGAACTTTGGATGAGTTATTTAACTTCTCTGTGCTTCAGTTTCCTCATCTGTACATTGAGGATATAAACAGTATCTACTTCTTAAGATTGTTGCAAGGATCAAATGATACATTGAATGTAACATATTCACTGCCTGGAACACAGTAAGTATTCATTAAATATAAGTGATTTCTATCAATTGACTTTTACATCATGAAATACTAACGTATTTTTTCTCAAAATATTAAAGCAAGAAGGCCACACTTCAAGCCAGAAGGAGAGCCCTCACCAGAACCTGACCATGCTGGCACCTAGATCTCGGGCTTCTAGCCTCCAGAATAGTGAATAAATAAATTTCTGTTGTTCAAGTCACCCAGTCTATGGTATTTTGTCATGATGGCCCAAGCTAACTAATACAATGTTACTATATTATTAAATGTATTGTGCTTTTTAAGCCAGGCCTGGTGGCAGGTACCTGCAATCCCAGCTACTCAGGAGGCTGAGGCAGGAGAATTGCTTGAACCTGGGAGGCTGGGGTTGCAGTGAGCTGAGATCATGCCATTGCACTCCAGCCTGGATGACAGAGCGAGACTCCATCTCAAAAAAAAAAAAAAAAAAAAAAAAAAAAGTGTTGTGCTTTCTGTTGCTGTTCTTAAAGATTTTATGTAGTACATATATAGGTACATTTTAAATGAATATTTTAAAAATATTCTAAGTAAAACGTAAAAATGAGGACATTATTATAAAAATTAAAGTTAAAGCAAAAGTGCCCTTAACCACTACCCTCATGTCGTCTCTTCTCTAAAAGTCATTACTTTTATTGTTTTTAAATGCATACACATACATGCTATCTATTTTGTATGTACCTATGTAAAATCAAGTTTAAGAACAGCAACAAAAATCACAATACATTTAACAATATAATACCACTGTATTAGTTAGCCTGGGCGATCATGACAAAATATCATAGACTGGGTAACTTGAACAACAGAAATTTATTTTCTCACTATTCTGGAGGCTAGAAACCCAAGATCAACGTGCCAGCATGGTCAGGTTCTGGTGAGGGGTCTCTTCCTGGCTTGCAGAGTGGGGCCATCTTGCTGTGACTTCACATGGTGAAGAGAGAGAGTCAGCAAGTACTTGAGTGTCTCTTCTTATAAGGGCATGACTCCCACTGTGAGGGCTACATCTCCAAATACTGTCAAATTGAGGGTTAGGCCCTCAACATATGAATTTTGAGCAGACACATTCAGTCTACAGCAACCATTTGTGTAAAAAAAGCATTTATGTATGTACAAATCGACTATTTACTACTAACTTCTATTTATAGGTTGCTGCTGGCATATAAGTCCTTTGTGCTAGTTAGAAAAAGGTGCCTCCTTCTGGTGGCAGAGTGCATATTGCTCCTACTACAAGTGGACAAATTAGGAAAAGACTCCCTTCTGAATCACAGCATACAGCTTGACAAGCAGAGGCAAAGCTGTATGTCACACTTCATTTGGATCTCTGGTCATGGATCATTTTTGTAAAGCACAAACTTCAAAATGATACATGGTATCTCTGCAAATAAACCTACCTAATTCTTTTAAAATAGTATATATTATTCATATTTCTTCTAAAATGTAGTTCTGTAGCCATCTGGAACTTATTTTAATGAGTGATATGAGCTAAATTGTTCTAAATTGATAGCCAACTATCTAAACACCAATTATTTAATGATTCATCTTTACTCACTGATTTAAAATGCCACCTTTGTTATATATTACATTTCTAATTATACTTTTATATCCATATGGACTCTTGATTAGATTAAAAACTGATCTATGTTTATAGTTCTACATTGATAGCATGCTGTTTTAATTATTCTGTTTTGCTATCTAGTAGAACAAGTGTTCACTCATTATTCTTTTCAAAAATATCTTAGCTATTCTTATGTCAAATTTCACTTGGAAATGTTGTTGTTTTTTTGTATTGAAATTTTATTAAGGAGAGCTGACACATATACCAAATTTAATCTCCAGCCTGGGGACATGCTTCCAAGTAGCTCTACAGTTCTAGACTTCTACTACATCCTTTAGAAAAGTTCATCATTTTTTTTTTTCTGGTGAGCACAGAAATTATCTTTGAAATAGGTAGAAATTGGTGACCAAGAAGCCAATTATAAGTTTCCTTCAGTAAGCTCTTCGAGAAAAAGTATCTGAACTAAGGAAGTGACAGTGGGAAGCAGAAGTGCTACAAAAGCTGACAGATGTGTGTGAAGTATTTACATGAGTTAGAGTTGATGACTCATGTCATCAGGGATGGAGTCTGAAGGAAGACAAAGAATGAAACCCTGAATATTATTGTGCTTTTTCTGGCCTCTTTATTGAAAGCTTTAGTTATTTTGTTTTCAATGTATTTTATTTCCTAACCAATTCATTTGGCTATAGTTTTTTTTTTCTGTTTATTTTGGCAATATTCTACAAGGTTTGAAATATGTGTTTTTATTACCTAATTTCTAGTAGTTTTCATTTCATTTTTGATGTCACAACAATTGATGGATATTGGGGTGCTTGCCACAGCTAAGATTCAGTTTCATTGATTGTCTTGCGATGGGCTTCAAATTGGTGAGCAAACTGTATAGCAAAATGTGTACAAGTTAAAATACTAATCAAAATATGAGTATTAAGTGGAAGATACCTTTAGTTTTTTTGGGTAACAAATGAGTTTTCAAAATAGACATAAGAACGTATCTTTGTCTTCTTTTTTTTTTTTACCACAATGTTTATTCTTTGTATTATTTCGTTTCTGTCACTCCATGCTCGAGGTTCCTTTCTGGCCATCCCAAAACGTTGCCACTTAGTCCTCCAAAGTCTTCTCCCCCTCCCCCCACCCCACCACTGCTGAAAGCTAAACTGTCTCTCTTTCGCATACAGTGGTTATTCTTTCTTTTCAGCAGGGCACTGACTGCCCTTCCTAACTAACCTTGTTGGGACCAGTACTGGTGCCCTGGTCACTGCAGTGTAGAGTTCTCTACAGCTGCAGTGATTCTTTGATGTATATGTTTATTTTGTTTTCAGGTGATTTTAAACACTTACCCTGTTCCCAGAAACTTTCTTTACTGAGTATTCTTTATGTTGGGTAGTGAAAGATTCTAAACACAGGGAGGAGTAGAAAGCTAGGATATGTAAGGGTCATATCTCATTCGCTGTATATCCTTAGCATCACTGCTTTCTATTATCAGTGACTGTTGCAGAGCAAGCAAGCAGAAATTAGACTGTTCTTCCAAGCACAGGGGCCTTTCTCCCCTTTACATTATGACATTTTGAAAATGCTTATTACAATGTTCAATCTTTAACTTTTCTGAAGTTCAGCTCTCTTGTAGTTAACATAACAATCTTCTTCCTCTGTATTTGCCAATTATTGCTTTAATAAGGATAACTGTAATTGTGGCCTTTCATTTACTTATCTCCATTGCTGTTTCTTGTAATTTAATAAATAGCTTGCTTTTCTCATTTTACCTCCTTTGTACTAATTTTAATGCTTCAAAAATGTTTTAACAATATACTCCAGAAGATAATTTTAAAGATTTCTAAAAGCAGATTTACTTAGCTAAGGAGTTCCTCTAGATACCATTTCATGACCAAAAAAACTGAAGTTGCATACAACCAACAAATGGATGCTACAGGTTCTAAGAACTTTATCAGTCAATGGTCATGTAATACTAGAGCAGCTGTTATTCCATTCTTTGCTACATTAGAATCACTTGGGGAGCTTTTGAAACTCCTGATGCCCAGGCCAGACCCCAGACCAACTAAATTCATATCTCTGGGGAAAATTCTAATCCCCACATTTTGGGGAAATTCTTAGGGAATTCTAAAGTGCAGCAAAATTTAAGAACCATTGTGCTAGAGTTCTTTCTACACTTTCTGAAGTGTGGGCCCAAAGTCATCTACTGGGTTTTTGAGACCATTCCACTTTTTGTAGAAATGCCCATAATTTTGCTTTTCCCAGACAGTACCCTCACTGAGCTCAGAGAGGTCATATAGGTGAAACTTACATTCATGGAACAGTTTATCAATTCTAGAAAACCTCTTCAAGTAAAAATTTTGCATGTTATTTTTCTTTTTTCTTTCTTTTTTTTTTATTATACTTTAAGTTCTAGGGCACATGTGCATAACGTGCAGGTTTGTTACATATGTATACTTATGCCATGTTGGTGTGCTGCACCCATCAACTCGTCAGCACCCATCAATTCGTCATTTATATCAGGTATAACTCCCAATGCAATCCCTCCCCCCCCCCCATGATAGGCCCCGATGTGTGATGTTCCCCTTCCCGAGTCCAAGTGATCTCATTGTTCAGTTCCCACCTATGAGTGAGAACATGCGGTGTTTGGTTTTCTGTTCTTGTGATAGTTTGCTAAGAATGATGGTTTCCAGCTGCATCCATGTCCCTACAAAGGATGCAAACTCATCCTTTTTTATGGCTGCATAATATTCCATGGTGTATATGTGCCACATTTTCTTAATCCAGTCTGTCACAGATGGACATTTGGGTTGATTCCAAGTCTTTGCTATTGTGAATAGTGTCGCAATAAACATACGTGTGCATGTGTCTTTATAGCAGCATGATTTTAATCCTTCGGGTATATACCCAGTAGTGGGATGGCTGGGTCATATGGTACATCTAGTTCTAGATCCTTGAGGAATCACCATACTGTTTTCCATAATGGTTGAACTAGTTTACAATCCCACCAACAGTGTAAAAGTGTTCCTATTTCTCCACATCCTCTCCAGCACCTGTTGTTTCCTGACTTTTTAATGATTGCCATTCTAACTGGTGTGAGATGGTATCTCATTGTGGTTTTGATTTGCATCTCTCTGATGGCCAGTGATGATGAGCATTTTTTCATGTGTCTGTTGGCTACATGAAAGTCTTCTTTTGAGAAATGTCTGTTCATATCCTTTGCCCACTTTTTGATGGGGTTGTTTGTTTTTTTCTTGTATATTTGTTTGAGTTCTTTGTAGATTCTGGATATTAGCCCTTTGTCAGATGAGTAGGTTGCAAAAATTTTCTCCCATTCTGTAGGTTGCCTGTTCACTCTGATGGTAGTTTCTTTTGCTGTGCAGAAGCTCTTTAGTTTAATGAGATCCCATCTGTCAATTTTGGCTTTTGCTGCCGTTGCTTTTGGTGTTTTAGACATGAAGTCCTTGCCCATGCCTATGTCCTGAATGGTACTACCTAGGTTTTCTTCTAGGGTTTTTATGGTATTAGGTCTAACATTTAATCTCTAATCCATCTTGAATTAATTTTCATATACGGAGTAAGGAAAGGATCCAGTTTCAGCTTTCTACATATGGCTAGCCAATTTTCCCAGCACCATTTATTAAATAGAGAATCCTTTCCCCATTTCTTGTTTCTCTCAGGTTTGTCAAAGCTCAGATGGCTGTAGATGTGTGGTATTATTTCTGAGGACTCTGTTCTGTTCCACTGGTCTATATCTCTGTTTTGGTACCAGTACCATGCTGTTTTGGTTACTGTAGCCTTGTAGTATAGTTTGAAGTCAGGTAGTGTGATGCCTCCAGCTTTGTTCTTATGAAATAGGATTGTCTTGGCAATGCGGGCTCTTTTTTGGTTCCATATGAACTTTAAAGCAGTTTTTTCCAATTCTGTGAAGAAACTCATTGGTAGCTTGATGGGGATGGCATTGAATCTATAAATAACCTTGGGCAGTATGGCCATTTTCACGATATTGATTCTTCCTATCCATGAGCATGGTATGTTCTTCCATTTGTTTGGGTCCTCTTTTATTTCACTGAGCAGTGGTTTGTAGTACTCCTTGAAGAGGTCCTTTACATCCTTTGTAAGTTGGACTCCTAGGTATTTTATTCTCTTTGAAGCAATTGTGAATGGAAGTTCATTCATGATTTGGCTCTCTGTTTGTCTGCTACTGGTGTATAAGAATGCTTGTGATTTTTGCACATTGATTTTGTATCCTGAGACTTTGCTGAAGTTGCTTATCAGCTTAAGGAGATTTTGGGCAGAGACGATGGGGTTTTCTAAATATATAATCATGTCATCTGCAAACAGGGACAATTTGACTTTTTCTTTTCCTAACTGGATACCCTTTATTTCTTTCTCTTGCCTGATTGCCCTAGCCAGAACTTCCAACACTATGTTGAATAGGAGTGGTGAGAGAGGGCATCCCTGTCTTGTGCCAGTTTTCAAAGGGAATTTTTCCAGTTTTTGCCCATTCAGTATGATATTGGCTGTGGGTTTGTCATAAATAGATCTCATTATTTTGAGGTACGTTCCATCAATACCGAATTTATTGAGCGTTTTTAGCATGAAGGGCTGTTGAATTTTGTCAAAAGCCTTTTCTGCATCTATTGAGATAATCATGTGGTTTTTGTCTTTGGTTCTGTTTATATGCTGTATTATGTTTATTGATTTGCGAATGTTGAACCAGCCTTGCATCCCAGGGATGAAGCCCACTTGATCATGGTGGATAAGCTTTTTGATGTGCTGCTGAATCCGGTTTGCCAGTATTTTATTGAGGATTTTTACATCGATGTTCATCAGGGATATTGGTCTAAAATTCTCTTTTTTTGTTGTGTCTCTGCCAGGCTTTGGTATCAGGATGATGTTGGCCTCATAAAATGAGTTAGGGAGGATTCCCTCTTTTTCTATTGATTGGAATAGTTTCAGAAGGAATGGTACCAGCTCCTCCTTGTACCTCTGGTAGAATTCAGCTGTGAATCCATCTGGTCCTGGACTTTTTTTGGTTGGTAGACTATTAATTATTGCCTCAATTTCAGAGCCTGCTATTGGTCTATTTAGGGATTCAACTTCTTCCTGGTTTAGTCTTGGAAGAGTGTAAGTGTCCAGGAAATTATCCATTTCTTCTAGATTTTCTAGTTGATTTGCGTAGAGGTGTTTATAGTATTCTCTGATGGTAGTTTGTATTTCTGTGGGGTCCGTGGTGATATCCCCTTTATCATTTTTTATTGCGTCTATTTGATTCTTCTCTCTTTTCTTCTTTATTAGTCTTGCTAGTGGTCTGTCAATTTTGTTGATCTTTTCAAAAAACCAACTCCTGGATTCATTGATTTTTTGGAGGGTTTTTTGTGTGTCTATCTCCTTCAGTTCTGCTCTGATCTTAGTTATTTCTTGCCTTCTGCTAGCTTTTGAATGTGTTTGCTCTTGCTTCTCCAGTTCTTTTAATTGTGATGTTAGAGTGTCAATTTTAGCTCTTTCCAGCTTTCTCTTGTGGGCATTTAGTCTCCTGGTGTGCCTGTTTGCTTAAAGCACAGTATTGGGGTGGGAGTTACCCGATTTTCCAGGTGTTGTGTGTCTCAGTTCCCCTGGCTAGGAAAAGGGATTCCCTTCCCCCTTGCGCTTCCCAGGTGAGGCAATGCCTCGCCCTGCTTCAGCTCTCGCTGGTCGGGCTGCAGCAGCTGACCAGCACCAATTGTCCGGCACTCCCCAGTGAGATGACCCCGGTACCTCAGTTGAAAATGCAGAAATCACCAGTCTTCTGTGTCGCTTGTGCTGGGAGTTGGAGACTGGAGCTGTTCCTATTCGGCCATCTTGCTCCCTGCATGTTATTTTTCTAACAACCCAGTTATGTGTATGTATGTGTGTGTGTGTGTGTGTGTGTGTATGTGTGTGTGTGTTTAGTGGAGAGAACATTGCTTTCCACAGTAAAAATCAAACAAACAAACAAAAAACACTAATTTTAGGTTATTTTTTCCCAAATAACAGCATTTTCCTGGTTGTAAAACAGTAAACATGTGAAGTTTAAGATGTCAATGACCATTTGGGAAGGAAGAGACTAGAGCCTGCTGCCTTTCTAACACTAAATTGGCCTTGCAAATCTAGTGTGTGTTTTGAGGTGCTTGCCAGCATCGGGGAATTGACAGTTACTGCGTTTTCTAAGTAACAAAGCCAGATGTTTCTATTTTCCATGTCTTTTCTTAACAATGTGCAAATTTCAACATGTTGTATTGGAAGGCACTAAGGAAATTTAAAGTGGGTTCACAGTCTAATATTTGAGATCTTTAAAGAGTATGTTTAGTAAAGTGACTTCATCCAGAAATTTTTACAAACATTTGTCATGTTTTTGCTTCTCAGCATGAGATTTCTCAAAATTAGTGGGATTGCTCTTGTTCATTAAGTCTCTGTCAACCAAATCCCCATTCCAAGTGGATGTGCCAAATGATACAGTCCAAAGATCACTGTGAACCATTAAACAAATATAGTTCTTAATAGGACTGTTTTGTATTTTATATGTATATTAGAAATGTTTTGCAAATTAGCAGTAACTTAAAAGATGGAAAGAAACCTCATTGGTGGCCAACAGTAATAATAATAATAGTACTTATGACCTGCTCCTCAGTGTAACAAAACAAATTGTGGGAGATGTGTGTGTGTTCATAAATTGGGACATGGATACACAGATTATTTGGATATGATTGTAGTAGCTCTCGAATGGAGCTTAGCTAAGCAAGCATGATTGACAGAGAGGATAAGAAATTCAAGGACAAAGCAATATATAGCCATTTTGATGTGAAAATGAGCAAGCAAGCTTGTGCCTGTGGGCAAATGGAACACCAGATGGGCAGAGATGGCACAGCTGAGGGTCATTCAAGAGGTCTTGGATGATGATTTAGCTCCTGATGACTGTACATCAAGTTGACTGTACGTATGTGGTTCCTTCTAAACCACAAGCAATTGAAGCATGTCATTTGCTGAGTAGTTTAGGCTGCTTTTACTTTGTTGTTTACAAGTTTGATTTTTGATTTTGGAAATTTTGTTCATTTAAAGAGATGCTGGATTTTCATTGTACGCTAAGTTGATCTGTCTGTTGCATTTACTTCTTCGGGTCATAAAATGGAATGTCAGCAAGTATGTGTCTGGTAGAGGCCAGACAACAATCAGAAATGCTTTAGAATATGTTTTTTAATGTATAAATGGGCGTTATTACATCCCTTTATGCCCACCATTATTTTTGTTTCATATGTATGTGTCAGTGAATTGACCACAGATGCTGTAATTCCAAATAGAACATCTAGGTGCTATGATCTTTTTGAGAATCAGTTATCTCAAATTCTCCTCTTCAGCAACACAGACTTTTATTTTGGTACATAACTAGTGCTACAGATATTTGAAAGTTTTTGTTGGAGCATTAGGTTGTTTTCTTTCTTTTTTTTATTATTATACTTTAAGTTCTGGGATACACGTGCAGAATGAACAGGTTGGTTACATAGGTATACACGTGCCATGGTAGTTTGCTGCACCCATCAACCCATCATCCACATTAGGTATTTCTCCTAATGCTATCCCTCCTCTAGCCCCCCACCCTGCAACAGGCCCCGGTGTGTGATGTTCCCTTCACTGTGTCCATGTGTTCTCATTGTTCAACTACCACTTATGAGTGAGAACATGTAGTGTTTGGTTTTCTGTTCCTGTGTTAGTTTGCTGAGAATGATGGTTTCTAGCTTCATCCGTGTCCCTGCAAAGGACGTGAACTCATCCTTTTTTACGGCTGCATAGTATTCCATGGTGTTTATGTGCCACATTTTCTGTATCCAGTCTGTCACTGATGGACATTTGGGTTGGTTCCAAGTCTTTGCTATTGTGAACAGTGCCTCAGTAAACATACGCGTGCATGTGTCTTTATAGCAGAATGATTTATAATCCTGGGTATTGGGTATATACCCAGTAATGGGATTGCTGGGTCAAATGGTATTTCTGATTCTAGATCCTTGAGGAATTGCCACACTGTCTTCCACAATGGTTGAACTAATTTACACTCCCACCAACAGTGTAAAAGCATTCCTATTTCTCCACGTCCTCTCCGGCATCTGTTGTTTCCTGACTTTTTAATGATTGCCATTCTAACTGGCAAGAGACGGTATCTCATTGTGGTTTTGATTTGCATTTCTCTAATGACCAGAGATGATGAACGTTTTTTCATATGTTTGTTGGCCACATAAATGTCTTCTTTCAAGAAGTGTCTGTTCATATCCTTTGCCCACTTTTTGATAGGGTTGTTTTTTTCTTGTAAATTTGTTTAAGTTCCTTGTAGATTCTGGATATTAGCCCTTTGTCAGATGGATAGATTGCAAAAATGTTCTCCCATTCTGTAGGCTGCCTGTTCACTCTGATGGTAGTTTCTTTTGCTGTACAGAAGCTCTTTATTTTAATTAGATCCCATTTGTCAATTTTGGCTTTTGTTGCCATTGCTTTTGTTGTTGTAGTCATGAAGTCTTTGCCCATGCCTATGTCCTGAATGGTATTGCTGAGGTTTTCTTCTAGGATTTTTATGGTTTTAGGTATTACATTTAAGTCTTTAATCCATCTTGAGTTAATTTTTGTATAAGGTGTAAGGAAGAGATCCAGTTTCAGTTTTCTGCATATGGCTAGCCAATTTTCCCAACACCACTTATTAAATAGGGAATCATTTCCCCATTGCTTGTTTTTGTCAGGTTTGTCAAAGATCAGATGGTTTCAGATGTGTGGTGTTATTTCTGAGGCCTCTGTTCTGTTCCATTGGTCTATATATCTGTTTTGGTACCAGTACCATGCTGTTTTGGTTACTGTAGCCTTGTAGTATAGTTTGAAGTCAGGTAGTGTGATGCCTCTAGCTTTGTTCTTTTTGCTTAGGATTTTCTTGGCTATATGAGCTCTTTTTTGGTTCCGTGTGAAATTTAAAGTAGTTTTTTCCAATTCTGTGAAGAAAGTCAATGGTAGCTTGATGGGGATAGCACTGAATCTATAAATTACTTTGGGCAGTATGGCCATTTTGACGATATTGATTCTTCCTATCCATGAGCATAGAATGTTTTTCCATTTGTTTGTGTCCTCTTTTATTTTGCTGAGCAGTGATTTGTAGTTCTCCGTGAAGAGGTCCTTCACGGCCCCTGTAAGTTGTATTCCTAAGTATTTTATTCTCTTTGAAGCAATTGTGAATGGGAGTTCACTCATGATTTGGCTCTCTGTTTGTGTGTTATTGGTGTATAGGAATGCTTGTGATTTTTGCACATAGATTTTGTATCCTGAGACTTTGCTGAATTTGCTTATCAGCTTAAGGAAATTTTGGACCGAGGTGAGGGGGTTTTCTAAATATACAATCATGTCATCTGCAAGTAGAGACAATTTAACTTCATCTCTTCTTGTTCGAATGCCCTTTATTTCTTTCTCTTGCCTGATTGCCCTAGCCAGAACTTCCAATACTATGGTGAATAGGAGTGGGGAGAGAGGGCATTGTTGACTTGTGCCAGTTTTCAAAGGGAATGCTTCCAGCTTTTTCCCATTCAGTATGCTATTGGCTGTGGGTTTGTCATAAATAGCTCTTATTATTTTGAGATATGTTCCTTAAATGCCTAGTTTTTAGCATGAGAGGGTTTTAGCATGAAGGGGTGTTAAATTTTATTGAATGCCTTTTCAGCATCTGTTGAGATAATCACATGGTTTTTGTCATTGGTTCTGTTTATGTGATAGATTACAGTTATTGATTTGCATATGTTGAACCAGCCTTGCATCCCAGGAATGAAGCCAACTTGATCATGGTGGATAAGTTTTTTGATGTGCTTCTGGATTTGATTTGCCAGTATTGTATTGAGGATTTTCACATCAATGTTCATCAGGGATATTGACCTGAAATTTTCTTTTTTGTTGAGTCTCTGCCAGGTTTTGGTATCAGGATGACACTGGCCTCATAAAATGAGTTAGGGAGGAATCCTTCTTTTTCTATTGTTTGGAATAGTTTCAGAAGGAATGGTACCAGCTCCTCTTTGTACCTCTGGGAGAATTTGGCTGTGAATCTGTCTGATCTTGGGCTTTTTATTTTTTGGTTGAAAGGCTATTAATTACTGCCTCAACTTTAGAACTTGTTATTGGTCTATTCAGGGATTTGACTTCTCCCTGGTTTAGACTTGGGAGGGTGTATGTGTCCAAGAATTTATTGATTTCTTCTAGATTTTCTAGTTTATTTGCATAGAGTGTTTATAGTATTCTCTGATGGTAGTTTGTTTTTCTGTGGGATCAGTGGTGATATCCCTTTTATCATTTTCTATTGTGTCTATTTGATTCTTCTCTCTTTTATTCTTTATTAGTCTGGTTGGCAGTCTATCTATTTTGTTAATGTTTTCAAAAAAACAGCTCTGGGATTCATTGATTTTTTTTTTTTGTTTGAAGGGTTTTTTGTGTCTCTATCTCCTTCAGTTCTGCTCTGATCTTATTTATTTCTTGTATTCTGCTAGCTTTTGAATTTATTTGTTCTTGCTTCTCTAGTTCTTTTAATTGTGATATTAGAGTGTCAATTTTACATCTTTTCTGCTTTCTCCTGTGGGCATTTAGTGCTATAAATTTCCCTGTAAACACTACTTTAGCTGTGTCCCAGAGATTCTGGTACATTGTGTCTTGGTTCTCATTGGTTTCAAAGAACTTTTTTTTTTTTTTTTTTTTTTTTGAGATGGAGTCTTGCTCTGTCACCCAGGCTGGAGTGCAGTGGCGCAATCTCAGCTCACTGCAAGCTCTGCCTCCTGGGTTCACACCATTCTGCTGACTCAGCCTTCTGAGTACCTGGGACTACGGGTGCCTGCCACCATGCCTGGCTAATTTTTTTTTTTTTTTTTTTTTTTTTAGTAGAGATGGGTTTCACCATGTTGGCGAGGATGGTCTCGATCTCCTGACCTCGTGATCCACCCACCTCGGCCTCCCAAAATGCTGTGATTACAGGCATGAGTCACCGCACCCGGCCTTGAATGAATTTCTTAATCCTGCATTCTAATTTGATTTAACTGTGGTCTGAGAGACTGTTATGATTTCTGTTCTTTTGCATTTGCTAAGGAGTGTTTTACTTCTAACTCTGTGGTCAATTTTAGAGTGAGTGCAATGTGGTGCTGAGAAGAATGCATATTCTGTTGACTTGGGGTGGAGAGTTCTGTAGATGTCTATTAGGTCTGCTTGATGCAGAGCTGAGTTCAGTCCTGAATATCCTTGTTAATTTTCTCTCATTGTTCTGTCTAATATTGACAGTGGGGTATTAAAGTCTCCCACTATTACTGTGTGGGAATCTAAGTCTCTTTGTAGGTCTCTAAGAACTTGCTTTATGAATCTGTGTGCTCCTGTATGGGGTGCATATATATTTAGGATAGCTCGCATTTCTTGTTGCTTGGATACCTTTACCATTATGTAATGCCCTTTTTTGTCATTTTTGATCTTTGTTGGTTTAAAGTCTGTTTTATCAGAGACTAGGATTGCAACCCCTGCTTTTTTTTTTTTTTTCTTTCCATTTGCTTGGTAAATATTCCTCCATCCCTTTATTTTGAGCCTATGTGTGTCTTTGCATGTGAGATGGGGCTCTTGAATACAGCACACCAATGGGTCTTGACTTTTTATCCAATTTGCCAATCTGTGTTTTTTAATTGGGGCATTTAGCCCATTTACATTTAAGGTTGATATTGTTATGTGTGAATTTGATCCTGTCATTATGATGCTAGCTAGTTATTTTGCCCATTAGTTGATGCAGTTTCTTCATGGTGTTGATGATCTACAATTTGGTATGTTTTTGCAGTGGCCGGTACTGGTTTTTCTTTCTGTATTTAGTGCTTCCCTCAGGAACTCTTGTAAGACAGGCCTTGTGGTGGCAAAATCTCTCAGCATTTGCTTGTCTGTAAAGGATTTTATTTCTTCTTCACTTATGAAGCTTAGTTTGGCTGGATATGATATTCTGAGTTGAAAATTATTTTCTTTTAGAATGTTGAATATTGGCCCTCACTCTCTTCTGGCTTCTAGGGTTTCTGCAGAGATATCCACTGTTAGTCTGATGGGCATCCCTTTGTGGGTAACCTGACCTTTCTCTCTGGCAGCCTTTACGCTTATATGCAGAGGTAAATGCTTTGCAGCTTCCTCAGCAGCAAAGGATGCTGTGTCCTCCAGTACATCACCCAGTATTTGTGAGTGATATGGAGGCAACCATTATATACTTTATTGATGTCTTTATTACTAACCTCTTAGGGAGTTTTACTAAGCAGTTTTAAGTAATGAAATACTGACCTTTTGGGCATAAACTTTGCAAAGATTTTATAAAGCTGCAGGGCTAGGTAGGCAGAAACTTATTCGGTATGGGTTAAATGAAGGAAGGAGAATAAAGCCATGGATTGGGAGAAATAAAATGGTAGCTTTTACAATATGCCAGTACCCTGGTGGATACCATAGAACTCCAGGTACTTGAAGTTTATTCTTTTGGGGGACTACCCCTGAAAAAAAAATGTATGTATAAAAATATGCATTTATGTTTATTTATATCTATACATACATAAATACAGCCATCAGATGATATTAAATAAGAATTAGAAGGTTAGTGAAGGGAGTATGTTTATAATCTGGGGTTATTTTCTTTATATATTCTAACATAAGTTTTACAGTGTCACATAATTTTAAAGCTGGGAGGAATCTTACAATGCATCTAGTCCATCCTCCTTGCATTTACAAAGGTTTTAGCTTACAAGCAACAGAAATCCTTTCTAGTTAAATTTTGTAGTAAAAAGATTTCTGTGGAAAGATTTTTTTTTTTTTTTTTTTTTTTGAGACGAAGTCTCACTCTGTTGTTCCAGGCTGATGTGCAGTGGCATGATCTCGGCTCACTGCAAGCTCTGCCTCCCGGGTTCCCACCATTCTGTGGACTCAGCCTCCCAAGTAGCTGGGACTACAGGTGCCCACCACCACGCCTGGCTAATATTTTTTGTATTTTTAGTAGAGACGGGGTTTCACCGTGGTCTCAATCTCCTGACCTCATGATCTGCCCACCTTGGCCTTCCAATGCCTGGGATTACAGGCATGAGCCACCGTGCCCAGCTGGAAAGATATTTGACTAACCCACAGAAGCATCAGTTAGGCCACAGACCCAAGCTTACCAAACAGTTGGGAATAATGAAATCTGGGAAGACAGAAAAGAGTCAGGTTTGGAACCCAACTCCCTTTGGAATTATCCTCTTAAGTTTAATTATGACTACTGGACACCATGGCGTGCCTCCTCCTCTGTGGTCTCATGACATTGGACATCTCTGCTGGCAACACTGCCTTTGTTCCTGTTCCTGTCATGCCACCCAGCTCAGGGTCCTAACAGCTCCTCAACAGGCCCTGCTTCTCTGCACCACTGGCTTCTAAGTGCAGCATCCATGGGGCTGAGCTCAGGTCCCACACTCATGCTCTAACTGCAAAGGAGGCTGGGAAAGCATGCATCAGGCCTCCGCTTATAGTGGGGATTTCTACAAAGGAGGAAGGGGGCTCAGAAGCTGAGAAAAAAGAAAGAGAACACCTTCTACAGTTCACAGTTTTGGTTGGAAAAATCAACACATAGCCTTCTTTCTATACTTAAAACAGCAAAAAATTTGCTTCCACCTAACACTGTTGTTTTATCTTTTACAACCCAAAATGTACTCACTTCATTCCCAAAGGGAATAAACTTAAAGTCTTATTTGTGACAGCATCCAGCTCCAAATCCAAGATCCCTAGGTCATATCTTTTTGTCCCATCATCCTCTCGTCTTGTCATGATCTATCCTGATATTCCATGACCTGTAAATGGAATTTTAAAGTTCACTACCAATGACAACACCTCATATAAAATAGTATAGAAAAGGGAGGTGAAGGAAGTGAACAGAAAGTGTGTATGTGTTCGTGTGTGTGTGTGTGTCAGATCAAGGATGAACACCTTTCTGTAAGTGGTCCTTGCTTCTGCAAATGGTCAAGATCATAATTCAGATTTATAATTTCCCTTCTCTACTGTGAATTACATATGCCCTTTGCTTTCAGCCAGCATCTTGACTGATTGCAGTTCTTTACTTAATAGGTTGACTGCTACCTTAATTTCTGAAGGACTTACTTGCAGAGGTTGACTTTTATCCCTGGCATACAATTCCATAAGGTGTCTTAGGAATTCTTTGGATTTCATCTGCTTCTCCCTGCCTGTATTAAATTATAGCACTCCTATATCCCCTTGATAGGTCTATTGTTCCAACCAACACTGTAACCTTCTTTTATGTCTGTTTGCTTCATGGTATGACAAACCCCAAAAGGCAAACATTTGCATCAGATCTTAAGTCAATGTAACCATTGTTGTCCTCCGATGGCAGCATTAGAAGTAAAACCAGCAGAGCCTGGAGTCCTGGGGATGGGGAACCAAAATTTTATTAAAGGATCTTTGGGGTTATTGTGAAAAGCACCATTCCCACTTGTATTTAATGGTACAACTATGTGCATATTCTGTCTTTGTGAGAAATGGCACCATATATTGGTCACTAATCAGAGCGAAATCACTTCTTACAAAACAGCATTGAACCTCAGAAAATACTGCTTCCCATTTCATTCTGTAGCAGAGTCTTCAATTGGCTATCTGTCGTTTTATAAGGACAGCAGCATCCGGGTGATGCGGTGAATGCCTGTGCTTCAGCCTATTGCTCTACTTCTTACACAGTAAATGGACTTCCTTAGGAAGAAACAATGTCCTGTGGGATATTATGGATACACAGTTGGCACAAAAACAGTGTATAGTGAAAGAAAATCCAATTTATTTTTTCTGTCCTTTCCATGATAAAAGTGTGCAATAAATATTGGAACTGGCTAAAATTGGCTGATTCCCTTAGGGTATTATACCATGCTAAGGACTCACAGGTATAGTAGTCGGATTAGCCTTGATAAAAGCAACCTACATGGTTGAGCAGTCCATAGCCCCTGTTCCCATCACTAGGAGCATTTTATCGTAAGCCCATTGAGCAAGTGGCAGGTTGCTGGAGAAGAAGACTGATACACACATAGTAGGCCATGACTCCCACCTACTTCTTTAAAATCACCTCCATACAATACATGTGCACTCTGGACTAATTCCAACAATTTTTCGGAGACTTATTTTCACAAATCCTCCAATCTTATTCCTTCAGTGTCTGTAACCTACTGGCCAAACCATTAGCTACTGCCCACAAAATGTTACTAATCCATCTTTTATTCATCTGTTAAAAACTATTTGTTGAGTACTAATATGAGCCAGTCACTAATTCTTTACATCAGGTAGAGTGAACATGGAAATCATCCTATTGAAATTACATTTGCATGGTAAATTTCCCTCCTCAGTCCCCTTTCAGGGACTTCTCTGAGCAGTACCATCAATCCCAGCACTCAGCTTCTGTCTGGACCAGTGCATGTGTAGATCCAGCTGTAAAACTGGCTCATTTTTTCCTTTCTCCAGAGGGGGTCTTAGGGGTTATGGGTGTGGGTTGAAGGAGGGATGCTGCTGTGGCAGGAGTGGCATGCTGAGTGGGAGCTGCCTGTCTGTGTAAATTACTTGGGTCTTCACGCCCATTCCACATTGGTTTCATAAGTTGGTACTGCTTAGGCACTCCTAGAAGCATCTGGTGGCTCAGATGACACCCAGCTCATTAGAATAGCTCTGAGTCTCATTGTTACCTGGTATCTTAAGATCAGGAGCCAAACTCTTGTTTATGAAATGGAGGTTAAAAAAATACATACCTCATATGGTTCTTGTGAGGGATAAACACACTAAAACATGGAAAACACTTACTACAATGCCTACTACATGTATCTGCTTGACAAATGATAGTTATCATAATGATCACCAGGGTCCAATAGTGATTAAAGAGCTAGATCTTAAAAGAAAACTTAAAACTTGTAAAGACGGCATGATTGTGCTGCAGAAACCTGAAGGTCTCTACTATGTGAGAACCTATAAAGGTTTTGACATGCGCTATAAGACATTCTAGTCACCCAGAATACACCGGGACACCAGTGAACTCTCTGCATCAAGGCCAAGTGGCATTGCCGTCTGCATCATGACCTGGACCAGTTGGACAGCTTTCTCTTGTTCTGACCCATGTTCATACTGTTAGCTGTTTAGGTCACTCACTAAACTGACTGGAGTGGCATTCACAAATGCTGATTTTGCTACCTTCCAAACCTACAAAGAATCATCTGGCATTATGATTGTCTTTTTTTAATGTGGAGTAAGAAAATCTGTATTAAAATCCGTACCTTCCCGCTTCCTACCTCTATGACCTTAGTCAAGTTACCGATGTCACTGAACACACCCAAGTGGTTGTTAGCAGAATTAAAGGAAACGATGTATATAAAGCACCCGGAGTACAACACACACTGTTATATTCATTTCTCTCTACAACTTCCTCCTTATCTACAATGTTTAGCCAGCTGTCTCTGGGGCTTTGCTATGTGGATGTCTCTCTGGCACTTCACATTTTCCATGCCTCAGGTAAAGATATTCATCACTCTCTCCACCCTGTTCTTCCTCCAGCATTCCCTTTTCTGTAAATGACAACAGGATGTACTCACTGCCCAATCAGAAGCCCAAGGTGACTCTTCCCTCTCTTACTCCCCACTCCTACAGCCAAGGGCTTATTAAATTCTGGAAATTTACCTTTTGAATATCGATATCCTTTGCTATCACCCTGATAGGGCCACCATCCTCTCTCACCTGAATTGCAGCCGCAACACCTACTTCTTCAGCCTTGTCCCAAAGCAAACACAGCTAGTCATGTCATTCAGATACTGAAAACCCTTCTGTGGTTTTTCTTCACATTTTGAGTAAAGTTCAGATGCCTTAATGTTGCCCATGGGATACCCAAAGCTGGACTCTGCTTAGCTCTTTAATTTGTCGCTAGACTCCTGCCCCTCCTACTCCTCTCCAGACTGCTGGGCTCTGTCAGTTTCTGGTAGATCCACTGGGTCTTCAGATGGATGTTTCTTCTACTGAGAACATTCCTATGGCTGATTATATTCATGTGTTCTTCATGTCTCTGCACAAATGTGACTTCCTCAGTGAGACCTTCTTTGGCCCCTTGTCGAAGTTAGGTCTTCTTGGTGTATGTTTCTCTGATGCCTATTGAGATGAATTTGGACAAAGTCAAGAATTTTGACAGGACATGGAGAGGATAGTTTGTCTCTGCTTCATAATTTCTGGAGTTTGAGCTTGGAGGACTTGAATGGCTGGCAAGGAGAATAATCTGATGACTTCTTTCGTCTGGGCTGAGATGACTAGAAAGCTGGGTGTAGCTGGGAACTGTCATCTGGAGCGATGCATGGCCTCTCCATGAAGCTTGGCTTCTTCAAAGCATAGTGGCCTCAGAGGAGCCAGACTTCCTATATAATGCCTCTGAGCTCCAGGAGCTTGTCTTCCATCAAAAAAGGCGGAAGCCTTAAAGCTTTCATGACTTAGTCTTAGAAATCACATAGTATTGCTTCTATTTTATCCACTGGTCAAAGTAATTATACGGCCCATCGAGATTCAAGTATAAGGCATTTACATCCAAACTCTCAATAGGAGGAGTATCAAATAATTTGTGATCCCATATCAAAAACCACCATAGTGCCCTTTTCCTGTACAATCTTAACACTCATTTTGTATTGTAATTACTTGTTAAATGTTTATCTTCTCCAGTAAACTCTAGTAAATTCTATGGAAGTGGAATTTGCATCTGTCTTCACCATCCTACCTTTGCATCTGGCACATTGTAGGTAACCCAATCTCAATAAATATTCATTGAGAAGAGGAAAATAACTAGCATAAACCACTACTAGACAAATGGTAGGGCCCTGATTTATTATGGTTGAATGAACCACGCTTGTTTTAGTTCTGGTTAAACTAGAAGAATAAGGAATTGTCTCTTGGTTATTTATGTTTGCCTTTTTGTTCTAAACAAAAGAAAGAGTACCATCTCAAAATTGTCAAGCCTGAGTATTAAAGATCATAAATCTTAAAAGTCATCTAGCTCAATGGTTTTAATGTTTAAATCTCTTCCACTTCTCTACTAAGTGTTCCTACGTTTCATACATCCTAGGTACATGTCCATCTCCTGATGTTGAACTTGCTATCTTTGAGGGCATTGTATTTTATCTTTCGATAGCTATAGAATTTTTTTTCTTTTCCTTTTTTTATTCCTTTTTTTATACTAAGCTCAGATCTGTCTCTGGTACACATTGGTCCTCCTTTTATTGTTTGAGACCATGTGAAACAAATGTAAATCTTTCTCCTAACAAACTTTTAATATTGAGGATATTATATCTTTCTCTTTCCCCATATCTGTCTCCATCCCTATAAGGTCTTTCTTTTATGAGTTCTTTTTGGAGGGAGTATGCTTTCAACTCATTTGCCATTTTAGTGGAGGAGCGTTTAGGAGGAAAATCCTCACTGGCCAGAGGACACCACAGTAATGATGCCCACACGTCGTGGTTCAGGATCACTATGGCATTATAGTTAAAGGATATAAATTATTACAAATAAAGCTTATTGCTTAGGAAGTTATTTGTATCAGTATCTAATATATATTTATTTAAATAAGACAAGTTCGTATCTGAAAGCAAACCCATTGTACTGCACAGATATATTAACATGAGATTGACCTGTCAAGGTAAAGGCCTCAAAGCACAGATAGTGGGTAAGGTGGCTTCACTTGCAGAAGGGAGCAAATAAGACATTGCTCTCCAACTCTGAGTAGATTCTGGACTAACAGACCAAGATTCCAGTTACCATTACCTTCATTATGACTCCTTCAATCACGCTGATTGCAAACTAGAAGCAAGCCTCCCTACTTAGAGCAGCTCATGGACTTCTTTAATCTTCGAGGTCTCAGAGGAGTCTCCTGCTCTCTGCTCAATGGCTTAAGAGTATAGTGCTGCTCAAACCTGTCGCACCATCCAAGAGAGCCCCTTTCCTTCACCAAAGTTAAGCTAGGCAGCTAAAGGACTGCTAACACAAAGATTCAATTGTAAGTTTTCCCTTTTGTTCTCTGGGTTAGTCCATATCTGGCCCTCTGCCTGTTTTTTGTATTGCCTGCAAGCTAAGAATGTGTTTTTGCGTGTTTAAATGGTTGAAAAAAGAAGATAAAAAAGAATTTGTGTTGTGTAGAAATTAAATGAAATTAAAATTTCTGTGTCCATAAGTAAAGTTTTGTTGGAACAGAGCCGAGTTTATTTGTCTCTGGCTGCTTTCATGTGCTGCAATGACGGAGTTGAATAGATGCCAACAGAGACTGGATGGCCTGCCGGCCTGAAATATTTATTCTTCGGCACCCTTTCCATAAAACGTATACTAATCCCAGGTCTAGCAGGATGGTGGAAGACGTGGGGAACATTAGTATTGCTGCTTAAAAGCAAAATATTCTTAAATACTTGGGTTCTATCTCACCTTTAGAAAAACTGAACTGAAATGAAGGAAAGCTGAGAAAACTTGACATTCTGTTAAACCTAAGACACCATTCTCATCTGATTACATTCCTTTCTGCCTATTCACTTCCACAGGGTAACACTCAGAGCCTTATGTATGGTCTGACCCTTCTGCTAAAACAGAGCAAACTTATAAGCTTCTTTCCCCAGGATACATACATTAATTAATTTTGCCCAAAGTGGGAAAATGTTTGTGTGTATGTGTATGGAACACTGTAAAAAATTCACATGGAACAGTGATAATATTTTTCTTTCTCTCCCACCCTTTTCTCTAAATTTTAATTATTGATAAAATTTCAAGCTAAGGAAGAGTTATAAGAATAGTGCAAATAATTTCTACCCAGTTTTTCTAATTTTTAATATTTTGCCCAATTTGCTTCATCGTTTGTACTCTTTCTCTCTCTATATATGCACACACACACACACACACACACACACACACACACACACACTTTGTTTTGCCATGCCATTTGAAAGAAAGTTGCAGACATCATGACACTTTATCACTATGTTGACATGAATTAGCTGAGAATAAGGACAATTACCTACTTAACCACGATACCATTGTGATACCTAAGAAAATGAATGGTAATTCCATAATATCTATTAGTATCTAGCCATATTCAAATTTCCCCAATTGTCCTAAAAATGTTTTTCATAACCCCTCCCAACTAAGACAATATAACCACATGAGGAAAAAAACTATTTTAACTAACTTGAAAACTCTGGGCCAGGCTTGGTGGCTCACACCTGTAATCCCAGCAATTTAGGAAGCCAAGATGGGTGGATTGCTTACATTCAGGAGTTCCAGAGCGGCCTGGGCAGCATGGTGAAACCCCGTGTCTACAAAAAATACAAAAACATTAGCCAGGGTTGGTGGCATATACCTGTAGTTCCAGCTCCTCAGAAGGCTGAGGTGGGAGGGTACTTGAGCCTGGGACGTGGAGGTTGCAGTGAGCCAAGATCATAATGCCTGGGTGACAGAGTGAGACCCTGTCTCCAAAAAAGAAAAAGTAACAAATGAAAGACAACAGTACTCTGTATATGTTATTTGGATATATTATTAGGGAAAAAGTACTGGAAAGAAATCCTAAACTTCACTCTTTAGGTTTATTATTAATGGTAACACTGGTATTGAGACTTTGAAATATTTTAAATTTGCAGTAGAATAAAACATATAAATTGACATATTAATATTAACAGGACTAGGACTCAGTATAAAAGAAAAATACCAATATTAAATGAAAATTTCAAAACTAATATTAAATATAAAATGAACATTTTTCTCTCTCTAGAAAGCATCACAGTAAGGGCCTAGAAACAATGACACTCCAGTGGCAATGAGTGTACCTAGTATCTAGATATTGATTTCTAGATGTTATTTCCCACCTAAAGGAACCTGGACCAACTGGGAAACAAATGACTGATTCCAGGTCTGGGGAAATTATAGGGTGAGTTTAGGCTATTTTATTGTGTCAGCTAATAAATGCTAAAGAAATGATAGATTTGGAAAATAACATTTTTTATTTCTTAATATAATAATTCAAGATCATCAATGGATGGTGAAACTTTTAGGTAAAGGATTTTTCAGAAAATCGGACGTTTACACAGAACCAAATATAACTCTATGAATTACTAAATTAAAAGGGGAAAAATATGCCTTTACAATGGAGGGAGCTGGCTGTCACTACCTTAACCAAGTCTACTGATTTAGTATCACAACAGTGGGGCAACTTGACGGTGTGCCTCATGATGGTATAATATGAAGTACATCACCTTGGTGCCAAAATATTTTACCTGAACCTAATCAATTTCTTAGTTGATGAGTTGGCAAATTTTATTTGGAAAGAGTTAGATCATAATTATTTTAGGCTGTGTGGGCCACCCTGTCTCTGTCACAACTTCTCAGCTCTGTCAGTATATAAGCAAATGGGTATGGCTATGTGCCAATCAAACTTTATTTATAAAAATAAGCAGTAGATTAGATTTGGTCCCAGAGTCATAGTGGGTCAACCCCCGTTTAAGACCCAACTTATTGTTTACAGGAAATTCAGGGGAAAGAGGAACCAAAGTAAATAATTGGATATCAAGAGGAAATAATCAGACAAATCAAAAATGAGGAACATCCTACAAGACTTTAAATTAAACAGCATTCCTTAAGTACTTCAAAAAACTTAATAGTATGGGAAAAAATTGGGTCTGTTCAGACTAAAATAAACCAATGAGATGTAAAAACCAATTTCAGGGCATGAACCTAGATAATGATCATCTTTTTTATACATGCACCACTAAACTCTGTCTCCCCAGCCCTGTCTTTGTGCAGCTGACTTTTTTTGGACCAGAGAGGAGAATCTTTCAATTATCCTGTCCCTGCCATCACAATGATCTGTGATCACTACTACAATGACTAGTTTGAATGTGTCTCAACCCTCTTGAGCTGCTTTTCAAAGCCTCATGATATAAAATCAATGCCATTTCACCTGAACATTTGATTAAAATCATTAAGAAAGCAAGTTTATGGAGAGAGGCAGAAAAAGAGATGTTTATGCTTTAAGCACCAATCTTTAGTTATCATGAGACACAAGTGGAAGATTTATATCATTTGACCCTTTTTCTTTTCAAAGAAAAAGAAAAATGTGCTTGTTCCCAATAATGATCTAAGCAGATAACTATATTTTCACTAATAATTGTCATAAAGTGACCTTCATTATTCATCTACAATTTCCTGAGACTGGACTTGGAGTTAAAATGATGATTTATTTCAGAAACTATCATCTAGAAGCACCTAAAGTCTATTATAGAAAGATAATTTAAATAACTTATAAGCTGAAAACTGGTTTTAAATTAATATCAAAGGCTAGACATGGTGGCTTATGCCTGTAATCCCAGCACTTTAGGAGGCCGAGGTGGGTGGATCATCTGATGTCAGGAGTTTGAGACCAGCCTGGCCAACATGGTGAAACCTGTCTCTACTAAAAATATAAAAATTAGCCAGGGGTGGTGGCGGTTGCCTGTAATCCCAGCTACTCGGGAGGCTGAGGCAGGAGAATCGCTTGAACCTGGGAGGCGGAGATTGCAGTGAGCCGAGACGGTGTCAGTACCCTCCAGCCTGGGCAACAGAGCGAGATTCTGTCTCAAAAAATAGATATAAATAAAATTAAAATTAAAAAAATAAAGCAAAATGTCTTCATTAAAACTATAAGAAAATTACTTTCCAATCTTAAAGTATCATACATCTTAGAGTAGATGAATAAAACCAAGTAAAAGCTTTTATAAACCAAGACATCTTTTCTTAATTCATACTTTGCTGCCATAACACTCTTCTGTTCTCCCTATACATAACTTTCAAGCAGATCCCTTTATGCTTAACTAATTTTTACTGGTCCCAAGGTCCTTGCCTCTGGTTTTTCACTCTTGTTTTGGTCTCCTCCCTTAAAAAGTCATCTTTCTGAGAACAAAGCTGTTTCAGAATCAAGGTTTGTTTGATTTCACTCATCATAACAGAAGTTTTCTCCTGTTTTTGTTCCTTAGGGGAGACGTTTTTGAACTTTACAATAGCTTTTCAGCTCTCTTTGACGAAGAGATACAATTTGTGCTGCTGGTAACATACAGAATCTAACTTAAGATAAATGTAAACTCAGTTCACTGTTTCTGATTTTTTCTATCCTACAAACCATGCTTATAGGATGATAATTCCAAATAATTATTTCCTACCTGGAAAAAAAGACACTGAAACCATTACAAGTATTATCTGAAGATATTCGCCAAAAAGTCCAATGAAGACCCAGGCATCATTAGGAAAGAAAGCAAAGGCATGAAATGACATGTGTGTAAAATCATCATGAATTTGCATTTGGGAAACTTCATGATTCCTGGCATGATTCAGAAAATGATGAATATAATAGCCATGAAGTTGGGCCATTCTTCAATTTCAACTTCAAAGGCACAGAGTTGATAGACTGGCCTCTAGACTGAAAACTTAGTGATACTATTATTTAAAATCCACCAACTTATTTGATTTACACATTTAATAATTATTATTGAGTGTCTACTAGCTTGGGATACAATGATGGACAAAAATGACACTGTCCCTGTTTTCAAGAACCTGAAAGCCTAATGAGAGATTCAGATATTCCTGGGGAAGGCAAGCACAAAGTGCTATGGACACATATGGAGGTAGCACTTAAACTAGGGGTAGGGGATGCCAGGGATGAGTCAGGTGTTTTCACAGTAGAAGGAAAGGCCCTCCAGAAATAGGAAATGTCCTCCTGCCAAATCTCCATGAGGAACTGAAAGTAATTTAGTAATTTACTATAGTTGAAGCATTTGGAGTAGGTTGGGCAAAGGTTGTGGTGAGAGAAAACATTAAATAGATAAGTAGAGGCCAAATTACAAAATTCCCTAGAAGCCTTAAATATTGTAGAGCTTGAATAAGGTTAATTCTGACTTTTTAAAGTAATTGATTTATTCATTTGAATTAATTGTATTAACCAATTAATGAATGCATTTAGTCGTTTTTACCTTTTCTATTTCAAAAATATTATAATATATACCCAGAGATTTAGCAAATTCCAGGATACTGGAAGAAACTTGTATAGAAACTATGTCTATCATTAGAGTGGCAATAAAAAATAGGGAAGTAATTACCAGGAGGTTGCACATAAATTGTGCATAGCAAGTTAATACATAAATTGGTTCAAAATGAGACTAGACAAACACAAGGGCCTCATGAAATATTAGGGGAAGTTGTTTATTAGAGGCTTTCATATGCTCTCCAGCAAAATAACTTCAGTGACTTTATCAGAAGCAGGGTTTTAGACAGGATGTTTCTTTGGTCAAATTTGGTATCATGTGTCTTAGGTATTTATATCCTTATCCCTTAACTGTACACACTCTACTTGGGGTAACCTTAGTAAATAAGATCTTCAGTTAAGCTTAGAACTTTGTAGGATATTAGAAAGCCAGAGTCCATATCTGTTTGTGGGGACAACTCAGACATCCCATCTCCCTTTGACTATATTTTTGAGTGACTTTTTCGTAATTAGACTCTCTACCTTCAAATTCAGCTTCTGTAGGATCATTGATTAAAATGTTGATTAAAAACAACTTTAGGAGAAAGAAAACCTTTAGATAATTTTCTCTTACTGAATTCTTCTACAGTTCTTTAGATGAAGTGCTGTAAGTTGAATCTCTCCTGACTTACTGTGAGTGGAAACAGAGAACAAAGACTTCTCTGTATAAAATTCCCAATCATTCTCCATGATCACTTTCAGTTCCCCATTAGCCTTATCATTGCCGCATAAAGAGTCTTACTTTCTTTAGATTTTCCTGAATCCATTTTCTGATCTTTTAATAATGTTTGCTGACCTCCTGAATTCCCTCTTAAGGACTCAAGTATTGATTCTAAGACAGTTAATGATCTCACTTTCTAGTGTTTTAGTAGATACTAAGCTGGGCTTAAATTACAGATATTTTAATTTAAAGTTAGTCAATCAGAAGTAACTGCCCAGCTACTATCTGGTACATACAGATATGAACACATAAACCCAAACACGCAGATATAAACACATAGACACACAAGTGCAGAGTAGGGTATAGGAGACAATGCAGGTAAAAGAGCAGGGACTTTAAGCAGAGAAAAAGTAGATGTAAAATTTATATGAAAGAATTCCTGAAGATTTTTAAAAGGAGGGCCAGTGTGAACGTTATTCAGGTAAGTTATTTGATATAGGTCGTGCTTCCACAGGCCTTGGCTTGAGACATGTTGGACCATATGGAAAGGAAAGCAGATTGGGGGCAGTGAGAAAGTTTTAAGTTAAGATGGGAAATTTGACTCGTAACCATGGCGTACTTTTGCGCTTTCCATCTTAATACTAAGTGAGCTGGGTTCACAGCAAATAATGTACTAGTACGTATTTAACAACTGACTGGGGGTCGGAGGAGAGGGTTGGTTAAATCCTGATTTGCAGCACGTGCTGATTTCTGTGGTGTAAATATCCCACCGTAACCTATTTCAAATTACCAACTTGATATTACTGAACACGGAAATGGGAAGAGATATGCAGTGGCACACTCTCATCTATTATTTCCGCCATACAGATTTAGTAGATATAAATTATCTCAAGAGCATAGATAATAGTAAAACATAGTAAAATAATTAAAAAGTGGTGAGTTTTTAGTATTTGTTACCTTTGTTTTTAATAGATTTTATTGTAAATTTACATAATTTAATAATGCCCGTGTTTAACGACTAGCTTGCAAAGGTCCCAAAATGTAACAATTGGCTCACTCCCTCCAACTAGTATGAAGCGGCTCTGGCATATGACTGATGGAAGAAATCCTGTGAGTAAGTCCCATGAGGAGCTAAGTGTGATTCCCTATGGGTTGCTCTGGAATTTCCCGTGTTACAGACCTGATGTGCTGTATCTGCTGTGCTGCCTCCCCTGATAAACTTTTCCAAAATTCAGAAGTGAGATCCTAAGCCTTCTGCACCCACTGGCCACTCTGCACTTGTCCTGGCTTGTATGATCAGTTTGAAGAAAAGTGGGAGGCATCCTAAACACTTTCAAGTCTTGAGTAGACGAATAAAGGAGATGAGTATAGAGGTAGTATTTCTATCTTGTCTTCTTGCAGGTTGCTGAAGATTCATGCAGATTGCTTTGGAAGCAGCATAACCATAGAAAACTCCCAGAATGTGCTGTCCATGCTCTTTTAAAAATGATTTCCTGAGTGGTATATGACCAGAAAGGGAGGCTCTGAGCTAGGGACAATGGGTACCTCTCAAGAATGGAGCAAAGATTTTTGACAGGAGTCTTAATGATTCCACAAAGAGGGAGGGAGGGTATTATTGTAAATTTTTAGCAAAAGGCAAAACTTCACAGGGAACAAGAACAAACAAAATTACTTGGGGGTAAATGAATGTTAAATGATGATGAATTCCCAAATATATGACTAGAGAATTCATAAGTTTAGTGTAGAAATTAGGACCGTAAACTTAAAGGCCGGATGTTGGATATGACTTCATATGAAATTGTCAAATGTAAGAGGCACATCATAAGACAATAATATAAGCCAATAAATATATGGGGGAAAATGGAAAAGAGCAGGGGCAATTGACTGTGTCTGAGAGTGTGGAAAGAGTGGGAAAAGTATAAGATACACACCTCAAATACAGAGAATAAGCCAATAAAGCCAGTAAACTGGAAATATCTTTCAAGAACAAAGAACAGATAATTTCTCCAATGTAGGTCCATACCTAGGCATTGGTGGCTAGAAGCTGGAGTAGGGAGGGTCTCAGATGGACCCATGACCAGCATGGAGTGAATTAATCCCAGCGAGACAAGCAGAGACTGTAGCACATGCAGACCTATCAAAGTGGGCTCAGGAGTAACCAGCAGGTTATGGGGCATGCACAATTATCAGGGGCTTGTGGCAGGAACCAAAAAAGTATGGATGGGCAGATGGGGGATGGGATGCTGGAAAGAGAATAACATAATAGTCAGAGGAGTTCAAACACATGGATGGGACCATTCAAAATAAAAAATTAAGTGAACTGTGGACCATTTCAATATATTTCCTGTACAGGGCAGAAATAGCAAAGCATACAGCAATATCCAAGGGGCTGGTCACTACAACAGTTTTCTATCTCGTTGTTGCTGACTTTTCTATAGTTCCCATGCAATTGACACCATTCCCAGGAAGGTAGTGGTTTCCAAATTTTAGAGAGCAAAAATGTCACCTGGTGGGTAATATGAAAATGCAAATTCCAGAACCCTATCTCCAGAGAGCCTAGGGCAGGCCCAGGAATCTGCATTTTAAAAATAGGCATCCTTCAAGATTCCTTGAAGATTTCTCACCACTTTCTGAGAAATAAAGCAGTATAATTAATCCAGGGCCCCTGCTGGTGAGAGAGGTCTAGAAACACCCTGTTAAACAGGCGCAGAGTTTCAGTAGTTCCATCTGGTGAGCAAATGCTGACACCTGTGGAGGCAAATTCATGGCCCAACTGTGACAATTAACTTGTTACAATTGCTTGGAAATATCTACTCCTTTTACCTTGTCTTGTCTTTGATTTTTAATGTTGTTGTTTTACCTGTGTTTAATACTAAATATCAGTTCAAATCTTGCTTGGAAACAGGTGAGTAGAAATTTTTATTAAATTTTTAAAAAATTGCCAACACCCTTTCTCATTTAATCAGAAGTGGAGAAAATCAATGATGCTGTTTAAATATTAGTTGAGTAATAAATTATTTTTATACTAAATGTCATGATAATGTATCAGAGAATACTTTTAAAACTGTACATTTTTATGCAAATGGATGATTTAAAAAATATAAGGTACTTCATATATACCTAATAAGCATGTGTCTTTATCTGTTGTATGCCTATAAAATCTTATATACTCCAATGTTCTTGCAATTATAATTGCAATTTTATCAGTTGAACAGGGAAAGTCCAAAAGTTTCCATCAACTACACCTAGAGAAGAACGCATCACTTTGTCAAAATATTGTGGCTTTTTTTATTCTTTGTAGCTCTTCCAAATCCCACAAACAAAGAAAGGATTATCATTACTATCTGAGCGTGTGTGGGCTTGAATGCGCTAAATGTTTCTAGAGGAGCAAGGCTTTTTGATGCTTAAAAAAAATACTGTGAGCTTTCAGTGCACACTAATCAGGGTATTACTCCACAAGCCATACCCTCCTAGGACTTCCATAGCTGATGTTATGTTAGACCAGTCTCAGAATAGGACCTTCTGTGGTCCATGAGTGACAGTTGTCTTATTTGCAGAAAGGTTTGTCTCTGTTCACAATTATGCCAACTTCTGCATCAACACTTTTATGCATAGAATTGGGGCGGTGCAAACAAAACATTCTGCTTGAATTGAAGAAAGCATGTAAGAGAGAAATGTTGATTGTGCCTGGCTAAACTGATACAATTATTTTCAAAGCCTAGAATCCAGGCACAAGATAGGTTTGTTGATGTGACAGTCTTCAGGGAAACCAGAGTCATGATATCAGAAAGATGTATATTCAAAAGGAGGCCTTAAGGAATATTCTTGTCTCTTGAAATAATAGAGAATCTGGCAGAGAGGAGTTGTGACATCTGGGAAAGGATAATAAAGATTAAAATGTAGAGTCATTTGGAGAGAAAATGTGAGTTGCCTTTCATATATTGACAGGGTTGGCAATATCTCTAAGAAATTATAATCTTTTGGACATAAGCTTATTGCTTTTAGAGAAAATAAAATAGCCGTTTTTTTCTATTTAGACCATGGGATTGCCAAGCAGCTTAGGTCAGAGCAAATAAACCTATCTTTAATGGGCAATATTGATACCCCTTTTGTCAGCTTAACTTGGACGAAGCGGAATTTTCCCTTGGGTTGACTGTTTGGGGTCATGGTTAGGCCCCATGAGAGAGCCAGGTCTGTTTATTTCCTGACCTCTATTACTGTGAAGTTCTCATGAAGGGAGAGAGCTCTTTTTCCTAAGGAGCCTCTCCTGCTGCTGCTTTACTTTCTATGTAGAATGTGAACAAAGAGACACAACCCCTTCTTGGTGTCCTTTGTTAGCTGTGTCTAGATGGCCAACCCTTGGCCATTGTAATCTTTATAAAAATAAAATTTCATAAAAGTTAGCTGTTTTTCCTACACCATGATTTGCTTAGTAAACCCTGTCCTACTTCTCATTCAGCCTGTCTACCCTTCCCCAGATGCCTTCCAAGTTTTGATTTAATTATAATCCAGACATCCGACTAAAGTTTACAAATCGTGAGTTGTTGGAAGCCTGTTTTATTCTCTGGCCCACGACCCTCCTCTAGGAATTTCTGTTTCCTTTGAGAGAGCTATCCAAAGAGAGACCCATATGGACATCTCTAGCTTAATGTAGGAAAAGAAAAGACAAGGTTTCTTGAGGTTTATTTCTGTCCATACTTGAATAAAGCTAGTGAGAGGATATATACATGTTTCCTTTAAAAGAGGGGGCTATCAGTGATCTATGTGTTGTTTGTAAATTCATCTGAATCTCTGTCCAGTTTATTGCTTTATCTTTTCTAGTAAAGTTGGTTCCCTATTAATTGTACTATTTTTGACTTTATTGTCTGAGTGTTGGAAAAAGCCACACATCTCTCTCTTTGCCTTTCTTCAACATAGGCTTTAGCATCTCACCTGAAAGAAACTGCAGTGTAAGTAACAGAGTTCCCCAAGTAGGCACTGGAGATGGGCTTTCCTCCCCAAATCCAAACACCAGGGTTCGCTTGGTGGGATTCTAGGGTGAACTGCTTTGTAGAGTTGTCTGTCTCCAAAGAAAAAAAGGAACAGTGATTCCGGAGCTCAATTCCAAAAGCTGAATTCTGAGACAAAAAGGAAACTGCTGAGGTAGGTGTGACTTGGCAGAGTCACCAAAGAAGCTAGTTGAAACTCTATAGCCAGAGGAAATCAGCATTTGAGAGCGCCAAGGGGAAAAAGCACTAGAAAAAGTCACGCCCAATACATAAATATATTTTATCATTTTTTTAAAGCATGTTTAAAATGCCTAGCCAAAAACTTAAACTAATGAAAATATTTTACTGGGGGGATTAGAAGGGTTACTTAAAAAATGGAAGAAAAAACCCGGAAGGTGTTTGTGAAAGTAACTGTTCTGCTCCACTGACTTTCTTTTTTAACCTCAAATGTTAGAGGCTGTTTGTGAAGCCTCTTCGCTGATCATTTCCTAGGCTGAAAGAAAATCAGGGTTTACTTCTTTGCTGTGGGCGGCTGAATCGCTACAAAAATCTTTGGTTCTTTTGATGTTTGCTTTCTACAGAAGTTCTGAGAGATCTGGGAAGGAAGAAAGAGAATGTAATGGGGATTTTTTCAAACAGCATTAGAGAAGCCATGTTTTATTAATCGTATTTACTTAAATCATTTGTTTGAGGGAGAAGACTGTGGTTTCTTTTGTGGTCTCAGTGTCCTCTCGGTTCAGCAGTGCTGCTAAAGAAGGGAACCCAGTCCCATCATCACAATCATACAGATGTCTATCTCTGGAAAAACGAGGACCAATTAAAATCAGTTCTCACAATAAGTAGCTGAAGTTAAAAATAGATAGAACTGTATGAAATATTTGATAACACAGTGGTATATTTTATTAGCATGTTTTCTAAAAGCTCAATACTAAAGCAATGCCTCTTGCAGTATTTGTGATTCTGAAAACACATTTATGAAAATTTTGGGCATCAGAAATTATATGTGTCTTATGATAATTTTTCAGCTGAAAAAAACCTCTCCAATAAAAGTAATCACCCATGCTTATCATTTTCTTACTTTTAAAGGCATCTTTTCCTTTACAAACAAAATTGGCATAAGAATTTAAAGAAAAGTTCCAATATTATGAGGTAAACCCTCAACAAGAGTTCCCTTCTTACACAACTGTTAAAATGATTATATAGCCTCTTAAAGATTGTTAAAATGCAATACATATTAATTGTGGAGTTATACTATATCTACCATAAACCACTTGTGAGTTCAAGAGTCACTGTGCAAACTACCCAATTAGTATTAAATGGCAGATGTCTTGTTAGTGAGTTCATATGATGGCAAGTGACAGGTGCCTGTAAGTATTCAAAATCCAGATGTAAGCTCTGCCTTTGTCTACTTGATAGGTGTTTCTCATTGCTCTGGGTTTTTGGTTTGTTTTGCAGAAATATGATTGTTACACATTTACATATATGACACTTTGTATAAATGTGCTGAATAAATAAATGTATGGAGGCAATTGGGCAAATAAATGCTGATGTGCCTGGGTGGCCTTTTAAATTTCAGTTCATGATAAATAATTTCTGAAAGCCAACATTAGTTCTGCCTGTGCTGTCCCTCCAAAATCATGATCCTAGCAAGTCTGTGTCATGGTCGTGGATGTCATGCCTGAGTTTGGCTTTTAGCATTCCTGGCTCCTTATTCTCAAAAGGAACTAGAGACTAGATTTGTTCTCCAGTAATTCAGCTTCTCTTCCAACTTCTCAAATGATCAAATATCTTACAAAGACATACTCACTGACTAATTAGACAGGCTTAAAGGAATAATGTATATTTAATTTATTCTTAAATTTTTATTTTGCCCACTCCTGTGTCCCGTTATTTACCTACAGCTTGGGATATTCAATGGAATGCTTTCCATCACTTTTTAATTTCATTAATTTATTCGATGTTTCTTTCATTTATTGGTGCATATCTTCTGTGTTTAGGCACTCTGCTAATTCTTTGGGATACACAGGAGATTGAGTCATAGCCACTAGACTCAGGAAGTGCACAGTCTAGTAGACAAGACATGAAAACAAAAACTCTAATACAAAGCAGGAAGTGTCTGTGTCTATGCCGTTCAGTTTGTTTATTGGCCATTCCTGCTTTGCTTATGGAAAGGCAAGTGTTATTTCCCAAACTGGGTCTATTGAAAAAGGTTTCTGTTATCAGATAACTGAGCAATAAGCACAAGTCCTCCGTTTAGAGATTCATAATGCGCTCCACCATATTATTATAAATATTCTGAAAGCTCCTGCCATAAATAAATTTATTTTACTTTGTTTATCTTAGTATTTCCCAAACTTACTTGAACACATTTTTATGGTATACATGTTAACATCCTGTGGGAAATTAACATTCCATGGACCATCAATTTGGGAAAAGAGCTGATTACCCTTTGGAACAGCTAGATACATGCCCTCTTGTTATAGAGGACAAAAAGACACAGATTTCCTTACACATAGAAGATATGTCTACTAGTCAGGGATCTTCAGAAGCAGCTGACAAAACCTAACTCAAACTAGCTTAGGCAGAAAAGGGAATGAATTGATTTACAAGAATGGGAATCCAGGGCATGAGTCTTGCCTCAGTGACTCCAATGGTATCTTCAGATTCCTCTCATTCTCTTTCTCTTTACTCAGTACCTGTCTCTGCATTGATATGAACTTCCTCTATAGGCCTGGCTGCAGGTGGGAAGAAGAGGAGGCATGGCTGTAAGCAGCTCCAGGCTTGATTATATCATTCTAGCTTAGTGACCTCAGAGAGAAGAGAAGGCTTTTCTTCAGTATCCGTATATAAATCCCAGGAAGAGAGTCGAACGGGCTAAGCTGAAGCCGTGTGTTCACTCAGGGCCAATCCCTGTGGTCATACTTGTAATGTACTATCATTAACCATATCTGAACATATGTAAATCCTAATACCAAGAAGAGGTGGGTGGTTCTCAGAATGGAGCCCTCAACAGACCTACATAGAACAAGAATGGGCAGTTCTGCAAAAGAAGGGGGTTGGAGTTACTAAGTTAATGCTAGAGGGATTAAAAAAGGAAAAGCTGTCTACCACATTGTGGTTTACATATTTTTCTTAATTTTATTTTATTTTAGATTCAGAGAGTACTTGTGTAGATTTGTTCCATGAGTATATTGTGTGATGCTGAGGTTTGGCCTTCTAATGATCCTATTGCCCAAGGAGTGAATATAGTACTCAATAGGTAGTTTTCCAACCATTGCCCCTCTCCCTCCCTCCCCCATTTTGGGATCCTCAGTGTTTATTGTTCCCATCTTTGTGTCCATGTGTACTCAATGTTTAGCTCCCACTTATAAGTGAGAACATGTGGTATTTGGTTTTCTGTTTCTGCATTAAATTCACTTAGGATAATGACCTCTAGCTGCATCCATGTTGCTACAAAAGATACGGTTTCATACTTCTGTACAGCTGCAAGGTATTACGTGGAGGTTATGTACCATATTTTCTTTTTCCAGTCCACCATTGATGGGCACCTGGGTTGATTCCATGTCTTTGCTATTGTAAACACGTGAGTGCAGCTGTCTTTTTGGAAGAATGATTTATTTATTTTTTTGAGGGGTAATAAATTCCCAGTAGTGGGATTCCTGGGTCAGATGATAATTCTTTTTTTTTTTTTTCAGTTGGAGATTTGAGATTTGAGAAATCTCCAAACTACTTTCCACAGTGGCTGAACTAGTTTACATTCCTACCAACAATGTATAAGTGTTCCCTTTCTCTGCAGCCTTGTCAATATCTGTTATTTTTGTTTTATACTTTTTAATTATAGCCACTCTGACCTGTGTGAGCTGGTATCTCACTGTGGTTTTGTTTTGCTTCTCTCTGGTGATTAGTGATGTTTCTTGGCCTCTTCTATGTCTTCTTTTGAGAAGTGTCTGTTGATGTCCTTTGCCTACTTTTTAATGGGGTTGTTTCTTTTTCTTGTTGACTTAAGTTCCTTATAGATTCTGGATATTAGTCCCTTGTCAGATACTTGGTTTGCAAATATTTTCTCCCATTCTGTATGTTGTCTGTTCAATCTGTTGAGAGTTTCTTTTGCTGCACAGAAGCTCTTTAGTTTAATTAGGTCCTACTTGTCAATTTTTATTTTTGTTGCATTTTTAGAAGACTTAGTCATAAATGCTTTGCCTAGGCCAATGTATAGAAGATTATTTCCTAGATTTTCTTCTGTGATTTTTATAGCTTGATTTCTTATTCTTAAGCTTTTAATCCATCTTGAGTTAATTTTTATATATGGTGAGAGGTAGGGGTCCCGTTTTTTTCTTCTGCATATAGTTAGCCAGTTTTCCCAGTACTGATTTAATGATTAAAATCTAGATGTGTCCATAATAGGCAGTTGGCTCTGGTATCTAATTACTGCTAGAAAGAAGACACATATTAAAAAACTATTCTAATATCAAAGTCATTATTTTTAGGTTATATAAAGTGGTTTATAGCTAATAATCGCAAATGTGGAGTCACCGCAATCAGTTGTTTAAGCATATACATGATTTTCTCGGCCCCAGGAAGTTCTATTGCTCAAAGTTACATATTTTATGAGTGCTTTCCTTAGGTTTTTAAGTAGCTGAAATAACCAACTCCTCTATAAATATTTCAGGCTAAAATTGTTGCAGCCATGTTATAAGACATTAAACATTGGGAGCTTGATTGTCTGCTTTTGGATTGGAGTGAACCCCAAGTAATTGACCAGACATAATCTTAGCTCTGTCCATGGTACCCAGGGTACCATAGTGGCTCATCCCTAATAGCATGTAATGAGGCCATCTGTCTTTCTATTTAGATGTGTCATCAGGTTCGTTCCTAACTTTGCACAAGAAGATGTCAACCTTATACCCAACTCAGATGCCCTTAAAGCAGCAGTTCTTCATTTAACCAGCAATGTAATATAGTTACACTTGAGAAATTTGTTTGAGGGTAACCCTGAACGTACATAAAGAACAAATAAAAGCTCAAAGGATCTGGGACTTTGAGGGAGGTGGAGGCTACAAATATTTGTGCACTGATTGTAGTTGGAGTCAGATTTCTCAGAATTAGTTTTCAAATTGAGAAAAGAAGAGGATTCATGTTGGAACTTTGGGTAGACAGATGAGGAGAAGCTGGTAAAAGGAATGGAGAGAAAGCAGTGCAAGAGATAGGAAGCATATTCCAAGAAGAAGGTATCATCAGTACCAGTCATTGTAGACAGGTCACATTGAAGGAGCTCTGAAAGACAGCTCTGATTTTTGCAATTTTGAGTCACTGGTGTTATTGAGGAAAGTGGTTTCCATAGAGTGGAGTGGACAGAGGCCAGACTGCAGGATTGTTCGGACTAAATGAGAAGTGAAGAGCTGGAGGCAGAAAGTATGACTTCCTCAGTTAAAAAATTTTGCAGTAAAAGGAATGAAAGAAAAAAGGTGGTACCTGAAAAGGAGCCAGAGTTGAGAGATACATCCCTCCACCCCATTTGAATACATTTATACGTAGAGGAAAAAGAACCATGGAAGGTGGTTGGTTAGAGAGAGAGGAGAGGCTGAAGAATTAAGAAAGAAAGAAGTTTACTTCTGGAGCAAGATCCTAGCAGCAACTAGGTTTATATGATTAAGAGCCCAGATTTAAGGAGGAAAGGATGAATGAAGTTGAGTTTTGACAAGGTTGGAAGTGGGCAAAGCATGTTGAGGAAATGAATGCTCTTTTCAGTGGAGCAGGTGAGGTTCTCTACTAAGAGGGAGAGTTAGCCATGATGTAGAAATTCAAGAAGAACATCAAGCAGCTGGGGAGAAAATAAATAATTCTGGAGTAGTGTTGAATGTCCAGTTATGGTTCAACTTCATTAGAGTATAATAATTTCAACAAAGAATTAGAGCTGGATATTGGCAGGGTAGATGAGGAAAAAAAAGCAAGATAATTAAAGGATACTGTTGACAATGCCTTTGAAGAGATAGACCCAGGGCTCCAAAGCTGGGGAGAGAATGAGACAAAGCTTGATTGGTTCTTGTAGCCTGGGCGAAAAGGCAAAAACTAGAAAGAAAATTTCAAGAGGGAAGGCCTAACCTGGTACCTAGCAAGATGTCCATTGTTCAATGAAGTTAATAAATGAGAAGTGAAGAGCTGGAGATGGAAAGTATGGCTTCCTCACTTAAGAAATTTTGCAGTAAAAGTAATGAAAGAAAAAAGATGGTATCTGAAAAGGGAGCCAGAGTTGAGAGGTACATCCCTCCACCCCATTTGAATAAGTTTGTATGCAGAGGAAAAATAACCATGGAAGGTGGTTGGTTATTAAGTTAATAAATATCGTTGAACAATGGAAATCTTGCTAAGCTCAAGTCACAGACTGAGTAAGGTTAAATGAGTGACAGTGTCAGAAGCAGGGTGACAGGCAATCCATGTGAATGACACTTCCTAGACTTGTGCAGCATACAGCCTTTCTAAGTCTATGCCATGACCCCAGACCTTGGAGACCTTGGAATCATATAACGGGATTCCCCAGTTTAAGGTTTTGGCAGGGGAACGGTTCTAGGTGATGACAACTCCAAGTTCAGTCTAAGGAAAAGATTGTTAAAGTAGGGATGGAGTTAATGGTGCTGGATATCAAGAGATTGTGTGGGCAGAGTTGAGTAAATATTGGACACTGACTCAGCCAGACAGTAGTTAATTCCAAGAACCATAGTACAGATAGGATGGTATCATCCCAAAGTCAATGTGTAAAACTTTCTGGAATTGTCACTGAGGAGCCAGAAAAACTCAGCCTCCTCTCTGCAGGTACCTTCTATTTTAAGAGGTTGCAATAAAAGTAGTGGCACCTGGGAAGCACTGGTTTTCAATTAAGGCAAATCACTGAAAGCAGTGACTGAGAATGGGGTCAGGTGGGGCTGAGTGTTCCAGTGGAGGAAATATTTTATCACTAACGTTATTTAGACTATTGGGGCATGGTGATTTTTTTAAAAAAGATTTTTGTCAGTTTATTATTTTAAAATTCTCTACAAATAATGAGCCCCATTTGGAATGTTATTGGAAAGGAGTAGTTGAGGAAAATGTTGAAGATATGTAAAGATATAAAAAGATTACAGAAAGTCAGGTAGAAAGGGTTAGGAATGGTTCAAAAAAAGAAGAAGAAATAAGTTGTAGCAGAAATAGTTTTTTGGGTTAGTTTGGGGAACGGGCTAATATGATATTTGCAATATTCTTCCAATGTCTCTCTCTTCACAGCTTGTCCTGCTGTCAACATTGAACTCCCAGATTGAAGTCCTTGTTTGTATCTCTCACGTCCAGCTCACCTGAACTCAAACAGCAGGCTTAGAACTGATTAAAATCAACAGGAAAATGTACTCTTATTTATAGGTTTTTGCTTCCATTGTGATAAAGTATCCAACCCTTGGAGCTGTCAAAATGATTCTCAAAGAAAGTGGTTCATGCCTCTTTTTCAAGGCTGAGATGCCTTCGAGTTATTTCCTCTTCCTTTGATTTTACTGAATAGACTCTTTAAATATTAGCCAGTAGCCCGGGGTTTTCATCTGTCATCAGGATACACCAGTGTTTTGTCCATCAGAGGGAAAGACAGGTTCAGTAATAGCCATTGTTGCAACTGCCCATCACCAGCATTTATCCAAGCCTGAGAAGGCTCTGGTCTCTGAAAGAATCTGTCATCCATGTGTGTCAGGGCCATAGGGGCTGGGAAAGAACGGAGTTGAAAGGTCCTGCTCTGGAATGTCAATAGTACCAAGCAAGAATTTCTAGTTTAGAACAGTCCTGAGGCATATAACTGCAATGTTTAGCACAGGCAAACAGAAATAAGCCCTGTCTAGGTAATAATTTGTATCTGATTTTGTCTTGATAACAATAGTCAGGTAGAGTCCTTTTAATCTGTATATTTATCTATGCTGTAGTTCTCAAAGTGTGGTCCCCAGACCAGCACAATCAGCATCACCTGGAAACTTGTCAGAAATGTAGATTTGGGGGCTCCACTTCACAACTATTGAATCAGAAACTTTGGAGCTGGCCCAGAAGTCTGAGGGTTAACCAGCCACACAGGTGATTCCGATGTACGCTCGTTTGAGAATCACCAGGCTATGTAGCATTGGTTCTCATCCCAGGCTGCTCATTAGAATCATCTAGTGGAACTTTCAACAAAATACAGGTACTTGGGCCTGACTACTAGATTCCAATGTAATTATTCTGGAGTGAAGCCTTGACATTGCAGGTCATTTTACAAGTTTCAGTGATTGAGAACCATGATTCTGTAGCAATCTGAGAAGGGGCTCTCTAATTTGGAAATTTGTGAATAAATTCAAAAACAATTTATTAAGAACAATTTTGTTTTGCTACAGTGTTCATTTAGGCATGCTTATACATAACAGACCACAAATTATGTAAAACTCAACAGAGCAGAGACTTTTTTCCTCTGTTTTATTTCCCCCCACTATTATAACCTGAGCACCTAGAAAAGTGCTTGGCACGTAGTAGGTGCTTAAGTAACTCTATGTTGACTAATTTAACTAATTAATCAATTAAAAGATAGGGTTCCAATAGCTTCACAAAGGAACCAGGAAGTTCTCTGAGCTGGAACAATGGTCTATGTTTGGGGCTGGCATGGGTTCATCTTTTCTGGTTCTGCAGAGACCCTGTGAGTTTTCTTTGTTCTTGCCTCATGCCAATCTGTACCAGGATGTCACTGTCTTGTGTCAGGATTCACATTCCTGTTTGCAGAAATTGGTCTTTGCTTATGTCCCTAGCCAGAATCCCCACTGAGTGGAGACTCCCAGCCCGTGTGGTTAGAGGGGTGATGCCTTTCAGTGTGAATGTCTGCCTGTGCAATTTCCATTCTTTTCTCTGGGCAGACTTCTCCCTCCACTTGAAACATGTCAGCACCTGGCCTGCCTGCTTTGATCTGCACTTGTTGGGGTGCCCTGTGGTTAATGGAGGGGTCCCCTTTGCCTGGTGGGAAGAACAACCTCCTGAGTAAAATCCGAGCCAAAAATGAATTTCCCAACAGGCAGAAAGAGGTTCCCCATGATGCTGCCGCTGAAACACCTGATAGTAGCACCTCCGGCATGTGCCTGTTTAAAGATTTCTTGTTCCATATTGACTAAGCCACATGACTTAAAAACTAAGTAGCAAGTTTGTTTATAAACTGCCTTTAATTCAGTAGGGCAAATTACTTGCCTGAAATGTTAGGTGGTGGGGGGAGTTCCATACTAGTTAGAGACTCTAATTAAGATATGTCTTTGGCCGGGCACGGTGGCTGAAGCCTGTAATCCCAGCACTTTGGGAGGCCAAGACGGACGGATCAGGAGGTCAGGAGATCGAGACCATCCTGGCTAACACGGTGAAACCCCGTCTCTACTAAAAAAAAAAAATACAAAAAACTAGCTGGGCAAGGTGGCGGGTGCCTGTAGTCCCAGCTACTCGGGAGGCTGAGGCAAGAGAATGGCGTAAACTGGAGAGGCGGAGCTTGCAGTGAGCTGAGATCCGGCCACTGCACTCCAGCCTGGGCGACAGAGCGAGACTGTCTCAAAAAAAAAAAAAAAAAAAAAAAAAAAAGATATGTCTTTATGCTCCATTTTATTGCTTAAGTTTTTCGTTTGTTTGTTTTAAATTGTAGAACTTGCCACTATTGACCATTTGTCAGAAGTCTTTTTCCCCCTTGGTGGCTGTAGCGTCTTTTGAGAGGAAAGTTAGCTGCAACTCCAGATAAAAGGGAGGTCAAGATTTAGTACTTATTATTTTGCCCGGTTCTTACTGAAGTTTCAGGGAAGCTGTTACTACAGATCAAGGTGTTTCCAAACACTTGCATTTGTATACTTATTTCTTAGAGTGCAGTGCACACATTAAAAAGTCTCATAAATGACACATAAATTCTCCATTTCTACATGAAAGCATACTGTCCCTTCAACTACACTCAGGCCTGGAGGCTTAAATAAAATCCTTTCCAGATTATTGTTAGTGCTGTGCCCGATTCTGCAGCAGCTGTTACTTTTGAACAATATGATGCTTCTCCTCCCCCAAGAGAAGTTGAAAATGCCTCTTTTGCAGCACTTTCAACCTTTGTAGACTCAGGGAGCATATAATAGACTGAGAAATGAACCCAAAAAGGTTTCTGTTTGGGAATTCAGTGCACAACTTAAAAACTATTGAGTTTAGCCACTTCCTGACATTGACTTTCATAGCAACAGTTTAATTTGGAGAAAATCTGCTACCTCAAATGGCTAAAAGTATTTATGTGGAAAATTTTCCAAATGATTGACTTTACTGTGTTGCTATTTTCTTTCCCCATGAATATGTATTTGGCTTCCTCCCAGGAGTTTTTCTGCATCACTTCTCTTTAGGCAAAGAAAATTTTCTATCGAGAGTAGAAGAAAGAAGCACCAAGAGTTTCTCCTTTTTAAAGTGAAGTATTATTTGAGTTTAAACTATAGCATCTGTAAAAATGAAGAAATTGAGTGTGTCTCCTAAGTCCTGAAATTTTTTCATGGCCAATCCTTGAGGCAGTCAGAGTAACCTTGATCATCACTTTGGAGCCAATGCAACTGTGGTCGGCTCTGTGCACCCTCCATCTCCCCCTTGTCTCTCCCCTCTCCATTAGCATCAGTGTTGCTGCAGGACTTGCTTATCTCCACACCCTCTCTTACTGCCTCACCTTACCTCATCCACCTCTGCGGGATGTTCTTGCCAAGGTCAACAATGACTCCCTGTTGTTTAACCCAATAATTATTTTGCACTAGAATTGATCTTTCTATAGCATTTGATGTTGTTGACCCCATTTTCCCTAATGTCTTAGACCACTTATCCTCCTCATTTCCCTAAATGATTTCCTTGCCTTCTGTCCCTTTCCTAAGTGTTGTTTCCTTAGGAATCAATCCCAGGCCTACCTCTCTTCTTACTCTACACTCTTTTTAGATGATGGCATCTGCCTTGTGGCTTCAATTCCGTTCTACTGGTAAAGACTCCCCATGTATTTCTCCAGCCCAGATCTTGTGAAGACCAGTCTGTGTTCAAACTGAACTTAATTCCTTCACTTCCCTGTTTCTAACGTAAGTTCCCAGTCTTAGGGAGGAACACCACTGTTCACTGTGTAAGACAGAAAACTTCCTCTATCTCTTTGCCTCTCCCATAAAATAAATGAAAACTTTCTATTGATTTTTATTTTCTACATGTCCTTTAAATCCCTATCTTTTCCCAACCTCCTATGAGTACTCTTCCCCCATCCTAGATCAGGAAGCCTTCCACTCCCATCTGGATTGCTCATCTCTAGTCTTGCCTCCCGACAACCCATCCTCCATATCACAGCAGATATTTCTCCCTGATAAAAAGCCCTCATGCTTTCAAAGCCCTCACAGTCCAGACCCTCTTGCTTCTCTAGCTTCAATTCTTGGTCCTCAGCACTTTATTTTGTTCATTTTTTGTTATTCTGAATTTCTTTTAGTTCTTCAAACATACCTGCTCACTCTCACCTATGGGCCTTCAAATGTTACTTTTTTGTCTGAATCATTCTTTCTATTCTCTCCCCTCCTGGTGCATTCCTGCTCCTTCTTTGTATCTTAAATTCAGAGTACTTCCTCCTATTATAGATACTGCCCTGAAAGCCCCAAGTGTGGCAAAGCTGTCTTTCCCATGGTCTCTGCCCCATTGTCCCGTCAGAGCACAAGCTGCCCTGTATCATAATTGCCTGGGTCATTGTATCTACATTGGATTGTCAGTTCTTCCGGGACAGGAGCATGTCTCCATGTTGACGTTGTATCACCAGCGCCTAACACAGCCCTTGATGCGTGGCAGGTGCTCAACAAATATCTGTTACATGAATGAATGAGCCTCAGAGTAAACGATGAGTCAGCCTTCTCTACCACACAAGTACAAATGCCTTTCTCTCATTTGCAATTTCTTCCTCACTAGTCAAGCTCCCCTGACTGTAACAACTATTACTTTTCCACAAAGCAGACAAAAACTTTGTTGCAGACAAAGCAACCTATATATCCCAAAGGAAGAGAAACTTTCCAAAGTTCTGAGAATTAGCATATGGTAATTGTCAAATCCCAGGGTATTTTTTAATTGAACCTTCACAGTAGTTCACTTAGCTTGTACTCAGTGCTTAAATTGAGTAGAACCTCACTAGGGAGGTTGTGTCATGTCATGCCTTAGTGAAAGTGGAGAGAATGAGAAATAGAGCTTTCCAAGACATGGAGGCGTGAAAGGGAGCATTCTGGTCTGTGGGCTCTTTAATCCTTGTGTCTTGACTATATTGACTCCTGATTTTGTCAAGAACACTCATGGTCATCAAAGGAGATTAGGATTTTCCTTCTAAATCCCATTCTGGGTTTTGTATTCCACAAGGATCCACTTTATGCTTCCCTCCTTTCCTCTCCTGTGCCTCTCCTTTGATGACAGCCTCATGAGCAACCTGTTTCTAGGGTGTTCCTCCCCAGGAGCATGTCTTCCTAAGGGAACCCTGTGGCCACCAGCCTCAGCCACCAGTGCTTGCCTGGGCTTCTCTGTCACTCATCATTCACTTGTTCTCTTCTTGCCACCCTGAGCTCTTCCCCTCTCGTGGCCTCCATGACTAGGTCATCGCAAGTGAGGGCCACTCCTAGATACCAACCCTGCACTTGCTGTCTCTGCCTGGAATCCTAATCCTCAAGACCCTGCTCAGATACTGCCTCCTCCATGAAGCTCTTGCTAAGTTTCGCCAGCCCCTCCCATAATGCAGTGATTGGTCATCTCACCTTTCTCCAAATTCTCAGTGGCTCTTATTTGTACGTCTCTTAAGATCACATGTCTATGCTTCTCTTTCTTTATATCCATAAAATAGAATCTTAAAATGGCACCCCAGCATATAATTGTTATGAGGTCTAAATGAGCTAAAACATGTAAAGCACTTATCACAAGACCTGATGCACGGTGAACACGCAGTAAATATCAGAATCCAGAATGTAAAAGGTCTAGTGAAGATGTCTCCACCTTGGAAAATGCAGGTGTGCACACTAAGGGTAAAGGACATTTGTGACTGATGCCACAGAGAAAGCTAAATCTAAACTGTCAATGATGGAAGGCAAAGGTGGAGAGCTAATACTCCTCTGAGAACCCAGGTGCCTACTCTTTTGAAAGGATGAATTCCATCTCTGTAATTCAGTAGAAGAATAGCTTGGGCAAGAAGATGGCAAGGGAAGCTGCCCAAAAAAGGCAGCAGAGGAGGGCCAACGTGCACAGGGCTTTAAGCTGGTGTTTAAGTGTGCCATATTTTAATAGCTGATGATTTCAAGGGGGTTGGAAATAGAATGCTAAGGGAAAGTCATGTTTTTGCTGCCATCTACAGATGTCAAAGTGCAATTTTAAAAGTTGCTTAACACACGTATGCACCTACTCAGAAAGTGAGAATGTAGATGACAACATATGTAAAGTTTAAGTTCTAGTAAGTAAAATAATTTAGACATTATTATAGTAGCTTATTTTACTTTTCCTTCTAAAAATTTGTATATTTAATCAGTAATGTAAACTTTCTAACAACTCAAGGTATGCTAAAACTTCTCATTGGGAGACCACGGTAATAGCTCACTTCAAAGTGAGCCAGTCACCTCTCAGGGCAGGTTAGCCGGAGCCAAGGCAGCCAGCGGGTACTTTGAGAGTTAATAAAGTGATTTCTGTGAGGAATGAGATGAACTGAATTTTACTCCCACATTTTCCTGCATTTCTCTGGTTGTTATTAGAATTACTATGAATTCCTGTAATCTCAGCACTTTGGGAGGCCGATGCAGGCAGATCACGAGGTCAGGAGATTGAGACCATCCTGGCCAATGTGGTGAAACCCCCTCTCTACTAAAAATACAAAAAGTTAGCCAGGTGTGGTGGCAGGCGCCTGTAATCCCACCTACTCGGGAGGCTGAGGCAGGAGAATCGCTTGAACCCGGGAGGCAGAGGTTGCAGTAAGACAAGATCGTGCCTCTGCACTCAAGCCTGGCAGCAGAGTGAGACTCCGTCTCAAAAAAAAAAAAAAAAAATACTATGAAATGCATTTTATATAAGTGTTTTTTATTGGTTTGGACATGAGAAATCAATTTAAAAAACAAGTAAAAACAAAATGTGACAGCGATGTCACCTCTGAGATGTGTTCTGCCCCTATGCTATTTTCCGTATAATCTCCAATATTATTATGATGCTTCTACAACTTCCTTCTGTGTTATTTTTTAAGGCTTAAATATAGAAAAGAATTATTGGAAAGGCGTTTGATGGAGAAAAAGGAAGCGGCCCTTCAAGAAGCTCATGAAGACAAAGAGAGAGCGAGGCGGCTAGAAGCCCTTAGGAAACAGGTGTTTTTCATTTGGAAATTTTCATGGGTGGTTTTGAAAAAAAAATGTTTCTAAGTGCTCTTAATAGCATTCTTACTGGGGCTTAGTTCATGGCATCTGCTATATAAAATGTAACTTTTCCAAATTGGGATAATGCTGTTCATTCCTAGGAGCAATTAAATTATATTGAACCATTTCCAGTTTCTCAGTGTATTGAAAGAACTTTATCATCACCTTTTAAAAAGCTCTCCCAATATTTAAGTATATCATATCACCTAGAGTTTATCAGCTGGATAGTATCCATTTACAACAGTGAGGCTCTACATCTAGTCTACTAATTTTACTGTCCTCAAAAAACCTGGTGGAGCTCGAGCAAGATAATCTTGTTTGGCATAGGAGCCTCCCTTTGGAAACATTCCACAGTCAACAAATGTGTTAAAAATTACTTTTTAGAAAATATCTATGTTGTGGAGAAATAAAAGCCTCCTATCACTTTGCCTAGTGAAAGTAAGCAAAAGTAGATGAAAATGGATGGTAGATGGCAAGGGTGAGAATTTGAGAACTTGGGAAATGTGATAGTTTTACTTGGTAGTTTTTCAGAGTTTTGAACTTGAAGTGGTTGTTTCAACTCAAAATCTCTAAAATCTTCATTGACACCATTTCCCAGCTAATAGGAAAGGACTAGTTGGTTCCCTCCTATGTTGCTGGAGGGAACACAGAATCATGGATAAGAACTTGGCCTCTGGTGTCTTTCCAACCTGGTACAAGCTGGTTCTGTACTCACTAGCACTGGAAACAGGTCATTTACTTAACCTCCATAAACTTTATTTCCTCATCTGAAAAATGGGAATAATAGCATCTGCCTTACAGATTTGCAATAATGTGAGTTCAAATTTATTATTGACTAAGTGTAAAGCCCTCTTCTAAATGCTGTTAGGTGTTACTTTAATTTCTATAACAACTTTATGATGTGGCAAGTATTAATATCCCCCCCCCCTTTTTTTTTTTGAGACAGAGTCTCGCTCTGTCGCCCGGGCTGGAGTGCAGTGGCCAGATCTCAGCTCACTGCAAGCTCCGCCTCCCGGGTTTATGCCATTCTCCTGCCTCAGCCTCCCGAGTAGCTGGGACTACAGGCGCCCGCCACCTCGCCCGGCTAGTTTTTTGTATTTTTTAGTAGAGACGGGGTTTCACCGTGTTAGCCAGGATGGTCTCGATCTCCTGACCTCGTGATCCGCCCGTCTCGGCCTCCCAAAGTGCTGGGATTACAGGCTTGAGCCACCGCGCCCGGCCAATATCCCCATTTTATAGGAGAGAAACAGAGCAGACACAAAGGTTAGGTGCCTTCCTCAAAGTCACATAGCTAGTAAATGTTATACTGATTCAAACCAAGAAACTCTAGCTAAATGAGATGGTGTAGATGTGGTGTAAATGCATACAACTATTATATCATCATCTTCTTTGATAAAAAAAATTATAAAGATAAATGTAAAGCATAGGAATGTAAGTCCTGGTAATCCTGGATCCTACAAAATTTTAGTTATTCAACCATTAGCAAATATTACCATGGTCTTCTGGGCACAAGATTAATGTCACTGTTACTAAACACATTCTTGTTCAAAACATAACTTTGATAACTACAGAGTCTATGTGATTAGAATTCTTTCCATCTGTGAATGCTTCGAAAGAGGAAATAGCTGTTTTCTCTTATCTATAATCAGTATTTAGAACTGTGATGGAAGCTATTTTAGCTAGCAAACCTAAAATAATTAAAGCATGTTCAACCCTCAGTTATTTTATTACAGTCTTTAAATGGCATTAAGAATGCCACTTTCTTCATGCTAATTCTTGACTTTCAGAATTAATAGGCAGGTGTTACTAATGGTGCATATCATTTACAAAATTAGTGACTTCTTTTCATTAAGATGCAGGTTTGAATTATAAAAGACAAGGGCATTTGGGTTAAAATGACTTTGCAATTTTTCAGTAGAAGGAGGACAATGGTTTATAGCAGTCCCTAGAAATCTAGTTGCCTGTTACAAAGGAAATTCACCCACCTTGCTCACTAATGCCAACACACTTTACTTGACCCATGAATTATATGCTCTAGATCCAGGTCAATCAGATTAAACATCCTAGAAAACTTCATGGGGTTGTTGCCATAACCATAAATTGCTAATGGTTAAAAAGTGGATTTTTTTTTTTTACTTTCTGTGACTTTCAAGTTGGTTGAATATGTAAGGTTTTCTATACGAGGATTTCCTGTGACTTCATATAAGAAAGATAAATTATCTGAAATTAATTATAATTATTCAATCATTAGCAAATAACTATATGCCATAGCATTTTAATATTTTGTCTTATATGTATTGTCTTGTGTTAACTCCTTTGTGGATCTCTAGGATTGGCCAATTAATACTTTTTTCTGCCCTTTTCTCCCAGGCTTTACCTTTAATAAAATTTCTAACTTTAATGGGCATTAAACATAAATAATGTTGCCCAGAAATATTTAGTTTGTACCTTGTTCCAAGTAGCCATGCTTTCTCATTTTTAGGTTGCTGTTGTTGCTCAATTTGATCCTGTTAGAATGATGTCAGATACAATGGCATCGAAAGCTAGGATGGGCATTGAAATTGAAGAAGAATTTATTCTTCAAAAGCCACTCTTCACATTGAATACATACAATGAACAGCAGGTAATTATGGAAATTAGCATGACTGATGAAAAAGCCATGATGATGGTAAAGGCTGTAGAAGTGTGTGTTTGGCTGGGCACGGTGGCTCAAGCCTGTAATCCCAGCACTTTGGGAGGCCGAGACGGGCGGATCACGAGGTCAGGAGATCGAGACCGTCCTGGCTAACACGGTGAAACCCCGTCTCTACTAAAAATACAAAAACTAGCCGGGCGAGGTGGCGGGCGCCTATAGTCCCAGCTACTAGGGAGGCTGAGGCAGGAGAATGGTGTAAACCCAGGAGGCAGAGCTTGCAGTGAGCTGAGATCCGGCCACTGCACTCCAGTCTGGGCGACAGAGCCAGACTCCGCCTCAAAAAAAAAAAAAAAAAAAAAAAGAAGTGTGTGTTTGGGGTTACAACAGTTTTCAATATTTACATTTGAAGATCACACATATTGGCATAATTTTTACTTCTAAATGATAGTACATAATTGCTAAATAATTTTTAATATTACAAACTAGTTAATAGGCTACCACAGAACAAGAGCTTACCTAAAAATGTTATAAATCTGTCATTGAAACTTATTTTTTAAATTAAAAAAATGCTTTATAAAATTTTATTTGAGAGTTCTGTATTAATATTGTATTTTGTTGTTTAAATGTTTCTCTGTTACATTAAGAATTATATTTAAATTCATAATATAAATTATATCAAATAAACAACTGATACTGATAAAGCAGAGGAAAGCTTTCAGAAATGAAAATGAACAGATGATAATACATCAGAGCTAATGATAAAATAAAACATTTTCTACAGAAAAAGGTGTTAAGAGCTTATTTAACCATTTTTGGAAACCTAAGGTTCATTTTAGTCTGTGCCTGTAAAAGAAAGGATTTTTAAAAGATCTTTTAGATGGATGGATTGATGGATGGAGGGTAGGAGGGAGAACAGATGATGGATGGAAGGATGGATGGATGGGTGGATGATATGTCAGTCACTGAAATTAAGAGAGAAAGTCGTTGTCAATTTTACAAATCTAAGGAGAGAAGCTAAATAATCATTTAATTATTTAAAAACCAGGAAGCCATCCATTCATCCGCTTATGTCTCTACTTTGTGTGACATACTTGGCTAGGGACTCTAAAGAGGCATAATTCATTCATTTATTAATTGAACCAATATTTATGCAACATATATTATATTCTGGCTCTGTGTATGGGGCTTGGGCTACATCTGAGCAAGATAGGCTGATCTTGTCTGGAGGAAGTGAGCAAAAGAGCCCACTGGGGAAGGAAAGTAGCATGTACAGCAACAATGCCACTAGGGTGGGATCACCTCTATAATGAAGGTCTAAGGGTTGCCCTAGGAAGAAGAAGGGAATGAATGGCTAACTCTGACAGGAGAAGTCAGAGAAGGTGTCAGAGAGGAAACTTCTGAGCCCTATCTTAGTCAAAGATTTTTGGAAGCAGAAGCAAAATCCACTCCAGATGATTTACAATAATAACAACAACAAAAATAGGTTGTGGGGGAGGATACATAGGGAGAAGGATTAATTACAAGGTTTAAGAGGTGTCTCTAGATCCTGGCTGCCAAAGTGGCAAGAATAGCTGAGGCTTGAAAGGATTGAAATCAGAAGCTGCAAAGTGTCCGGCCGCTGGGCTAACCCTTATGCTGAGAAGACCTATTTCACCTCTGGGTTTGACCAAGTGGAAGAGGGTGGGGCAAGGCTTTTCCTAGGATGTCTTCAGTGTGAGATACATGACAAGGGGTACATGACAAGTGCTGGGAGAGGAGACTGGAAACATGGGTTAGGTTCAGGCAGTGAAAAGCACAGTAGGTCTTGCTACTAAGGCATTTGACCAGTAATAACAAGTAGGCCTTGCTACTAAGGCATCTGTATGCAGATGCCAGACTTTGGAGCCTTAAATTACATACAGTCACGTGCCCCATAACAGTGTTTTGGTCAAAGACGGACCATATATATGTTGGTGGTCCCTTAAGATTATAACTGAGCTGAAAAATTTCTATTGCCTAGTGGCGTCTTAACATCACAGCACAATGCATTTCCTCTTCTGTGTTTAGATTCAAAAGTACTTAGCATTGTGTTACTACTTCCTACGGTCATGAGCACAGTTAACATGCTGTACAGGCCGTAGCCTAGGAGCAGTGGCCTATATCATACAACCTAGGTGTGTAAAAGGCTGTACCATCCCAGTTTCTGTAAGTATATGCTATGACATTCACACAACAAAATTGCCTAAGGACACATTTCTCAGAATGTATCCTTGTCATTATGTGACACACAACTGTAATCAGATTTATGTTTTAGCTCTGTGTACTGAATGTAAAATTGGTGGGGGTGGACGTGGGTTGGGGTGAGTTCCTTTTAAAATGGCAGAGCCTTCATAGAAGTAGTGGTGGTGGTGGGGTCATGAATGGCTCTGGCTGAGAAAGGGAGGGGACAAAGAAAGTAAGGATGATTCCAAGCTAGACAACAAGTAAGATTAAGAGCTGGTGTTGGCCAGGCACAGTGGCTCATGCCTGTAATCCCAGCACTTTGGGAGGCCGAGGCGGGCGGATCACGAGGTCAGGAGATTGAGACCATCCTGGCTAACACGGTGAAACCCCGTCTCTACTAAAAATACAAAAAATTAGCCGGGGGTGGTGGCGGGCGCCTGTGGTCCCAGCTACGTGGGAGGCTGAGGCAGGAGAATGGCGTGAACCCGGAAGACGGAGCTTGTAGTGAGCCGAAATCATACCACTGTACTCCAGCCCGGGTGACAAAGCCAGACACTGTATCAAAAAAAAAAAAAAAAAAAAAAAAAACCGCTGGTGTTTTGGATTCAAATCCGCATCCACAGTTTATTGGCTGGGTGCACTTGTATAAGCTATTTATATCTTTATGCCTTGTTTTCCTCATTTGTAAAATAATTACTTACAAAGCCCTTGTGAGCATTAGAGATAATAAATGTCCACTGCCTAAAATATTTCCAGGCACCTAGTAGTAATTCAGTAAATTATAATCATCTGATAGTGCTGCCATTAACCATATAAGAATACAGAAAGAAAAAAAGATTTAGGCAAACAGAGAATTTGTTTTACTTATACTATGTTTAGAGTAAAAGTATCTAGTACGTATTTACAAGAAACTGATGGGCTGCCTGTGGGGAAGGGAATTGGGAAGATGGAAGTCCCAGTAGTGAGGAGATCTCCATTTCATGCTCTAGCTCTGCAAAAATTGAATAATAAAAAAAATTTAAGCCTCACAATGTGGAGCTGAAGAGAGAGGTGAGTCCTGGATGTAATTGGGAATCAATGGCATACAGGTTGCACATGAATCACTGGAGCACATGAGAGCAGACCAGGGAGAAGACATTGCGACAGAAGAGGAAAAACCTGGGTCTTAGGCTCATATTTGTTGCTTGTCAGACACAAATCTCTGTATTATTCTTGACTTCATACTCATTGTTGCCCCAAGCCCTGTATCTGATCAACTGCCAAGTACTATTGATTCTTGTTTTCATAGTGTTTCTGACGATTATCTCTTCCTTGCTACCAGCCAAGTTCAGACATTTATCACTTTATGTCTAGACAATTGTAGTAAATTCCTAACCACTCTTTTGGCCTCCGTTTCTTCTTTCCCTGCCACCTTAATTTATTCTGAACTTACAATCAGACCCATCTTCCTATACAACTACAATGATTATATTATTTTTATACAAAAACCAGAAACAAACATACCCTAGTAGCTCCTTAGACTCGGCATGGCCATGCAAGCCTTTTAAGTTCAAGTCCTTGTCTGAGAAGCATCTGTTTCCAGTGTTCCTCAATGATAACCAGTGCTCTGCTCAAACCACCCTTATCCCAGGTTGACCTATTTCACCTCTGGGTTTGTATGTGTCTTCCTTTCTCATTAGGTCTCTCTTCCTCGCCAGTCTGCTTTATAGACTAAGTTGGACTTTAAGGATAGTTCAATTGCTCATCTTCACCTGAGACCATCCTCATGCTGCCAGCACCAGGAGATGCTCCCCCATGTTTTACTACTTTTAGGGCATCTGCCACATGTTGCCACAATCTGTAGTTATCTGTCTACAATTTTATTGCCCCAATTCGCCTAAGAGCTCCTGGAGGGGCTGCTTTTACTAGCTTATTATCGCATCCTCTAGGGGGACTTCAAATCCATGTAAAATGCCTCATTAGGTAAAATCCATATGTGGCCACCTTCTTATCATTTCAAACAGTCTCTGTTGACATTTAATATTCATAGGAGGAGGGGAAGAGGAATAAGATCCAATCAGCTATAAATGAAAACAGAAATTGAACTACTCATATGTCTACTCCCACTTAGAATCAGATTGATGGAGGCATTTTCTACTTCTGTTTGAAATAGAAACACAGCCTTGGAAAGAAAGTCCTATTGATTTTGTTTTTCAAGTGGTAGCCATGTGTTTAAACTTAATTTACATATTGCCAAATGATGGAGAAGTTAAGATGCTTTTTAAAGACAGATGTACAAGGTTGTGGCTTAGATTTATTTTAATCAATGCTTATCTGTATTTTATAATTCCAGCCAGCAATAAGTAATAAATAGATAGTAGCACTGAAAGTAAGCTTCTTTTACTTCATCTTCTAATAATTTTAAGGCATTATATTTTGACTAATCTAGTACACAATATTCTATACACCCTACATTGGAAACCACTGAAGTACTGAAAAGTGATAATGTCAAAAAGGTTTGGATGCTTCCAAAATATAGTCACTGTATTCACAAAGTTTACTGTCACCTAGTCATCTGTCCAGAAAAAAACAAATTAGTTTGGGGAAACATGAAACTAAATGTTAAAAGTTATTTTAGTTCAATGAATTGCTATTTAAATTGTATTTTTATTTCTACAGATAATTTCTGACCCTAGACTTCGCTTCGAGTTAGCACTTCGAGAAGCTGGACTTCATAGAACACTTTATGCCAAAGAGATATTACCAAAAATTAGTCCTCGAAAACCTCCAAGGAAGGACATGGAGTCTACTGTATTTAAAATATAGAGCTCATCCTCAAATTCTATATGTAAAGAGTATTTTTCTTTGAAAACATTTACATGGATAATAATAATTACTACTTTCTAAAATGTTTGAAATATCAGACATAGAAATCATAGCATCTATTAAAACAACTTTGCCTTTCTTTTGTGATTCTTAGAATTTTATGCACTATATTTCCTGTATCTTTAAGTTATATTTAATAGTACTAAATTCCCCCAAATTATGGAACTTAATTATGGCACATATAGTACTTATACTATAATTTAGCAAACTACATGTTGGAGGTTGTGTTATCCTATAAAAAGAGTTCAAAGTAACTTTGTAAGAATTATAAATTATGTAGCTGCTACCTGCCAATGTTCATTTCTGCTTGTTATTTCAGAATTTGACTTTTTAATTATGGAAGCTTCATTATCATTAATACTTCTATTATTTCTTGATTATTTTAAGAGGAGACTCAACCTTTCTCTAAATTTAGAAACCAATTTGGTACACCATGTTTACTGCAAACCAATCATCCAAACAATTTCATTTTGCAAATTAGCCCTTAAGAATAAATTAGAAATTAGAAATAGCATTTCAATCATGGGAATATCTGTTTTGGTTTGGAAACATGTATATTTGTGTGATTGTTTAGAAGAAATATTTAAAATTTCATAATATTTGGAATGCTGTCAAAAGTTCCAAATTATTAAATATTTAGATGATTTTATAGAAAAGGAGCATTTCAAACAAAACTCAAACATAAATATTTGACTATTTCTAAAAAATGATTTTTCAAGCAGAATAACAAGTTAGTGTTGTTGAAAGTTGCCATTGTTACCGTTAAGATTACCCCCACTCCTTTTTCTCTCTATTGCAGTTCCCTGACATTTCCCACCTGCCTTCCAAGGGTTGCAGCCTCTGTGCAATTACTGGAATAATGTAAAAAAAAAAAAAAAAAAAAAAAAAAAAGACCTGTCCAACTAGTGGAATCTTTGACTTTATGATTGTCCTCAACATCATGGAAATAAAAAATAAAAGTACAGCCTTGCTAGAATAAATCTTCACGAAAGATTCTATGGGCAATATCCTTATCTGCATTCCAAAATTCATTCTAACACCCTTCTTGTTGCCGCATCATAACATCTCATAAAAAGAGAGGAAGAAGTGTTTAACAAGAGCTAGGGAGTAGTGAGCATTATTGTTATCCTTACAGTGTCTCCCAGGGTTACAATGTTCCTTTATGGGTCCTCAGTTTGCTTGATGTGGCGCCTCAGACATAGATCCAAGAAAGCCCTGCCATGTCAGAGCATACCCCGTCTAAACAGCATGACACCGATATTCCTCAGAGTCCACAGATCCTTCCCAACATCAACATCCACACGGATGTCCAGAAGATCACACTCAGAGTCCAGCTGAATATCATCCCCTTTACGTTTTCCCAACAGACTAGTAGCTGGTGATAGTACTGTGAGGGATAGCATCACCATTTTGAGAACAATCGGCTGACATGTGGTGGCTCCTTGTAGACTCTGGGTATCAGACCTTTGTCAGATGGATAGATTGCAAAACATTTCTCCCATTCTGTAGGTTCTCTGTTCACTCTGATGATAATTTCTTTTACTATACAGAAGCTCTTTAGTTTAATCAGATCCCATTTGTCAATTTTTGCTTTTGCTGCAATTGCTTATGGCATTTTCATCATGAAATCTTTGCCTGTGACTTTGTCCTGAATGGTATTGCCTAGATTTTCTTCTCAGATTTTTATGGTTTGGGGTTTTACATTTACATCTGTAATCCACCTTGAGTTCATTTTTGTATAAGGTGTAGGGAAGTAGTCCACTTTCAGTTTTCTGCATATGGCTAGCCAGTTCTCCGAGTACTATTTATTGAATAAGGAATCCTTTCCCCATTGCTTTTTTTTGTTTTTCAGATTTGTCAAAGATCAGATCTAACTAGCATTTTTTAATGAAACAAAATTGAATAAAGAAATCTGAAATCCAAATAGCCAATGAACATATGAAAAGATAGAAGTAGCAATTAAAGCCCACAATGAATTACCAATATATACCCACCAGATTGGCAATAATGTCAAGAAGTCTAAAAATATCAAGTAGTGATAATATACAACAATGGGAAATGTCTACTGGTAGTGGGAGTGTAAATTGGAAGCATTTGAGCTTATCTGATAAAGTTGAAAGTATTCATACTCTTTGATCCAGCAATTCTACAGCAAGATAGATGCTCTTGAGAAGCTCCTGCATGTGTGTAGGAGGACATAAACCAGGATTCCCAAATGAAAGCAAGCAGAATGTTCATCAACAGTAAACAAATATAAAAAATGTGGTATATTAAATATGGAATTGCATTCAGCAACGAAAATGAATAAATTAGCATCATGGACATAATATTTAGTGAAAGGAGTCAGATACAAGAACATGCATACTGTGTAGTATTGTACTTATCTAAGGTACAAAAGCAGGACAAACTAACCTATATTATTTAGGGATATATGCATAAGTGGCAAAATAATAGAGAAAAATGGAATGATTAAAAGTAAAATCAAGGTAATGTTACCTCTCAGAGATGGAGAGACAGTTGGGAGTGGCGGCTTCCAAGTTACTGAAAACATTTTATTGCTTAACCGGGGTAGTGAGTATAGGATCTGTCTGATTGTCCTTTAATGTTTACATAAGTGTTTTATTTATATACTATAATAGGTCAATGCTATAAATTCCCAATAAAATTTTAAAAATTAGAAAATTATGAAAAACAATATTTTAGTATATAAGTGCATTGGAAATAATCTTGTTAGCCAGTTTCTGATTTAATATCCTTAATTTACATGTATTTCTGAGACAGGGAGGCCAGTCCCTACTCAGGAGTCATATTTACCCTGACATGGGATAGGATCCCCTTTATTTTCGTCCTCCCCAACCCATGTGCTCTGCTTCATGACTCTTGCCAGTCTAGTTAGACTAGTAGGTTTGAAAAAGAAAGAACAGAGAACATACCTGATAGGAGTAAGCACTGGGCCATGAAATTTTATTTCAATTAGCTGTGTATGTGTATAGTGGGTCATAAGAAAAATCCATTTATTAGTGGGTAATGGTCCAAAAAAATTTAAAAACCACTAACCTGAATCCCATGGTTAACAAATGGGATATCCTGATACAGCTCCACATCTTTGAAGATGATGGGCTTGTTTCAAACTGAAAGGAAAGAATGTAATCCATCTGGTAGAAATTCCCTTACCTCCCTACCACCAAATCTGCAAAGTATACCCAAATGGGCATTTACCTTTTGCATCCTCTAGCAGATGGAGCAACCCTCCCTCTATCAGAGATCAATGTTTCCATGTGTGTTTTGGGTTTCATCCCATCTCAACTCCACAAGAACTTTTCTTTTTTGTTTATCCTTTTTCTCTCCTATATCTTCAAGCTCTCTCTCAGCATACAAATATGCTAGAATAAACTCCACTTTAAAAAGAAATCTCCATTAACCCTGTATTGTCCCCTAGCTACCAGGCTGTATCTCTGCTCCTCTTCTCAAGCAAACATTTTTAAAGAGTTGCCAATGGCCATTAAATGTCTCTTTTCATCTTCCAGTTACTGTCACTCATTTGATTTAGCTTTGCCTTCAACTCCTCTGACACTGCTTTCAGCAAGGTCACCAGTGAAGTGTGTGTTGGCAAATCTGATGACCACTTCTCAATTTTCATCTTACTGACTTCATGATATTTGATTCAGTTGACAACTTCCCCATCTCAGAGCATGCTTTTCTTTTGGCTTCTATGATATCAGCCTGCTTTACCTCTTGCTTCTCTGGTCATTCCTCAAATTCCTTTTCTGACTCTTCCATCTCTATCCTTCTCTATATGTTGAAGTGCTCCAGGATTAGACCCTTTAACTCTATCTTTTTAATTGTATCATCAAAGGGAACATCCTTCAATGCTATACTTTACTTCTAGCTTTAAATTATGTCTTTTGAGTGTTTTTTAATTTACAGGTTTTCCCCCTCCATCCATTTTCCCCTTTTGCATTTTATTTTTTGAAGAAACAAAGAAATTTATATGCAGAATTACCTATGCTGGATTTTGTTGACTTTATCTTTTTGGTGTATTAATAGTTTAATATATTCCTCTCTCCTATGTTCTTTGTGTTTGCCATAAATTGGTAGTTGACCCAGAGGCTTTATCAGACATAAGATTCAGGTCGTTCTCTTTTTTTCTTTTTTCCAAGGCTGCTTTATTGTGGTGGTGTGTTCCCCCAGCAGAATATGCATATTGTCTGATGGAACCTCTTTTTGCAATTTTTGCTGTCACTAATTCTCAATGCCTAAGCCCATTAATTAATTACAGATGCATGGTAGAGAGATATTCAAATTCAATCACTCTTTCCTTTATTACCTAGAAAAATCATATAAAGAAAAAATTTTCCTCTTCTGGTATTTGATAGTATAAGAGGAGTAGGCTAAGTAAGTGTTTACATTTTGTTTGTTTTTTTTTTTTTTACTTAACAGTTTTACAAATGAGTTTATTCTTTCACATCCTACAAAGCTGATCAATTTTGTTGTATCTTTATGAAGTTATGAATTTAAATATATTCGATCATTTAATCTATTAAAGTGTTATCCTTACTGATGCTCCATTTATTCCCTCTTTGCCCATTGGAAACCTTTCCAGTTTGGCTCATGAATTCTGTTAAGATAGCCTAATAGACTTGGTAACTCCCTTGCTATTCCAGTTATCTATTGCTATGCAATAAAACTTAGTGGTTCAAACTTCATTTTTAAAAATTATTTCTCATGTTTCTATGAGTCGACTGGGCTCTACTGGGTAGTTCTCACTTGGGGCCTATATTAATTTCCTATTACTGCTGTAACAAATTACCACAAATTTAATGGTTTAAACAATGTAAATCTATCTTATAGTTTTGGGAGGTCAGAAATCAGAATTGAATCTCACTGGGCTAAAATCACAGTGTTGACAGGGCTGTATTCCTTTCTCAGGGCTCTAGGAGATAATCGGTTTCTTTGCCTGCTCCAGCTTCTAGAAGCTGCCTATAGTCCTTAGCTTATGCTGTCTTTCTTTTATCTTCAAAACTAGCAATGGCAGGCCTAATCCTTCTCACATCCCAGCACGCCACACTCCTCTTCTGCCTCCCTCTTCCACTGTTCAGAACTCTTGTGATCACATTAAGCCCACGCTGATAATTCAGAATAACCTCCCTGTTTTAAGGTCAGGTGATTAGCGATCAGAATACCCTTTGCCATGTAACATAACATTAACAGATGATGGGGATTACGAAATTGACATCTTTGGGAGACGTTTTCTGCCTACCACGGGGTGTATTATAAATTTGTAGTCAATTGCTAGATGAGGGTGTAGTCATCCAAAAGCCCAACTTGGCTGAATGACCAAGAGGACTCACTTACCTGACTGGCAGTTGATACTGGTTGTTGGCTGGGAGCTCATCTGAGGTTGCCAATGGGACTGACCACCTACACATGACCTCTTAAGATGGCTTGGCTTTTCATAGAATGGTAGCTGGGTTCCAAGATAGAATTTTCCAGGAGCAAACATTCTAAGAGGTATAAAATGCAAGCTTCTAGACCAGTTAAGATCTACTGCTGGAACTGGGATAGGGTCTCTTCCTCCATACTTTTTTCATCAAAGCAGTCATAGAACTCCCCCAGATTAAAAGGAGTTGAGAAAAAGGTCCACTTACTGGTAGCAAGGTCACATTGGATAAAAGTATGTGAAATAGGAAATATTTTTGCAGCCACTTTTTGAAATCTGTCATGTTTGCTATTGGGTATAACAAGATGTTTTAAGCTCTTTTTTTTTCACTTGGCAAAAGTTTATTGAACACTTACTATGTGCCAGGCACATGTGAGTTAAAAAGAACCATATCATATCAAAGTGTCTTCATCGTTGTTATATTTTTAAATTTTTTGTTATACTTTAAGTTCTAGGGTACATGTGCACAACATGCAGGTTTGTTACATATATACATGTGCCATGTTGGTGTACTGCACACATTAACTAGTCATTTACATTAGGCATATCTCCTTACGCTATCCCTCCCTCCTCCCCCCACCCCACGAGAGGCCCTGGTGTGTGATGTTCCCCTTCCTGTGTCCAAGTGTTCTCATTGTTCAGTTCCCACCTATGAGTGAGAACATGTGGTGTTTGGTTTTCTGTTCTTGCGATAGTTTGCTGAGAATGATGGTTTTCAGCTGCATCCATGTCCCTACAAAGGACATGAACTCATCCTTTTTTATGGCTGCATAGTATTCCATGGTGTATATGTGCCACATTTTCTTAATCCAGTCTGTCATTGATGGACATTTAGGTTGGTTCCAAGTCTTTGCTGTTGTGACTAGTGCCACAATAAACATACATGTGCATATGTCTTTATAGCAGCATGATTTATAATCCTTTGGGTATATACCCATTAATGGGATGGCTGGGTCAAATGGTATTTCTAGTTCTAGATCCTTGAGGAATCGCCACACTGTCTTCCACAATGGTTGAACTAGTTTACAGTCCCACCAACAGTGTAAAAGTGTTCCTATTTCTCCACATCCTCTCCAGCACCTGTTGTTTCCTGACTTTTAATGATTGCTGTTCTAACTGGTGTGAGATGGTATCTCATTGTGGTTTGATTTGCATTTCTCTGATGGCGAGTGATGATGAACATTTTTTCATGTGTCTGTTGGTCGCATAAATGTCTTCTTTTGAGAAGTATCTGTTCATATCCTTCGCCCACTTTTTGATGGGGTTAAGCTCATTTTGAATATTTCTTGCTCTGACCTGGAACTAACCTTTTCTCTGAGAAGCCTTGGTTCTGTTTATTGGAAAATGATATTTCAAAACCAAAATTTGGATGCAAAGAATACACATTGCTACTAGGTTGGTCTTCTATTCTAGACCTTTTCAATGAGCATGGTTAGAAAATACACACACCCACACTCTCCCATACATATACATATACATATACATATACATATACATATACATATACATACATATATACAAAACAGGCCAAGTGCGGTGGCTCATGCCTGTAATCCCAGAACTTTGGGAGGCTGAGGCAGGTGGATCGCTTGAGGCTAGGAGTTCAGGACCAGCATGGCCAACATGGTGAAACTCTGTCTCTACTAAAAATATGAAAATTAGTAAGGTGTGGTCGAGAGCACCTGTAAGCCCAGCTATTCAGTAGGCTTAGGCATGAGAATCACTTGAACCCAGGAGGTGGAGGGTGCAGTGAGTCGAGATCACGCCCCTGCACTCCAGCCTAGGTGACAGAACAAGGCTCGGTCTCAAAAAAAACGAAACAAAAAACAACAACAACAAATCCAGATATATGCATATATTATCTAAAGATAAAATATTTTATTTATTTATTCTGTTACTTCAAATTCCATAGGATTTTCACTTGATATCTTGCATTTTACTTTTGTATTTTCTTTTTTCCTTACTGACAATTCTGGTGCCCAATTACACACAAATGTTAGAGTATGACATAATTACTAATTTACATTATCCCACATTTTACCCACAAAAGTCTTAGAATAAAATACCAATATAATGAAAACAAAAATAATAAAATTTGGGGTTATTACACCTTTCCTATTCTTTTTCCTTTTGTTGTCTATATTGTGAGGGATTATGTAGATATTATGCATACTCTCTTTTATCCGTGATTGAATCTTATTCTATAAGTAAATATATATTTACTGATACTGCCAGTTATCATGTCAGTTTCTCTCTTGTCATTTAGGTTGTGTGAAGCCCATTTTCCAATTTTCCAGAAGATTATTCAGGAATTGGTCATCAAACAATATTTTCTGGGTCCTTGAATGTTAATAACAGATTGATGGTCGTCTTTATAGTTGAATATAAATTTTTCCTGGGTCTAAGATACTTTATTCACATTTTCTTTTCTTAGCATAAAGTGTCAAAGGGCTGGTTATAATATAGTTTTCTTTCCCTAAGAATCACTTGATCTTTTTGCCTGGTAGGGTTTTTTTCACTTTCTTTATAATATAGCAGTTTAACTGGACTTTATCTTTGTGTTTGTCATTCTGGGTTAATATACTTAGTAAATTATATTCCCTTTCACGATGTAAATTCAATTTTATTTCAGGAATTTTTTAAAATTATAATTTTTAGTGTTTGTTATGTTTCCTTTTTCCCCAGGACTCTTATTACGCTATTTTGCTATGTTGGATCTTCTTTGCCTATAGTCTTTGTTTGTCACTTTGTTTTGAATTCTTTTAATCTCTTTCTTCATTTTTAAAAACTTTTTTATTTGGAAATAAGTTTCTAGAATAGCTGCAAGAATAAAACTGTTGTAACTTTAACCCAGATTCTCCTATTATTAACATTTTATTCAACCTTTAAATTGCTTTTGTAGTCTTCTTTAATTTGATTCATTTCTACAGCCTTTTTTGTCTTTCAAGACATTGACTTTTTATTGTGATAAATATACACGATATAAAATTTACTATTTTAACCATTTTTAAGCATACAATTAAGTGGCATTAAGTATTTTCACATTATTGTGCAACCATCACCCCTCTACATCTTCAGAAATTTTTCATCATCTCAACCTGAAACTCTGAACCCATTAAACAAAACTACCCACCTCCTCCCCTCAGCCTGTGGTAACCACTATTCTAATTTTTTTCTCTACTAATTTTTCTATTCTAGGTACTTCATATAAGCAGAATCATATAATACTTGTCCTTTCATGTGTGACTTATTTCACTTACCATAATGTTTTCAAGGTTCATCCATGTTGTAGAATGTATCAGAATTTCATTCCTTTTTAAGGCTGACAACATCTTCTATGTAGAAAACCTTAAAGATTACACACTTTTACAAACTGTTAGAACCAACAAGCAAATTTTGTTTATTCATCTGTCAAAGGACATTTGGATTGTTTTCACCTTTTGGCTATAATAACAGTGCAATAAACATTGATGTACAAATACCTGTTCAAACCACTACTTTTAATTCTTTTGAGAATATACTCAGAAGTGAAATTGGCAAATGATATGGTAGCTCTATGTTTAGGATTTTGAGGAACTGCCATGCTGTTTTCCACAGTGGCTTTGCCATTTTACATTCCCATTAGCAATGCACAAGAGTTCCAATTTATCTACATCCTTGCTGGCACTTGTTATTTTCTGTTTTTGTTTGTTTGTTTGTTTGTTTGTTTTTTATCATAGCCATTTCAATGGGTGTGAATTGGTATCTCATTGTGATTTTGATTTGCATTTTCCTAATGCTGGTGAGAATTTTTTAGATGCTTTTTGGTCATTTGTATATATCTTCTTTGGAGGAATGTCTATTCAAGTCCTTTGTCCATTTTTGAATTGGATTGGTTTGCTGTTGTTCTGTTGTAGAGGAGCTCCATATATTCCAGAAATTAATGCCTTATCAGATATATATAATTTCCAAATATTTTCTCCTATTCTGTAGGTTCCCTTTTTATCCTGCTGATAGTATCCTCTGCTATACAAAAGTTTTTAATATCAATGTCCAATTTATTTTTTCTTTTGTTGTTGTGTTTTTACTGTCATATCCAAAAATTCATTGCCAAACCCAATGTCGTAGAGCTTTTCCTCCATGTTTTCTAATAAGAGTTTTATAGTTTTAGTACCTACATTTAGAACTTTCATCCACTTTAAGTTATTTTTTGTATATGGTATGAATCCACTTTCATCCTTTTGCATGTGGATATTGTTTTCTCAGCACTGTTTGTTTAAAAGACTGTCCTTTTAATTGAATGGCCTTGTCACCCTTGTTGAAAATCAGTTGACCATATATGCGAGGGCTTATTTCTATTCCATTGGTCTGTCTGTCTTTAGGCTAGTACCACACTAACCTAAAGACATTATTCTTATCACTGTAACTTTGTGGTATGTTTTGAAATCAGGAAGTCCTTCAACTTTGTTCTTTTTCACGATTGCTTTGTTCATATTTTTTCAAGATTTTTTTGGCTAGTCAGTTTGTTGAATTCCATACAAATCTTAGAATTTAAAAAATATTTCTGCAAAACAATGCCATTGGGATTTTAGTGGGGAGTGCATTACATCTTTGGATTGCTTTGGGTAATATAGATATCTTAAAAATATTAAGTCTTCCAATCCATGAGCATAGGATATCCTTCTGTTTATTTATGTCTTCTTTACTTCTTTCAGCAATATTTTGTATTTTTCATTGTACAAGTCTTCCATCTCTTTGGTTAAGTTAATTCGTGTTTTATTCTATTTGAAGTTATTGTGAATGGAGTTGTTTCCCTTTCTGAATTTTTCATTGTTAGTGTACAGAAACACAACTGACTTTTGTATGCTGACTTTGTATCTTGCAGCTTTGCTAAATTTGCTTATTGGTTCTAACAGTTTGTATAAGTGTGTAATCTTTAAGGTTTTCTACATAGAACATGCAAATGATCATTTTACTTGTTTCTTTCCAATTTGGATGTTTTTATTTCTTTCTCTTGCCTAATTGCTCTGAAAAACTGTTATGATGTTATCAGTGGGTTTTTCATATATGGCCTTTATCATGTTGGAAAATTTCCTTTAATTCCTGATTTGTCAAATATTCTTTTTAAATCACAAAGCAGTGTTGAATTTTGTCAAATGCCTTTTCTGCATCAATTGAGATGATTGTGTGATTTTATTTACTTTGTTCTGTTAATGTGGAGTATTACATTGATAGATTTTTGTATGTTGAATGATCCTTGAATTCCAGGAATAAATATCTTTTGTTCATGGCATATAATCATTTTAATATGCTGCTGAATTCAGTTTGCTAGTATTTTATTGAAGATGAAACTGACATTTTTGAAGAATACAGTGTCATTTTAAACAAATAGAATGTTTTTCATTTGGTCTTTGCTTTTTAAATTTTTATATTTCTTACTTCCTGTTTTTAAGGTATTATCTGTTGCATTTTAATTCATTTGCTCCTTCTAGTGTACTCTTCATTTCTAAAATATTTTTCTTTTATTTATAATATTTCCAGAGATATATTACCTAATTTTTGAGTGTTCCTAATTCTGATTAATGTTATTTCATATATCATTTTCATAGTTGTTTAGCTTTTTCGCTATTTTATTTTTTAGGTTATAATTTTAATCTATTTTGTGGTAATGTTTTTCTAATGTGCATTAATTATTTTAGCGATATTACTTGGCTTCTTGATCTGTTATCTGATGTTGACTTTAAGATCTGATCCTTCCTTTCCTCATTTACACTTGAAATTAGTTTTCCTTGATTTTTAGAAATAGTTGTTATTCAAGATAGTTTCTCTAACCTCATGGCTCTAGAGCTCTCTCTTTTGTTTAATTTGTGCAATATTCAAAAAATTTGGAAGCTTATTTTCTGGAAATACATTTTCCCTTACTTTTATCTGGACCTTCCCTTTCCTTTAGTGCTCTTGTCTCTGTGCTGCTCAAATGGGGGTCTCCTTGCTACAGTTTCTCTTCATTTGAACTCTTTGCCCTCAAAGTAAGTTTTGATGAGTTAGTTTGGGAGTTCATAGAGCCCAGACTTCTCTGGTCCTTTCAGACTTTACTGCAAACTCCTTTAACTCACTCATTATTAGAGGGTGTAAAACTCCTCTCAGTTTCAGATAAAATTTCCAATGAGTACTTTTTGGATATTTTAGCATTCTCAAGTTCATCTGATGCCCCTTGTTTTTCTCTGGTTCCTCCTGCAAAGGTACTGATAAAGTGCAGTTCTTATTGGTGTCAGCGGTTACTCTTCATCCACTTATATTTTACAGTCTATGGAAATATACTGTCACCTATTTTTTTGTTTGTTTGTTTGAGATGGAATCTTGCTCTGTTGCCAGGCTGGAGAGAAGTGGTGTGATCTCAGCTCACTGCAACCTCTGCCTCCTGGGTTCAAGCGATTCCCCTGCCTTAGCCTCTCGAGTAGCTGGGATTACAGTTGCGTGCCACGATGCTGGGCTGATTTTTTGTATTTTAATAGAGATGAGGTTTCACCACCTTGGCCAGGATGGTCTTGATCTCTTGACCTCGTGATATGCCCGCCTCGGCCTCCCAAAGTGCTGGGATTACAGGCATGAGCCACCATACCCAGCCACTATCACTTATTTTTAAGGATGATCTACATGGGTATTTGGCTTTGTTATCCTATTTGCTCTGTTTCTCTTTATAGGCTGATTTAAGGAGATTCAAAATATTATGCCATTTCTGCTGTCATCTTCCTAGAATTCACCAAAAACGAACTCTTGATTCTGACTGCCTTTCCTGTACTAAACATGCTCCTTCCTCAAGCCCACTTCATCTCAGTCATGCCGCCACCATCTACCACAGTATGAAAACCTGAAATCTGGGAGTCATTCATGATGCCCCATTTTTTTCTCATTTGTAACATTTAATCTGTCAAACTTCTTGACTTCCTATCTCCTACACTGGAACCATACTGCTGTTGGAGGACATTTGCTAATGGAATATATTTGCCGTTCTCACATTTGGGCAATGTCCCACATTATGCCTCTATCTTCCAGAGTTGAAGCTAGAGATTCAGTTTCCCCAATATCTTATGATATATTATCTTCCTATCAGATGCACCCATTTGAGACTGCAGTTCATAAGACAGCTATGTGATAAGGCAAGAATCCACTTCTGACAAAAGTAGCAGTGGAAGGTTTCAGCTTCAAGGAACACTAGTTGCATAATTTAAAGTCTCTGGTTCTTAGTTCTTAGGGTAACTGATGTAAGCGAAGGTGCAGGGGACACAGCAGCAGTGGGTCTTCAGCGGGGCCATTTCCTGGTTAGAGGTGAGCATTTTCTCTAGTTGGATAGCCTCAAACAATCACTTTCTGGCCTTTCCAGAAATTGTAAGAACTACCTAATACCCATAAAATATTGCTTTCCTACTTACATTAACTCGAGAGGATTTCAATATTTGCTACTATGGATGCAATGATATACCACTGCTCTTTTTTCAGTTCCTCTGATGCACCAACCACAGCCTCATGCCCTCTGAAGATAATCCCTCCATCTCTGCAACTGTCCTCTCAACTACCATTTCCACTCTTTTCTGAAAATAGGAAGAAGAGAACATTTCAGTTTCTTTTTAAACTCACTTTAATTGCTGAGTACTGTTTTTCACAGCAAAGACTTCTGCACTACAGAAAAACTAACTATAAAATGACCTTCTTTCCCTCCAAAGAGCTCAGCCCACTTTTCCACGCCCGAATTCCTATGATTTATATGGCCCTATTAATTGTAAAAATCATAGAAAGGGTGGGGCTTTCTATATTTGATGTGTATTTAGTTATTTTTTATGGAGCTTGTACTTCCATAGGTTTTATTTTGCCCTCATTAAAACAGCTTCGTCATCTCTTAAAATCTAACATAGCTATATTTTACCTCTGTGTTCTGTGTTCAGGACTCAAAGATAAAATATGAAGCCATTTTGAAAGTAAAAGATATGGGGGAGAAAATAGAAACTTGTTAAAACCAATACTTTGCCAGGAGAAGTCACGAGGAAAATCTAAGTTATAAAATTTTTGAAAACTTCAAACAAATCCCAGAAATGATGAAGTTTGACCTAGGAAGAAAAAGCAATCTGGGAATTCTACTGTTTCTGGCATTTGACCAATTTCTTTGGAAAAATGATTGAATGGCTTCTGATACACTTGAAGATGAACACTTAATATATTACTGCTAAATACTAGAGAGATCCTGAGAGGAAAGTCTGAGGAACTTAGACACTGAACATTTAGGAACAGTAGATATTTGAAACTCAATACAGGACTGAATTATAACAATAGAATCCACAAGCTGCCCGACCACTTATGGAATCAACTGTACCCCTCAGTCCTTAGGGAAAAATATGACATCAAATCTGTTACTACCGTATTTTTATAATCTCCAGAAAGAATTTCCACCCTCAATAGTAATTCTTGTACTAACAAATGCCTGTGTTCCTTTTCTTTCCTGCCTTTAATAGTATAGGGGTCAAGGTTTTTTTTCACTGCTTAACTTGATACAGATTTATATTTAAATACATGTTTTAAATGTCACTGTTGGCCTCACTAATTTCATCACATTTTTTTTCTCAAAGAATTTATTTTGCTTATGGGTAAGTGAATTTGGGGAATGAGTAGTTGCCTTATTTGCCTTCTATTTTGCACATTTTCCCAGACATGTCAATATTACTTAGCACCACATATGCTTAAAACTCCTAATATTTATAAACAATTTCAAAAACAATTTGCTTACATTTCTTTAGACATTTTATAAATATGGTATTCATCTGAAATGTTTATCTTCACAGTATATTACAAACAAAATGATGCCACAAATGCCCTGTTACTATTGAAATATACATTCATTTACTTTGGGAAGATTATTACAAATAATATTTTTAAAACTAAAATAAAATCAAACTTTACTTGGTAGTGAAAATAAATGCCTTGCTAAAGGAAATCCAGCACAGCACAACATGAACTTCTGTCTACATAGATTGGGACCCTGGTATCTAGAAGAAAAGGTCCAGATAATATGAAGAGAATATTTTGTTATCCACTGATATCATTATATCAATATAACGTAGTTACTTAACACTGGCTTGAGAGATCAGCGGAAGCCTCAGAGTTTTATGTTTCTAGACAATTTCCTTTTCTTCCTCTTTTTGAGTCCAAATCTGTAACAGATTAATTCAATTCAACAAACCTCCAACATGGAGAAATGGAAAAACCTCCTCATCTCTACACAGGTGTAGATAAAGGAAATTGCATCATCTATGGTGCAGGCACAGAGAAAAACTTGCAGAATATGATGGATTGAAAATATTGGGACTGAGAACCCAGACACTATGCAAGGGTGACTGTTCTAAGTGAACCACTAGCACGGAGTTCTGCCAATAACCTGCCATGCCTACGCTTGTGGCTTGTTGAGTGGCTTTACAAGAAGCAGCAATTGTTTTGGGGTGACGGTGGACTCTTCCAGTAGGGAAGATAACAAATTTCTGGGATCCCTTTGGTTCAGACCTAGCAGATGTTTCACCCTTGCAGGCTGCTGACCAGTTGTCACCCCCTTGGTCTGTTCCATGATAAAACAGACCCCCTTGGTCTCTTTCCGTGTTCTTTCTGAAAGAACAACATTCAGATGTTTACTGGTCTAAGCTGTTTTTATCCCTTTTGAGGCTTTATAAAGCCAGAATGCAATACCTCCTGGTATCTGTGAGTTTTACTTCTGCCATCCTCCAACTCCATCCCGTTCTTCACAGACACAGGCCTAGGGTTTCATGAATGAACTTCATTATGTAGCGAGTACAAAATATTTAAATATTTGTGGAACACGAAAACAAAGACAATGCTTCCAGAAGGTTAATAGGAGGGCAGGGTACAGTCAGATGGAAGCAGGGAGAACACTGGGAGTCGGGAAACCGTTTATGATTAATCAGAATAAATCAGGTGTGAGGTGATGTGAACGTGGAGGTCAGTGGGATCCAATCCTTACCACTTCAAGAGGAAGAGCAAATTTATTCATTGTTTTCTCTCTTGGAAAGTTCCTTTAGAGGGGTAGCAGAGCAGGTCTGTCTGCAAAGTAAGCCTTGGGCAAGTGGATATGCAAATGGAAATATTCATAACTCTGCAGAGACCAAAGGTGTGATGACTGGCCTGGCTCTAGCTGCTGTTTCTCTCTTGTCCAAATCCCAAACAGTACACTTAATGCTCTTACAGAATCTCTGAACAATCCTGATTCGAAGCATAGTGTGATAAGAAGCCTGCCTTCACTCAGCATCAAGACCTTGAGTCTGCTCCTTCTGTTGCCAGCATGTCACTCCACTGCCCAGGGCCTGGTTGGTTACACCCTATCCTGTCCATGGACACTTTTCTGTGGTTCCTTGGTAATGGTTTTTCTGTCTGTGGTACTCTAGGACTCAGCGGTTGCCTTCTGTGATCAAGATCTCCAGTTCCTCTGGTAGCTGCCTTCAGCATCTTCTGTTACCAACCACTGACATGGAGTTCTGCCAACCATCTGCCAGGCCTACCCCTGCTTGGATCTATTTATACCACAAGTCTTGGTTTCTGTTCACTTCAGTTATGGTACTCACACCTTACCTGTCCTTTCTTCATTTTGGGTGTAACACACTCTTCATACTCCCACATGCCAACTGTAGCTGTTGTCACTGAAAACCACCCCCAGTGAGCCCTGCCTCCCTCTCCTAATGCTCTTCTCTAGTGGCCTCCCTCCCATATTGAAGCTGGATGACCTTGTGACTTGCCAGTAGAATGGGGCAGAAATGATGCTGACAGTTCCGAACCTAAGCATTAGAAAGGACTAGCAGCTTCTACTCTTGTGTTCTTAGAAGCTAGTTACCATGTGAGAAGTCCAAGTATGCCGCTGAAGGATAGGCCCCATGGAGAGCCTTGGAGGATGAGCTCTGTGGAGAGCGAAGCCATGTGGTGGAGCATTGAGGCGCCAGACAAGTGAGGAAAGAGCTCATCTGGGACATCCCAGTACAGTCAAGCCTCCAAATGCCTCCAGCCCCTGCCGTCATGTGACTGCAACCACATGAGAGACCCCAAGTAAGACCAGCAGGAAAACCACCCATCTGATCACAGTCAACTTATGAAATTATAAAGAACAGTAATACATTATTGTTTTACAGTGATATGTTATGCAGATGCAAATATAGAAATCAAACTCCTAAACAACAGATTCTTGACTGACAGTTTTTTTTGTCAGAACTGCTAAGAGTAACAGCCAACATTTATGGAAGACTAAATTCTAGGAATTGTTTCAGGTGCTTTGCATGTATGAGGTAATTTGATCTGCAACAACAATACTATGAGATACACACTGTTACTACCCTGCATTTTACAATGGGGGAAACCAAGGCTTAGAAAGGTGACTTACCTTGCCCAAGATTACAGAATGGATAAGAATCTGAATTTAAAGCCAGGTAACCTGGCTTCTAAGCCCTCAACTCTATTGTCTCCTGATCTCAGCATTTGTCAAATTGACCATCTTCTACTATCACAAGTATCAAGAATTACATTGGGTATTTACAGAACATTATGGGACATATCCACGAATCAGATAAAGTGATGGCTCTTCTTTGGGTTTTTACCAGGATATGGAATCACATATATCATAATGGTATAATTTAAGAAGTGCTGGGAAGGTCCCCTGGCCCCCCAAAATGTTTCCACTGAGAAGTCGGCTGCTAGATATATTGGCGCTCCTTTGTATGTTATTTGTTTTTTCCCTCTTGCTGCTTTTAGGATCTTTTCTTTATACCTGACCTTTGGAAGTTGGATTATTAAATACCTTGAGGTAATCTTCTTTGGGTCAAATCTGCTTGGTGATGTATAACCTTCTTGTACTTGGATATTGATATATTTCTCTAGGGTTGGGAAGTTCTCTGTTACTTTTATTTTTGAATACACTTTCTACCCTTGTCTCTTTTTTCTACCTCCTCTTTAAGGCAGTACCTCTTAGATTTGCCCTTTTGAGGCTATTTTCTACATCTTGTGGTTATGCTTCATATGTTTTTTTTTGTCTCCTCTATGCATTTTTAAATAGCCTGTCTTCAAGCTCACTAATTATTCTGCTTGATCAATTCTGCTATTAAGAGACTCTGATGAATTCTTTAGTGTATTAATTGCATTTTTCACTTCCAGAATTTCTGCTTCTTTTTAATTTCAATCTCTTTGTTATATTTATCTGATAGAATTCTCAATTCCTTCCCTGTGTTATCTTGAATTTCATCGCACTTCCTCAAAACAGGTATTTGGAGTTCTCTCTCTGAAAGGTCACATACCTCTGTCTCTTTGGGATTGGTTTCTGGTGCCTTATTTAGTTTGTCTGGTGAGGCCATGTTTTCCTGGGTGGTCTTGATGCTTGTGAATATTCATCAGTTTCTGACCATTGAAGAGTTAGGTATTTATTGTAGTCTTTGCAGTCTGGGCTTCTTTGTACCTGTCCTTCTTGGGAAGGCTTTCCAGGTATTTGAAGAGACTTGAATGTTGTGATCTAAGATTTTGGTCACTGAAGCTATGTCTGCATTAAGTGGTACCCCAAGCCAGTAAGGCTGTGACTCTTGCAGACTTGCAAAGATACTACCTTGGTGGTCCTGGGTAAGATTCGGAAAATTGCCTGGATTGCCAGACAGAGATTCTTGTTCTCTTCCCTTACTGTCCTCCAAACAAATGGTGCCTCTCTTTGTGCTGAGCAACCTGAAGATGCAGGAGGGTGACACAAGCACCCCTATGGTCACCACCACTGAGACTGTGCTGAGTCATCTTGAAACCAGCATAGCACTGGGTCTTGCTCAAGGACCAGGATGGCCACTGCTTGCCTACCACCTAGGTTTACTCAATGGCCAAGGGGTCTACAATCAAGAGGTGGCAAATTCAGCCAGGCTTGTGTCATTCCCTTCAGAGCAGTGAATTTTTCTGGGCCCGAGGTAGGTCCAGAAGTACCATCTGGGAGCCAGGGTCTAGAGTTCAGAACCTTACATGTATACCCAGTGCTCTATTCTACTATGGCTGAACTGGCACCCAAGATGCAAAACAAAGTGCTTCTCACTCTTCCCTCCCCTTTTCTTTCTTTCTTTCTTTTCTTTTTTTTTTTTAGAGGGAGTCTTGCTCCATCGCCCAGGCTGGAGTGCAGTGATGCAACCTCAGCTCACTGCAAACTTCGTTCCAGTTAGGCATAGTTGAAGCAATTCTCCTATCTCAGCCTCCTGAGTAGCTGGGATTACAGGCATCTGCCACCACACTCGGCTAATTTTTGCATTTTTAGTACAGATGGGGTTTCACCTTGTTTGTCAGGCTAGTCTCGAACTCCTGACCTCAGCTGATCCACCTGCCTCGGCCTCCCAAAGTGCTGGGATAACAGGCGTGAGCCACTGTGCCCAGCCTTCCCTCCTCTTTTCTTAAGCAGAAGATTCCTTGTAGCCACCAGTGCGCTAGATCTATGGTGAGTATTGCCTGGCTACTGCTGATGTTCATTCAAGGCCCAAGGGCTCTTCTGTCAGCTTGTGGTGAATGCTGCCAGTCCTGAGTCTCCATTCAGAGAAGTGGGCTTCCCTGTGGCCCAGCGCAGGTCCAAAAATGCCATCTAGGAACCTAGACCTGGAATCGGGGACTCCAGGAGCCCACCTGTGCTCTATCCCACTGTAGCTGAGCTGGCAACCAAGCTGCAAGACAAAGTTTCCTTTACTCTTCCCTCTTCTTTTCTAAAGCAGAAGAAATCTCTCCCCATAGCCACCACAGCTGGGAATGTGCTTGGTCACACCTAAAACCAGCACATCTCTGAGTCTCAACCAAGGCCTGTGGTGAGTATTGCTTGGCTACTGCTGCTGATAATTCAAGGCCCAAGGGCCCCTTAGCCCGCAGGTAATAAATCCTGTGGCAGCTGCATCTTTCTCTTCAAGGCAATAGGTTCCCTTCTGGCCTATGGTGTCTAGAAATGTCTCTGGGACCTAGGTCCTGAATGGGGGCCTCAGAACTTTGCTTGGTCCCTATTATACTGTGGCTGAGCTGGTATCCAAGTTGCAAAACAAAGTCCTCTTTACTCTTTTCTCTCATTTCCTCAAGCAGAGTGAAGGAGTTTCTCCTAGAGCTGTGAGCTGTGCTGCCTGGAGCTGGTGGAGGGGTGATGCAAGCACTCCTTTGGCTGTCCAAGTTAGTATCTCACTAGGTCACATGCCCTTTAAGTCCACTAGTTCTCAGCCCAGCACAGCACCAGGATTTGCCCAAGAATTGCAGTCTTTGTGGCCTAGACTGCCTTTCAAGTTTATCTAGAACTCTAGAGAACTTTAGCCCATCATGGTGAGACTTGTCAGAACTCAGGTTCTGACAACTGGGATGGACAATTCCCTTCTGGCTACGGTGGGTCTAAATGCTCCCTCTGTGGGCACCGACTGAGTTCTACCCCAAGTTGTTTTCCACTATGACAGGGCAGCTCTGAGTTCCAATGTAAAGTTCCATGATTTCTGCACTTTTCCTCTCCCGGATGCCCAGATTCTCTCTCTGCATCATGTAGCCACTGCCAAGGGATGAGGAAGGAATGGTGTAGGTAATTCAAGACTGTCTTTCATGCCCTCTTTAGTGCCTCTTATGATGTTAAAACTAGGTGCTGTGGTCACTTACCTGGCTTTTAGTCCTTATGAAGGTGCTTTTGTGTATGGATAGTTGTTCAGTTGGTGTTCCTGTGGTGGTGGGGGGATAATTGCTAGAGGCTTTATTCGGCCATCTTGCTCTGCCCCCTCCTCCAACCTTGTATTTTAGTATACACAAGTAATAAAGTCTAATGTTATTTCAAACCTCTCCTGTCCTCTCCAGTGTTGGTGGGCTCTTAGGACCCTTCAACTCTGTATTTCAGATTTCCATTTTAATATTATTTAGTACTTATTTTTAATCCCTCGGATTTTTTTTTTTTTTTTTTTTTTTTTTATTATACTTTAAGTTCTAGGGTACATGTGCATAACGTGCAGGTTTGTTACATATGTATACTTATGCCATGTTGGTGTGCTGCACCCATCAACTCGTCAGCACCCATCAATTCATCATTTATATCATGTATAACTCCCCAATGCAATCCCTCCCTCCTCCCCCCTCCCCCCTCCCCATGATAGACCCCAGTGTGTGATGTTTCCCTTCCCGAGTCCAAGTGATCTCATTGTTCAGTTCCCACCTATGAGTGAGATCATGCGGTGTTTGGTTTTCTCTTCTTGTGATAGTTTGCTAAGAATGATGGTTTCCAGCTGCATCCATGTCCCTACAAAGGACGCAAACTCATCCTTTTTTATGGCTGCATAGTATTCCATGGTGTATATGTGCCACATTTTCTTAATCCAGTCTGTCACAGATGGACATTTGGGTTGATTCCAAGTCTTTGCTATTGTGAATAGTGCCGCAATAAACATACGTGTACATGTGTCTTTGTAGTAGACTAATTTATAATCCTTTGGGTATATACCCAGTAGTGGGATGGCTGGGTCATATGGTACATCTAGTTCTAGATCCTTGAGGAATTGCCATACTGTTTTCCATAATGGTTGAACTAGTTTACAATCCCACCAACAGTGTAAAAGTGTTCCTATTTCTCCACATCCTCTCCAACACCTGTTGTTTCCTGACTTCTTAATGATTGCCATTCTAACTGGTGTGAGATGGTATCTCATTGTGGTTTTGATTTGCATTTCTCTGATGGCCAGTGATGATGAGCATTTTTTCATGTGTCTGTTGGCTGTATGAATATCTTCTTTTGAGAAATGTCTGTTCATATCCTTTCCCCACTTTTTGATGGGGTTGTTTGTTTTTTTCTCGTATATTTGTTTGAGTTCTTTGTAGATTCTGGATATTAGCCCTTTGTCAGATGAGTAGGTTGCAAAAATTTTCTCCCATTCTGTAGGTTGCCTGTTCACTCTGATGGTAGTTTCTTTTGCTGTGCAAAAGCTCTTTAGTTTAATTAGATCCCATTTGTCAATTTTGGCTTTTGCTGCCGTTGCTTTTGGTGTTTTAGACATGAAGTCCTTGCCCATGCCTATGTCCTGAATGGTACTACCTAGATTTTCTTCTAGGGTTTTTATGGTATTAGGTCTAACATTTAAGTCTCTAATCCATCTTGAATTAATCTTCGTATAAGGGGTAAGGAAAGGATCCAGTTTCAGCTTTCTACTTATGGCTAGCCAATTTTCCCAGCACCATTTATTAAATAGGGAATCCTTTCCCCATTTCTTGTTTCTCTCAGGTTTGTCAAAGATCAGATGGCTGTAGATGTGCGGTACTATTTCTGAGGACTCTGTTCTGTTCCATTGGTCTATATCTCTGTTTTGGTACCAGTACCATGCTGTTTTGGTTACTGTAGCCTTGTAGTATAGTTTGAAGTCAGGTAGCGTGACGCCTCCAGCTTTGTCCTTTTGACTTAGGATTGTCTTGGCAATGCGGGCTCTTTTTTGGTTCCATATGAACTTTAAAGCAGTTTTTTCCAATTCTGTGAAGAAAGTCATTGGTAGCTTGATGGGGATGGCATTGAATCTATAAATAACCTTAGGGAGTATGGGCCATTTTCACGATATTGATTCTTCCTATCCATGAGCATGGTATGTTTTCCATTTGTTTGTGTCCTCTTTGATTTCACTGAGCAGTGGTTTAGTTCTCCTTGAAGAGGTCCTTTACATCCCTTGTAAGCTGGATTCCCTAGGTATTTTATTCTCTTTGAAGCAATTGTGAATGGAAGTTCATTCCTGATTTGGCTCTCTCTTGTCTGTTACTGGTGTATAAGAATGCTTGTGATTTTTGCACATTAATTTTGTATCCTGAGACTTTGCTGAAGTTGCTTATCAGCTTAAGGAGATTTTGGGCTGAGACGATGGGGTTTCAGTTATTATTTTTGTATTCCTTTGCTCACCATTTCTTCTTGCATCCTATTTTCCTATCTGAGTCAATTATTTTTTTACCTGAAGTGTATCCTTCAATTAGCTGTTCTTTCATCAATAACCTAAGTGTAGGGGAGTCTCTCCATTTTTATTTGCTTAAAAATGTTTTCTGGGCTGGGCACAGTGGCTCAAGCCTGTAATCCCAGCACTTTGGGAGGCCGAGACGGGCGGATCAGGAGGTCAGGAGATCGAGACCATCCTGGCTAACACGGTGAAACCCCATCTCTACTAAAAAATACAAAAAGTAGCCGGGCGAGGTGGCGGGTGCCTGTAGTCCCAGCTACTCAGGAGGCTGAGGCAGGAGAATGGTGTAAACCCAGGAGGCGGAGCTTGCAGTGAGCTGAGATCCGGTCACTGCAACTCCAGCCTGGGTGGCAGAGCGAGACTCCGTCTCAAAAAAAAAAAAAAAAAAAAAAATGTTTTCTGTTTGTCCTCATACTTGATTATCTTCTACTTGCTTATAGAATTCTAAGTTGAAAATATTTTTCCTCAGGACTCTGCAGATATTATCACCTAGATAATCTAGAATTTTCTAGTGTTTGCGGTTGCTATTGAGATATGTGCTATCCATCTAACTGCTCCTTCGTAAGAAATCTCTTTCCTTTTTTGCTTCCTTTTAACATTTTCTTAGTTTTCTTAGACAACCTTATTACATATATTCATTTGTGATGTATCTTTATACTGTGCTTCTTGAATATTTGTGTTTTTTACCAACTTTGGAAATTTCTTAGTCATTATATTTTGAATTTTGCCTCTTTATTGTTCTCTGTATTCTTTCCTTCTGAAACTTTCAGAAATATATTGGATCGTCTTTCTTTCTTCTCTTGATTTCTTACTTTTGCTTATATATTTGCCATTTCTTCCTTTTTTTTTTTTTTTTTTGAGACGGAGTCTTGCTCTGCCACCCAGGCTGGAGTGCAGTGGCCGGATCTCAGCTCACTGCAAGCTCTGCCTCCCGGGTTTATGCCATTCTCCTGCCTCAGCCTCCCGAGTAGCTGGGACTACAGGCCCCCGCCTTGTCGCCAGGCTAGTTTTTTGTATTTTTAAGTAGAGACAGGGTTTCACCATATTAGCCAGGATGGTCTCGATCTCCTGACCTCGTGATCCGCCCGTCTCGGCCTCCCAAAGTGCTGGGATTACAGGTTTGAGCCACCGTGCCCGGCCCATTTTTTCCTTTTTTTTACTACATTCTTAGATTTTTTTCAGTTCCATTATACATTATTATACATGCCTTTTTTCTTCAACTATGCCTAACTGGCTCTTTAACTCACCTGCTGAATTTTCTCTACGATTACCAGCATTTTAACTTTTGTAATTATCAAATCCTGAAATTCTTTTGAAATTTCATTTGGAAATTGATTTAGTTCTTAATTTAGTATAGTGCTTAAGGCCCTGTACTCCAAATAAAGAATGCCCTTGTGCAAATGTCAACTCTTGTCACTTATTAGATCTATGACCCAGGGCAAGTTACTTAACTTCACTGTCCTTTAGTTTCCTCAACTATAAAATGGGAAAATAAAAATGCCTCATAACACAATAATAATACTATAATGTTGTGAGGATTAAATGAGTTAATATTTGCAAAAATAGAGTGTGTAGTATGTGGTCAGTGCTATGCTATCATCATCATCATCATCATCATCATCATCATCATCATTAACATCATTCGAAGCAAACTTGTCTTTTTGTATTTCTTTTAAAAAGTTTTTAAAATTTTTTTTATTTCCATAGGTTATTGGGGGAACAGGTGGTGTTTGATTACATCAGTAAGTTATTTAGTGGTGATCTGTGAGATTTTGGTCCACCCATCACCCTAGCAGTATACACTGCACCCTTTTTGTAGTCTTTTATCCCTCACGCGCTTCCTTCCTTTTCCCTGAGTCCCCAAAGTCCATTGTGTCATTCTTAGGCCTTTGCATCCTCAGCTTACCTCCCACTCATGGCTGAGAACATATGGTGTTTGGTTTTCCATTCCTGAGTTACTTCACTTAAAATAATGGTCTCCAATTCCATCCAGGTTGCTGCGAATGCCATTAATTCATTCCTTTTTATGGCTGAGTAGTATTCATACGTATATATGGATACTACTATACATCTATCTGTCATTAGATATAGATATAGATATAGATATAGATATAGATATAGATATAGATATAGATATAGATCCGTTTATCCACTTGTTGATTGGTGGGCATTTGGGTTGGTTCCACATTTTTGCAATTGCAAATTGTGCTGCTATACACATGCATGTGCAAATATCTTTCTCATATAATTACTTATTTTCCTCTGGGTAGATACCCAGTAGTGGGAATGCTGGATCAAATGGTAGTTCTACTTTTAGTTCCTTCAGGAATCTCCACACTGTTTTCCATAGTGGTTGTACTAGTTTACATTTCCACCAGCAGTGTAGAAGTGTTCCCTGCTCGCCACATCCAAGCCAACATCTACTATTTTTTGACTTTTTGATTATGGCCAATCTTGCAGGAGTAAGGTGGTATCCCATTGTGGTTTTGATTTGCATTTCCCTGATCATTACTGATGCTGAGCATTTTTATATATTTGTTGGCCATTTGTATATCTTCTTTTTAGAACTGTCTTTTCATGTCCTTAGCCCACTTTTTGATGGGATTGTTTGTTTTTTTCCTCACTAATTTGTTTGAGTTTGTTGTAGATTCTGGATTAGTCCTTTGTCAGATGTATAGATTGTGAAAATTTTTCCCACTCTGTGGGTTGTCTGTTTACTCCGTCAACTGTTTCTTTGCTGTGCAAAAGCTCTTTAGTTTAATTAAGTCCCAAAAATTTATCTTTGTTTTTATTGCATTTGCTTTTGCGCTGTTGGTCATGAAATCCTCACCTAAGCCAAAGTCTAGAAGGGCTTTTCCAATGTTATCTTCTAGAATTTTTATAGTTTCAGGTCTTATATTTAAGTCCTTAATCCATCTTGAGTTTATTTTTGTATAAGGTGAGAGGTGAGGATCCAGTTTCATTCTCCTACATGTGGCTAGTCAATTATTTCTGCACCATTTGTTTTGAAAAGGGTGTCCTTTCCCCATTGTATGTTTTTGTTTGCTTTGTCAAAGATCAGTTGGCTGTAAGTATTTGGGTTTATTTTTGGGTTCTCTATTCTGTTCCATTGATCTATGTGCCTATTTTTATACCAGTACCACGCTGTTTTGGTGACTATAGTCTTATAATATAGTTTGAAATCAGGTAATGCAATGCCTCCAGATTTGTTCTTTTTGCTTAGTCTTGCTTTGGCTATGTGGGCTCTTTTTTGGTTCCATATGAATTTTAGAATTGTTTTTTCATATTCTGTGAAGAAATGATGGTATTTTGATGGGGATTGCATTTAATTTGTAGATTGCTTTTGGTATATGGTCATTTTCACAATATTGATTCTTCTCATCCATGAGCATGGAATGTGTTTGCATTTGTTTGTGTTGTCTATGATTTCTTTCAGCAGTGTTTTGTAGTTTTCCTTGTAGAGGTCTTTCACCTCCTTGGTTAGGTATATTCCTAAGTAATTTTTTTTTTTTTTTTTTTTTTTTTTTGCAACTATTGTAAGAGAGGTTGAGTTCTTGATTTGATTCTCAGCTTGGTCACTGTTGGTGTATAGAAGAGCAACTGATTTGTGTACATTAATTTTGCATCTGGAAACTTTGCTGAATTTTTCTTAGCAGTTCTAGGAGCTTTCTGGAGGAGTCTTTAGGGTTTTCTACGTAAAAAATCATATCATCAGCAAACAGCAGCAGTTTGACTCTCTCTTTACTGATTTGGATGCCCTTTTTTTTTTCTCTTGTCTGATTGCTCTGGCTAGGACTTCCAGTACTACGTTGAAGAGGAGTGGTAAGAGTGGACATCCTTGTCTTGTTCCAGTTCTCAGAGGGAATGCTTTCAACTTTTCCCCTTTCAGTACTGTGTTCGCTGTGGGTTTGTCGTAGATGGCTTTTATTATATTGAGGTATGTCCTTCGTATATTGACTTTGCTGAGAGTTTTAATTATAAAGAGATGCTGGATTTTGTCATATGCTTTTTCTGCATCAATTGAGACGATCATGTGATTTTTGTTTTTAATTCTGTTTATGTGGTGTATCACATTTATTGATTTGCATATGTTAAACCATCCCTGCATCCCTGGTATGAAACCCACTTGATCATGGTGGATTATCTTTTTGATATGTTGTTGGATTTGGTTAGCTAGTATTTTGTTAAGGATTTTAGCCTCTATTTTCATCAGAGATATTGGACTGTAGTTTTCTTTTTTGGTTATGTTTTTTCCTGGTTTTGGTATTTAGGTGATACTTGCTTCATAGAATGATTAAGGGTAGGTTCCCTCTTTCTCTGTCTTATGGAATAGTGTCAATAGGCTTCACACCAATTCTTCTTTAAATGTCTGGTAGAATTCTGCTGTGAATCCATGTGGTCCTGGACTCTTTTTTGTTGGTAACTTTTTAAATTGTCATTTCAATCTCACTGCTTGTTATTGCTCTGTTCAGGGTATCTAATTCTTCCTGATTTAAGCTGAGAGGGTGGTATCTTTCCAGGAATTTATCCATCTCTTCTAGGTTTTCTAGTTTATGCACATAAAGGTCTTCATAGTAGCCTTGACTAATCTTTTGTATTTCTGTGGTGTCAGTTGTAATAGCTCCCATTTCATTTCTTATTAAGCTTATTTGGATTTTCTGTCTTCTTTTATTGGTTAATCTTGCTAGTGGTCTATCAATTTTATTTACCTTTTCAAAGAACCAGCTTTTTGTTTCATTTATCTTTTGTATTTTTTTTTGTTCAATGTCATTTAGTCCTGCTCTGATCTTGGTTATTTCCTTTCTACTGCTGAGTTTGGGTTTGGTTTGTTCTTGTTTCTCTAGTTCCTTGAGGCGTGACCTTTGATTGTCTGTTTGTGCTCTTCCCTCCTTTTTGATGTAGGTGTTTAGGGCTATGAACTTTCCTGTTAGCACCGCCTTTGCTGCGTCCCAGAGGTTTTGATAGGTTGTGTTGCTATTGTTGCTCAGTATAAAGAATTTTTTAATTTCCATCTTGATTTCATTGTTGACCCCATGATCATTCAAGAGCAAGTTATTTAATTTCCATGTATTTGCATGGTTTTGAAGGTTCCTTTTGGAGTTGATTTCTAGTTTCATTCCACTGTGGTCTGAGAGAGTGCTTGATATAATTTCAATTTTCTTGAATTTATTGAGGCTTATCTTGTGGCCTATCATATGGTCTATCTTGGAGAAAGTTTCATACACTGTTGAGTAGAATGTATATTCTGTGGTTGTTGGATGGAATGTTCTGTATACATCTGTTAAGTCTATTTGTTTCAGGGTATAGTTTAAATCCATTGTTTCTTTGTTGACTTTCTGTCTTGATGACCTATCTAGTGCTATCCATGGAGTATTGGAGTCCCCCACTATTATTGTGTTGCTGTGTATCTCATTTCTTAGGTCTATTATCACTTGTTGTATAAATTTGGGAGCTCCAGTGTTAGGTGCATATATGTCTAGGATTGTGATATTTTCCTGTTGGACAAGGCCTTTTATCATTATATAATGTCCCTCTTTGTCTCTCTGAATGCTGTTGCTTTAAAGTTTGTTTTGTCTGATATAAGAATAGCTACTTCTGCTTGTTTTGGTGTTCATTTGCATGAAATGCATTTTTCCACACCTTCACCTTAAGTTTGTGCAAGTCCTTATGTTTTAGGTGAGTCTCTTGAAGGCAACAGATAGTTGGTTGATGAATTCTTATCCATTCTGCAATTCTGTATCTTTTAAGGGGAGCCCTTATGCTATTTACATTCAAGGTTAGTATTCAGTTCCATTCATCATGCTATTTGTTAACTGTATAACTTGGTTTTTTGTTTTTGTTTTTTAAATTATATTTTTGTTTTATGGGTCCTGTGAGATTCATGCTTTAAAGAGGTTCTGTTTTGATGTGCTGTCAGGATTTGTTTCAAGATTTAGAGCTCCTTTTAGCAGTTCTTATAGTGGTGGCTTGGTAGTGGCAAATTCTCTCAGCATTTCTTTGTGTGAAAAAGACTATCTTTCCTTCTTATATGAAGCTTAGTTTTGCTGGATACAAAATTCTTGGCTGATAATTGTTTTGAAGAAGCTGAAGATAGGGCCCCAATCCCTTCTAGCTTATAGGGTTTCTGCAAGACATCTGCTGTTAATCTGATAGGTTTTCCTTTACAGGTTACTTAGTGCTTCTGTTTCACAACTCTTAAGATTCTTTCCTTCACCTTAACTTTAGATAACCTGATGACTATGCCTAGGTGATCTTTTTGCGATGAATTTCCCAGGTGTTCTTTGTACTTCTTGTATTTGGTTGTCTAGGTCTCTCATAAGGCCAGGGAAATTTTCCTTGATGATTCTCCCAAATATGGTTTCCATACTTTAAGAATTCTCTTCTTCCTCAGGAGCACCAACTATTCTTAAGTTTGGTCATTTAACATAATCCCAGACTTCTTGGAGGCTTTGTTCATATTTTCTTATTCTTTTTTCTTTGTCTTTGTTGGATTGGGTTAATTCGAAGACCTTGTCTTAGAGCTCTGAAGTTCTTTCTTCTACTTGTTCAGTTCTATTGCTGAGACTTGCCAGAGCGTTTTGCATTTCTGTGTGTCCACTGTTTCCTGAAGTTTTGATTGTTTTTTATTTATACTATATATTTCCTTGAATATTTCTTCCTTCACTTCTTGGATCATTTTTTGGATTTCCTTACATTGGGCTTTGTCTTTCTCTGGTGCCTTTCTGATTAGCTTAATAACTAACCTCCTGAATTCTTCTTCAGGTAAATCAGGGATTTCTTCTTGGTTTGGGCCCATTGCTGGTGAGCTAGTATGATTTTTTGGCAAGTGGTAAAGAGCCTTATTTTGTCATATTACCAGAGTTGGTTTTCTGGTTCTTTCTCATTTGAGTAGGCTCTGTCAGAGGGAAGGCCTAGGGCTGAAGGCTGTTGTTCAGATTATTTTGTCCCATGGGGTGTTGCCTTGATATAGTACTCTCCCCTTTTTCCTGTTGATGTGGCTTCCACCAAGCTGTAGTGATTGTTATCTCTCTTTTGGATCTAGCCGCCTAGTAAGTCTACCACTACCTGGCTGGTACTGGGGGTTGTCTGCTGAGTCCTGTGATGTGAACTGCCTGGGTCTCTCAGCCGTGGATACCAGCACCTTGTTATATATAAAGTTTTGGTGCTGCAAAAGAAATAGCACTCGAATATAAAATTTTCTTTTCAATTCTCAGCAAGGCAAGGTACTTCTATAGAAGGGTGCGCCCTTACAGATGAAGCAATGGTGAGCACACACTTGGACAAGGGAGGGGAAAGTGTTCGTATCCCTGATGCAGGTGGCCCATGCTGCTGTGTCATTCCCCTATTGGCTAGGGTTAGACTGCACAGGCTAAACTAAATTCCGATTAGCTAATTTAAAGAGAGTAAAGGTGGGGGGCGGTGAGTGTTTTTGGCGGGAAAAATGGTTATGACAGAGCAGGTAATCAGAATGAGTCAGGGTGGAGCAGGTGATTGAAATGAGTCAGGGTGGAGCAGGTAATCGAAAAAGTTTGCTTTATGAGGAAGTTAAGTTTAAAAGTAGACGGTAAAGAATTGAACATACTGACATATTGATTCTTTGAAAAGAAATTTAGAACTTATATCTAACAACCTGTTCCAGTGGAGGTGGCAGAGGGGTGAAATGGACTCTGTGAGGGTTCTTAGCTTCAGTGGTTAAATGCACTATTTTTATGCTGTTTGGCCTCTGGCCAGGAGGTAGTGCTTTCCAGAGAGCATCAGCTGTGATAGTATGGGGAGGAACAGGTGGTGAGCAGGGCCTCAGACCTCCAAGAGTATACGACTTTTGTCTTCAGCTACCTGGGCTGAGAGCTTGCCCCAGGCTACCTGCCTCCCAGCTGCAATAGCAAATATGGCTTTCCTTCTTCCCCCACCTGTGGAGTCAGCACATCGGATTGACGCCCTCCCCCAAGTTCTGGCCAGGAGGCTTCTCCATCAGTTCAAATTGTTACAAAATTCAGCTGGAGATTTCCTTCTCCCTGTGGCCTTTTCCCAGCACCTTTGGCTATCCTTCCAAAGCGCCCCTGTGAGGCCAGGCAAAAACAGCTTGCCGGGGACCCAGCGAGCTCCCAGGGCTTTTCCCACTGCTTCCTCTACCCCTGTATTTCACTCAGCTTTCTAAATTGACTCAGCTCCAGGTAAGGTCAAATCTTGTCCCATAACCTAGGCCTTCGGTTTCCCCAGGAAGGAGGTGTGTTTTGGGGCGGACAGTCTCCCTTTCCCACTTCCAGTTTGGGCTCTCAGAGTATTTGGGTTGTCTCCCGGACCCTGCAGGAGCAATCTGCTTTCTTCAGGGGGTCTGTGGGTCCTCTCAAGTTTCCTGATTTATTCCCGCAGCCGTTGTGGAGCAAAAATTCACGATGCAAGCCTGCACACACAGTTCTGTCAGAGATGGAGCTGCAATCTAGTCCTGCCTCCCGTCCGTCATGATCCTCACATGTCTTTTCACATTTCTTATTCTTGTGTTTTAATTACTTCTGGTGTAGCTTTGAGATTTTAAAGCTATTCTATGACAGTTGCTTTCTAAGGCCCAATTCTAGTCACATTCTTGGGTCTAATCCTCCTGTTGACTGTGCTTCACACAAATATTGTTACTTCGCTTATTCTGTGACTTCCTATCATGAGCTTATCTTCAACAAGGCTGGCTATTTTGTGAGAATCCTGTGTCACCTGGGTGTGTCTGCTTCCCCAGGTGGTTTTGCATTTATTAGGCTAGAAGTACCAGGGGCATCTCTGTTGCATGACCCAATTTTCTGTAAATCTTTTAAAATGGGAGTTCCTGAAACATACATTCAAATTTTAAGCCAGACTCAGGCATGGAGTTTGACTTTCTTAGGGAATTGTACATTTTTTCCCATTGCCTTGTTAAACAGAGACAAACTAGATTCACTAGAATCTCCTGTGTAGGTGGGAAGATTTCTTCAGCTGGGTCTTAGTTTCAATATCCACCTCACCTCACCTGAGGCTTCATGTCTACATGAGCTTTAAACCTTAGCCTTCATGTTTGGTATCAGCTGTAAGCTCAGGTCACAAACCTGGCTTTAAGTTTTCTCTTTTTTTCTAGCATGTTTTGATTCTCTTTCCAAAATATTTCACGCAGGCTTTGTAGGTGCTCTTGATGCGTTGGGGTATAATAGCTCTCCCTCTTGCAGAACCCCCAGTAAACTTCTTCTCATAATATCCTTCCACAACTGTCTTCCTTGCTAACTAGTCTCCCTTCCCTCTCAATATTTCCTTTCATTTTTTCTTATTATTTCCCTCCACTTCATGATAATTCATTTCTTTCTCTAGCAACATATTTTGATCCCACAGAGTCCCATGTATGCTATGACAACCTGAAAAGATAAATTACCATATTAGTTGTTCTTTTGTTAATGAGACACCAGAGTATTTATACCCAGGGTAATGCCTATTGGATTGATGCAGGAAAATTCCATTTTAAACTCACAGACTTTGATCCTGTAGAAATATTCCCTGGTGTGTCTACCTTCTTCTCTTCTCTCTAGTATTTTAGATTTAATCATTCTTTCTGATAGCCATTGATGTGTCAGTCATATCTTCTCACTGCATTCCTGAGTCTGATAAATTGCTTTAAAAAATAACTTCAGTCAGCTATGCTATCTTGAGCAAGAATGTCTGAACTGCCTGATCAAAGATTTAGGACTTCTTGGCAGATACAGTCTTATATTGGAGATAAGAACATCAGGCTACACGGTCTCCCTGCTGGTAGCAATTACGACACTCAACTCCTTTGCTGTGACTCATCACTCACCACAGAACCTTCTTAAAGCCATTTAACTAGTCCTGTAGATCAGAGAAGCCCACATAGAAATAGCAACCTGCAGGCATGAGTAGCAGCAATGAGTAAATTAATGAAATGAGTAAATTAGAATTTGGTATTAAAAAAACACAAAATAGACCTTACTGAGCCTTTGCATTTTTATAATAGTGAAACTTACATAACATTTATCATTTTAACCCTTTTGCATGTACAATTCAGTAGCATTAAGTACATTCACGTTACTGTGCAACTATCACCATTATCCATCTTCAGAACTTTTTCATCATCCCAAACTGAAACTCTGTGCTCATAAAACAATGAATCCCACTTCCTCTTTTTCTCAGCCCCTGGTAACCAGTATCCTACTTTCTTTCTCTGTGAATTTGTCTAAGTACCTCATATAAGTAAAATCGCACAGTATTTATCTGTGTGTGTGTAGTATTTCATTTAGCATAATATCCTGAGGTTTATCCATGTTGTAACATGTATCAGAATTTCACTGAGACTTTACTTTTTAATGAATTAAATTTTATACATTTTTTTGGAAAAGCTAATTTTTTTTTTTTTTTTTTTTTGAGGCGGAGTCTCGCTCTGTCGCCCAGGCTGGAGTGCAGTGACGCAATCTCGGCTCACTGCAAGCTCCGCCTCCCGGGTTCACGCCATTCTCCTGCCTCAGCCTCCTGAGTAGCTGGGACCACAGGCGCCCGCCACCGCGCCCGGCTAATTTTTTGTATTTTTAATAGAGACGGGGTTTCACCGTGGTCTCGATCTCCTGACCTTGTGATTCGCCCGCCTGGGCCTCCCAAAGTGCTGGGATTACAGGCTTGAGCCACCGCGCCCGGCCGGAAAAGCTAATTTTTTATTAGCCGCAAAACCATAAAAGGTTTTATCTGCATAGATGCTGAGATCATCACTGACATCTCTCACTCATCAGTCTTTTCAGTGCCACTGTCTTCCACAGCCTCTGCTCAGGCTCTGTCATATTTGAACTCTCCTTAGCCTTTTAACATAAGAAGATTTTGGAAGCACATGATCTTTCACATGAAAAGGCAATTTTTATTCTGAAATATGTAAGCGGCTTGACTTTTTAGGTAAAAATTTGAAGCCACTGACCTTCACAAGTAAGGGAACTGACTAATCTGACAAGCAAATAGTGTCTTTGGAGGCCTCATCTTATCTTTAATCTATCTCCCCCGATCACCCACCACGACCTTGGAAATTGTGAAATGTAGCCAGTCGAGTAGTGGTTGTCTGCATCCAGGTGTTCTTGTTAGTGATCTTTATCTGAAAAAGAACCAGTGCTTTTACACTTTTTAACAACTTCCCATTGCCTGGCCAATACGGTCCAATCTTCTTAACCTGACTTTTAGGACCCTACCTAATAGACTCCCAAAATACATTTCCAGATTCAGCCAACCAAGAATCTTCACCATTCTAGTCATATGTCCTGTATTTTCCTCATTTTTCTTAATGCTTTTCCTTTTAGTGACAACACCTCCCCTAGAACCTCTATCAAAATACCCTTAAGTAAAGCTCATTTCGAATATCCACCTTAGCCAAAAACCCTTTCAAACCCTCTTAGCTGCGTAGTATCATTTTCTTGGTTTAACCTCTCAAAACACTTGTATTTCTACCTCTTTTTTGGAGTCTATCAGATTATCCTTTGAGTCCTAGTCATTCACACATTTGTCTTAGTGCCTCGAACTTATTAGGTTGCAAATTGCTTAACAGAGCTGGCTGCATCTTGTTCTCTCATAACACCTAGCCTTGTGACTTACAGAAAGTAGATTCTTAATAAATATGTTTGTTCTGTCATTTGCTTGTTTACTTGGAGCGAGTTCATAGCATTGAAGCCTTAAACCAACTGTGGGACTGGCTCCTTTAAGAGGTGAGTCCTCTGGGGTCCTAGTGGAAGGAAGAAGATAGCGCTGAAGGTAGGACCATGAAGTGTAGGAAACAGATCTGAGTAGAGGACTCATGGTCACTGCTGATCATTTACCTAGAGGAAGTGGAACCTGGGTGACATTTTATTTCATCTCCTCGTTGGTTTTTGTTGGTTGGAATGCTGGTAGGAAATGTACAAACTTGATCTCAAATGAAAAAAGTTGATTTGAATATGAAAAGCATCTAGATTTTTAAAGATCCCTCTTCCTGTTTTAACAAGGAATGGGCAAAATCCAATGACTCAGATAATGTCTGTAACCCTGGAACATCCACAGTGCTTCACAGTGTTAACAATTAAGCAACAATAGATGGAATAGCTTTTCCAAGAAATATTAGAAATTTAGAAAAATAGACACAACCTTAAATTACTATTTTTTGGTAGGGTAATTCTAGGCCAGTCCTGTGCAAAATATACTGGTCTAGGTTATTTGCCTAATGAATTTCTAAACTACTTTATACTAACAAAAATAATATTTAAATCAGGCTTAATGCTTCAAGGGGAAAAAGTGGTTTAATAGCTTTTGTTCTCAAGTGAAAACTGCTATGCTCAGTTTTTTAGAAAAACGAATCTTAAATTGATTCTAGATTGAATGACTTCTGTTTGGGAGGAGTGAAAAAACAAATCAGAAATTGAGAAAATCATTGAGAAGTGAATAATGAAGCAGATTGCAAATGGTAAGTTTTTCCAGTTATTCATTTTAGGAGACAGTGGTTTGCAGAGTCACTGGCTATAGTTTTAGGATCATTAAAAGATGGAGAAAGTCCTGGAGGATTGGGAAAGAAAAAACATGTATAATTCATTTATTTTTAAAAGGAACAAAGGGAGATCTTAACAATTAAAGATTAATTTACATAGCTCCAACCCTGAGGTGAAGATTGTTGATCAAATCCTCAAAAAACATCTATTTATGGTATAGACATCCAGAGGCACACAGGATCCTGGAGAGGAACAGTGTGACTTTATGAAACTCAGCATGTATCAGACAATTTTAATTTCCTTCCATGACGGGATGACAGGACTTGTAGCTTGGAGGCAAACAATAGAGGCCATTAATCTGTCTTTTACTCAAGTTTTCCATTCTATCATACATGTGATGCCCAGCAGCCAGCCAGGAAAATAAGTTGAGCACCATGTTTCTCAAGCTGCAGGCCCTGGAGAGTTCGTGAGAATCTCTAAATAAAAGAATGCATTCTTGTACAGAAGATTATATTTTTAAAAGTATTTAAAAAAAGAATTAGCTTCTGTTTTGCAATTTAAAAAAATGTATAATTGAAAGATCTTCATATAGAATGACTTCAGTTCCTTAAGTCAATGATTTTCAAAATGGTTTAGGTCCCCAGATGTATTTTGGAGGTTGTATTACTGAGTCTCAGCAGGAACCAGATGGCATAATTAAACAGGGAACTGAGAGAACTTACTGAAGGGACTGTTTACAAGGGGTGGGCAGGATTTAGGGAGCAACAAGGGATGATGCAGCTGGAAACAACTGTTAACAGCCGTGATCCGAGAAGGGTGAAGTGGGGCAATTACCAGAACCCAGGGAGGACAGCAGTGTGGCAAGAGCCACCCACATGAGTTGTGGCCTTTGGTAGAGGACACAGGTGTCCTGCCACAACCTGGCCTGAGGAAGGTGCACAAACCCATGAAATTACATGCAGATTTGGGGGCATATGTATGAATGTGTGTTTTTCGGAAGATCGGGTTCATAGATTTTATCAAGGGTCTCCAAAATGAATCCCAAATGTTAAGAACTGTGTTTGTAAAAGGAATAAATAAAATTCAAACTGTTATATTCCTGAAGTTGATAGTTTACATCCCTTATGAAGCCTCTCCAGGATGCAGACCACTAGATAACATTCCATAGCTGATAAAAATAAGTCAAAAACGTTATTTTGTGTACTTTGTATTACAGATTGAGTTTTTCTAAGCAATGATTAAACTTAACTGTTTCCTGTGCTGATGTTTGGGAATGAAAATGGAATACAAAAGCAAATTATATTGACTAATATATACATGTCGATCTGAAGACTTGTTCAGGAGATAACATTTGGATAAAATTACCCTGAGAGGTAGTCAGCTATTTTTTGTTATTTATTTTTGTGATTTTGTTCATTTTTGTTTCATCTTTCACTGGGGTTTAGTTTTTTGTATGTTTTTGTATATAATTTTATACACACCAACAAATATGTGTGTGTACCTGTGTATATGTATGAATATATTTATATACACATGTGGCCGGGTGCAGTGGCTCACGCCTGTAATCCCAGCACTTTGGGAGGCCAAGGTGGGTGAATCACTAGGTCAGGATATCGAGACCATCCTGGCTAACATGGTGAAACCCCATCTCTACCAAAAATACAAAAAATTAGCCAGGTGTGGTGGCAGGCACCTGTAGTCCCAGCTACTCGGGAGGCTGAGGCAGGAGAATGGCATGAACCTGGGAGGTGGAGCTTGCAGTGAGCCGAGATTGCACCACTGCACTCCAGCTTGGGCGACAGAGTGAGCCTCCAGCTCAACAAAACAAAACAAAACAAAAACATATATACATGCATAGTGAGTGAGGTATATATTATTTTATTAATGTATAATGTATAGTATACAATTATGTCATCATTATATGTAATTTTTAATATATCACCTGTTATATAAATTGTAAACGTGTGTGTGTGTGTGTGTGTGTGTGTGTGTGTGTGTGTGTGTGTGTGTGTAAAATCCTTTCAGTGATACTATGTGCCAGGCACTGTGCAAGTTGCTGGGATATAAAATGAATAAGATACTGTTGCTAGCATCGAGGAGTGAGTCAAGTAAAAGAACTTGATCTTTATATAACTATTCCAGCAGAGACAAGGCCTAGAGAGTTTTAGAAGTTCAACTGGAAGAGCACGGGCCAGAGTCACAGACTGTCCACTGTTCTAAATTGGTAAATCTCAACTTAGGCTGCAAAATAAAAAATAGAGCTTCCCAGTCCCACTCCCAGAGATTCTTGTTGAATTGGTCTGAGGTGGACCTCTGCACAGTGTTTTCAAAAGGCTTCCCTGGTGATTCTAGTATGCACCCGTGTTGAGAACCTCAGGGCGGTGTCCTGGAGTGAACACACTCACCCCCAACTTGGGCTCATCCCCCAACTCCACACCTAGGCAGTCTGAGATCCACACTCATCTCTACACACTGTGGCCTCTTAGAATCAGGACTAGTTGTTCTTCTCCTGATCATTAGTTTGCATTTTTATTTTAGAGATGCTGTAAATTTGTTCTCTTTATGAGGCAACCGCTAGCTGGCCCCAAGCCAATTCAGGGCCAAGTTCTGCTGAGGCACAGACTCTCTGGAATGCACAGGAGCACAAGCTTCAGACTTGTACCAGTTGATGCCCATTCCCTTTGCTTTTCCTTTTCTTGCCCACTTAGTTCTAACTTATACTATCTTGATGTGCTATTATTCAACCTTATAAGCTGTCTCATATTCTACTGGGGAAGAAGAAGGTAATATATGTTTATAATGAATGAATGAAAAAGGGAAAAAAAATACAAAAAATGCACACATACATACATAGAAATGACCAGAAGAGGGTTTTTGCAGG